>NC_136065.1:1256976028-1257313528 GCF_964261635.1 Lissotriton helveticus | reverse complement strand
ACCTTGAGAACGCTTGTCTCTATGAAGTTCTGCAGAGATATATTTATAAGAGGAACATCAGAGAAGATATCAATAATGGAATATATGGAGTCATTGGATGTGAAAGATGTCTAGTGAAACAGAAAAAAGGTCATTTGATTAATCATCGCAAATTGAGTTGTGATAATCCAGATAAAAGAGAATTTTATTATTTGGCTCTTTTGCAACTGTTTAAACCATGGCGTGAAGAAGAGGAACTTCTTGGAGATTTTCTCTGTTATGAAGACTCCTTTAATGCAACGAAGGATACCATAGAATGTCCTGTTTTTCTAAATTATCTGCAAATGTTGAATGAAGAAATAGAGCAAGAAGCCACAATTGCTGCAGAGATTGCGAGAGACAGTTCTCAAGGCAGTCAGAGTTCTGCTTCATTGAGTCAGGATCCACTAGGAGGACCAATTATCCAAAATGAAGCTGCTACTGCCATGGATGAGGTGGAAAGAGCTATGGAACAAGGTCAAGATGATGAAGTTAACTTAGAAGATTTGGTGAAACAACTAAACCTTGAGCAGAAACAGATATATGACGAAGTCACAGAACAGATTGAACATGGATTCAGTCATGAGAAAAAAGAGTGCTCATGTACATCATTTAAGCCTGTCCAACTGTACGTGAGTGGAGAAGCGGGAACTGGAAAAAGTTTTCTGATTAAAGCCATTGCAACTTATCTGCAGAAAAGAACTGAATCACCGCTGTCTTGTGTTGTTACTGCTCCAACTGGGCTGGCAGCACATAACATTAAAGGGATTACTTTACATCGTTTACTGATGCTGCCAGTGGAGCATGATAACAAATTGGAGTATCACAAGTTATCAGGAGATGCGTGTTCCGAAGTTTCGAGAGTCTTGAAGAAAATGAAACTTCTTATCATTGATGAAGTAAGCATGGTGTCAAATATCATGCTTGCTTTTGTGCATTTGAGAATGCAAGAAATTCTTAGAACAGACCATGATGTCTTATTTGGTGGAAAACATATTATTGTTTTTGGAGATCTTCTGCAGTTGACTCCAGTGAAAGGACAACCTGTGTTCAAAATTCTCACACATGAAGATACCAGGAAGTGCTTAGGGAGCATCGGAAATGTTAATATATGGTTAAACTTTAAATATGCAGAACTGCTTCAAAATATGCGGTAGGCAAATGATGAAGATTATAAAAATATTCTACAAGATGTAAGGATCGGAAAAGTAAGTCAGCAAGGGAAAGAAGCTTTACATGCACGATTAATTTCAAATTTGTACCCAAATGAAAACATTCTTCCAGAGAACATATTTAAGAAAATTAACGAGAAGAAATCTGGCATATGTTTGTTGCCAACTCTGAAAGAATGTTCCATGTTCAACAACAAAATGTTACAGTTAGAAAATGAAGAGATAGTGAAACTGGAAGCTATTGATAAAATAGAGCATATGGGAGCAACAATTATTTTGTCTGAAAATTTGAAATCAAAATTGGATTCATTAGAGAAAACTATATCTCAAACTGCTGGTTTTGAAAAGACTCTGAATGTGTGTTTGAATTGTCGTGTCATTTTAAGAAGGAATTTAAATGTTGAAAGAGGTCTAGTAAATGGAGCAATGGGTTATGTTGTTGGTTTTCTGAATTACAAAAATAGAGATGGAATTGAAATTTTAAAAATTAAATTTGATGACATTGATGAAATAGAACAAATTTGTCGTTGTTCAGCTAGATTTTTGCTCGTGAAAGACTTATATGTTCGCCAAAAACAGTTTCCTATTTGTTTGGCATATGCGGTGACAATTCATAAGTCTCAAGGTTTAAGTGTAGATAGCGCTTTGGTGAACATTGGAAGTTCTGTGTTTAAAGAGGGTATGGCATATGTGGCATTATCACGAGTCAGAACTTTAGCAGGATTGTACTTGATTGAGTGTGATGAAACAAAGATTTGTGCAGATTTAGATTTTGTAAAAGAATACAATAGGTTAAGAAGAGAGTATGCTCCACATTTGCCTCAATATCCTCTGATTGAAAAACGTGTGGTAGGCCGAAAAAGAAAAAATGAGAGTAATTGCAGTGAGGTATCAGCAAAAAGGCATAAAGTAGATAAAAGTGTAATTGTAAAGAGAAACAAAAAGGATTCTGTTGAAGATGTTGTTGGATTTCAGTTTGAAAACAGTTCTGGTGTCAACTGCTATGCTAATGTAGTAGTTAATGTTGTTTTTTTTCTTCAAAATTTACAAAGACAGATTGTTGAAAATGGGGAACAAACATTGTGCTGTTTATTGAATTCTGTGTTAGAGAAATGTAGTAGTGATAGAGCTAAAATAGATAGTGTTTCAGAAATTAGAAGTCTTCTAGATATATGTTCAGGTCAAAATCAATTTTCACAGAATCTTCAGCAGGATTGTCAGGAATTTTTAATGTATATGTTTGATGTATTACAAGATGAAGGAGTAGATATAAAAAATCTATTTGGCCTTTCTTATCAATGGCAACATGACTGTGATAACTGTGCTTCATCAAGTACTACTAGAATAGACTCTGAAAGATTTATATATTTAACTTTACCAGACTGCAAATCAGTGTCTTTCAATAATCTAGTTAAAGCAGCGGATCACAATATGGTGAGTACCCAATGTAAGTCTGCAATGCTGTCCACATTATTTCTACAAAATTATGGTCACTATGTTATTTTAATGTTCCAACGATGTAGACCTGATGGAACTAAATTGACAACTTCTATTAAAAATTTTGTGGCTTCTCAGTTATCGATATCAGGAAGAACCTTTGCAACTGTAGCTATTATTTTTCTTGACGGTCCTTCTACAACATCAGGGCATTACACATGCTATTTAAAAACTTATAAAGGTTGGACCCAATGTAACGACAATAATTTGACTTTCAAACAACGTTTGCCTTTTGGCTTTATAAATTCATACCTAGTGTTTTTACAGCCAAAATTTAGGTAAAGGTAATTGGCCTATGAAGACGGGAGGAGTACTCATATATACTCATACATCTGACACTACTTGGCCAAATGGAAAGGTGCAAGAATGAGTAAAGAGCTTTTCTTGTAGAAAGTCGATGAAATGGATTTCTAAGTGAACAGCAAAATACTATGTAACGAGAAAAGGACCTCCATGATATACTATTTGGCCTCAAGGAAAAGTAAGTCAATCAAAGATTAGCGTACATTTGTCCTTTGTCAGTATGTAAGGGTTTTTTTAAAACACATTTTTTTTCCCGCTATCATATGATGAGTAATTTGAACTCACTGCTTTAAGTGAAATTCAATATATTCTGAGAACAGCAAAAAAATAAATAAACTATGTAACATGTTGTAGAAATTATTCTATACTTTGGATTGTGTAAATTAAATTGTATTCCCATTCTCTGACATCCACTCTCCCTCGCTTATCTTTGTTTGCTTCTTACTTTTGACCTCTTCTCTCTATTTTTCGTTCACTACTTCTCTGTGCTCAGTGCCTCACTCTACTTGTGTTATTTTCACTTGTGTTTATCTACCTTCTATCACTTCTTTTACAACAACTTCACTGCTCCTCTCTCGTTGTTCTTCATCCCATTTCTTTTACTCTGGTTCCGTTACTATCCATCATTTCCTTTTTTCAATGTCCTTCTCTTTACTTTCATCACCAAATTATTTTTTCTCAGTAGCACTGTTTTAGTCATGTTCTTCTCTCTTTCCTTTTTTTTGCTCACTTACTTTTTTTCTTTTCTCACTCATTGTACTCCACCTCACTCTGTTTTTCTCTTAGTGTGTCTACCTTATAACTTCCTTAGTCCATTTCCTTCAATTGTTGTATATTATTCTGTCTCCCTTCATCCTTTCACTCTATGACTCTTCTTCACTTACTCTCAGTTATCTTCCATTCCTCATTGTTCTAAATGCATCATTAACAAGACTGTTTTCTGTCTCAGTCATTATCTTTTTACTTACTTGTGTTTCCTGATTTAGTTTTGCTAACTCACATTGTTTTAGTATCTTTCTTACCTTCAGTTCATTTCTCTGTACTTCTCTCTCTTTTTCTTAGTGAATCTATATGCCTTACTCATTGTAATTTGCTCTCCTTCTATTTCTTTTTCCCTTTTTTTGTCCTTCTACCTTAGTTTATTTCCCTTTCTGTGTTCTTCACTCTCACTTTATTTCTAAATAGAGTGTTATGATGTTTTTAGCTCTTCATTTTGTATCTTTTAATTTTAATACATATTTTACTAATTATAACTTATATTTTTTTTCTCTCTTTCACAGATACCAACTGTAGTAAAAAAAATTATAGTTACATTTATTATATGGTAAGTAGGACTAAAAAAATGTAGTTTGTTATCACCCTTTGCTTTAAGGTCACTAACATTTTCTCAATCTACCTCACTCCTGTGTTTTTACTCTGCTTCTCTCACTTCTTTTTATTCTCCATGTTTACTCCCCTTTCATTATTTACCCTCTCATATTCAACTTCTTTTGATCCCTATTCTTTACTTCACTTACCCTCTGTTCCCTTCCTTTGCTTATTTACTCATTCTCTTTTTCTTAATTATTTACCTTATTCCTACACATATACCTCACCCCCCTCCCAACACATACACACACCTGTAACATACACCCCCCACACACACCACACCTACACATCATACACACAAAAAAAAACTCCCACACACACTCCTCAAAAACACACACACATTCCATACACACACATACATTGAACACATATACACCCCACACTCATACACTTCTCACACATATTTCACACACCCTCATCTCTACCCACACCAAAACACTCCACACAACCACACCCACAGACACACCTTACACACCCACACTTTGACCTACACCCACTAACTCCCTGTAAGTCACACACACTGCATTACTTATCTTTTTTTGCTGTTGTACTCAAGCCCATTCAGGTACTGTTCCTTTTACTCTCTTTGTCCTCTCTCTTTGTCACTCACCATGTGTTATCCTAATTCAATATTTCTCCCTCTATCACCCCTCTTTACTTTTACTATGGGTAGCGCACCGGGGAGCGTAACAAGGGGAAAACAAAGAGAAACAGTAACATTATATTTTAGAGTGCTTTGAGGTAGGGTAGCTGTTGTGTTGTGTGGGTGATTTACTTACTGCACTCCTTCCACTCCTTTTCTCAGTACCTCTGTTCACACAGTTCTTCATTCCCGTTCACTCAGTCCGTCTATCTTACTGTAATTGTCTCTGTCTCTTCACTCTTTCACTACTTGTTCATTATGCTTTCTCCCTGAAGTTCTAGCACACTACGTTATTTACATTTCTTTGCTGCTTCAATTATTCCCTTTCTGTTACTTCTTCTTTTCTTCTTTTAGTTTTTTTCTCTGTCAATCCACATGTTTTAACTTTATTCAATGTTATCCATCTTATTTCATCCCTCTTTAATTATGCACACTACATTTTTCTCTCTCTCCCTTACCAGTGTTATTTAAATCTGGTTCCGTTACCTTTTATTTGTACATCATTTTTTCTCTTTCCTTTTACTCTTTACAGCCACTCACATTCTTCATGTGCCTCTGCTTTAGTATTCTTCTTCTCTCTTTCTTTGTTTCACAGCCTTATATTTTTTACATTTTCTCTCTTACACTTTGTTATATCTTTTACACTGTTTTACTATGTATTACACAGTACATCTGTGTTGCTCTCTCTTGCTGTCTGTCTCTTAACATTACTCTCTCTTTCTCTTTCTCTTATGCTCTCCTTCTCTTGTTTTTTTTTTCGTTTTTTTTTGTTGCGCTAACGGGGCGCTCACTGGTGCGCGTACCGGGAAGCGCACCCATGAGAAAAATGAAGTGAAGAGTGCTAAAAATGTTAGTAATTTTTTTTAAATGGGAGGTAGTTCTGAAAAGAACTTTTTTTTAATGTTTTTGTTGTTTTATATTTTTTTTATTTTTCTGAACATTTTTTTATTTTTTTGTATTTTTTGAACAATTTTATGTTTATTTTTTATTTTTTGGGGGGAACAACGAAAAACAGGCATTAGAAAGGGCTCAACAGGAGCAAAAAAAAAAATTATTTCTTGGGGCGTTTTGAGCACTTGTGGTTTTCAAATGCTCTATTTATCAAATTGATACTCATATTTGCACATGAAAGTAGGTCACCACAATAAAGGCACACTATCTTCATGTGCACAAAATTCTGTTGGATATTTGGGACCGTCTCCCTCGCCTCTGGTCCCGACAGAGTTGCCTGTGCCGATGTACTGGCCACAGGAGTTGGTCGGTTGTCTTGGAGGTGACGCATCTCTGCAACGCTGTAATTCAGTGGATGCCACCTCTGCATATGACGGTGCATAGTATAGTTACCATAACTATACTTTTTGTATGTACCTCTAGACAAACATCTTTACAAATGAGGCATGTCACATGTCGGGCATTCACTTTTTTTTGGCCTCGAGGAAAAGAATAAAATTGCTAAATAAAACTGTCTTTGTGGTGGGATTTCCGGGGCTGTTCACATAAGAACTGCCTCGGCTCTACGTCTTCTCCCTTTTCTTCTTCCCTTTCCTCCTCTGGGTTGGGAAGGAACTGTGGAGGTGGTCCTTCCTTCCTAGGTGGTTGTGGTGGTGGTGGGGGTCCACCAGCTGCAGCTACTACAGATGCCATTATTTTAATAAGCAAAAACAGGTCTTCCTCTCACAAAGATGAAAGTCAGAGTGAGGAAAGAAGGAGGGGTTTTCATCATTTGGGAAAATAAAAGTTCTAAACCAATGAAAAGTGTTATTTACAGGTCACATGACCTGTTACGCTTACATTACGCGTCCCGCTCTGCGCCTGGAGCACTTGCGGTAAGCTGCGCTTCGCGCCTCATTCGCGCACCGGAGCACTTCCGAGTGCGCGAACGCGGCGCCTCATAAGACGCATTACGCGGCAACGCGATACGTTGTGCTTACGCGACGCGTCACGATGTTGTTCTCGAACGCGGCAGTTGTGCAAACGGTACGTTTCCCGGTACGCAGACCGGGTCGCGGCATAAAAATGAGCTAACGGGGAGCTACCCGGTGCGCGGACCGGTAGCGAAACTAAAAAAAAAAATGTATATATATATATACATAAAAAAATTATATTAAATACATATAAAATATATTTTTCCTTTAAAAGAAGAATACATTTAACAGCTTTTGATATTTGCTATTAAAAAACCATTGAAATTCACTGAAAAAACCATAGGTTATAGACCATATATAGTTAGAAATTAGCATTTACAAAACCTTGAAAATTCACTGAAAAAATCATAGGTTATAGACCATATATAGTTAGGAATTAGCATATATAAAACCTTATTTTACTGACACAAAACCATTGACATTCGCATATATAGTTAGTTGCACTAACTATATATTTCACGCACCCGCAATCCACTGCTGATGATGTCACATATTACATCATTCATGACATGGTCAGTGACATCACTGATGACATCACTGATGACATCTCAAATGACATCACTGATGACATCTCATTTGACATGACTGATCACATCACTGATGACATCATTCATGTGATAATACGATGAACTTCTTCAGACTCTAATATAACCT
This sequence comes from Lissotriton helveticus, assembly GCF_964261635.1. Taxonomy (NCBI): domain Eukaryota; kingdom Metazoa; phylum Chordata; class Amphibia; order Caudata; family Salamandridae; genus Lissotriton; species Lissotriton helveticus. The sequence goes on along the minus strand of NC_136065.1, from coordinate 1,257,305,948 downwards.
TATATACACTCAGTGTAAACAGACACTCACAGACTGTCACTCATCCATGGAGTTACTCACACACCTAGTCAGTCATGCAAAGAATCAATCACACCTCCATTTCCTCAACTATACAGTTATACACACCTTACTTATTCAAACAGATACTAACACATATTTACTCTCTTATACAATCCCTGATACAATTTCATAATGATCCATACAGCCACTCACACATTCACTGGCTCTTATGCACAGTTATTTATATATGTCAACTCTCACATATACTGTGTTTTACATATGTCTTTACTTTGACATGTAGCACTGAGATATCCATTCACTCACCAATACACTCATGCACACAGTCAACCGCCCATACAGCTGTTTCCACATGCACTTTTGAACCCATACATCTAGTGAATCAACTGCTCACACATCTATGTCATACACCTCTCAACCACCAACACACACACTCAGTCTCCCATACAAATACTTGGGCAACTAATCAATAACCCATATAGTTACTCATATAGCTACTGATCAACACATGCAGCAGTTTACAGAACAACAGACATAATGATGCACAAATTAAGACAGTTTAGTCACTAACCCATGCACTCAGTGAGACATATTTAATCACTCACTCATACAGTCAGTCATGCACCTACTAAATCCTTCATCCAGACACTTCTACATCCACTCATTTTTCAATATGTAAGACATATTTAAACTTTACAGAAACATAAAATCACTGGATGTTGTTATCAGTGATGCCATCAGTGATGTCATTTGAGATGTCACCAGTGATGTCACTGACCATGTCATGAATGATGTAATATGTGACATCATCAGCAGTGGATTGCGGGTGCGTGAAATATATAGTTAGTGTAACTAACTATATATGCGAATTTCAATGGTTTTGTGTCAGTAAAATAAGGTTTTATAAATGCTAACTATATATGGTCTATAACCTATGGTTTTTTTCAGTGAATGTTCAAGGTTTTGTAAATGCTAATTCCTAACTATATATGGTCTATAACCTATGGTTTTTTCAGTGAATATATATATATATATATATATATATATATATATATATATATACTTACATATGTATCAAGAAAAGGAATAAGGATGACAGCAATTGGGACACGACAATCTCGTAGCGGGGCGGTTTTTCCGGCCTGCCAGCACGGGGTTAATGTTTCCCCTATTTAGAAATGCCTTGCTCGGCAGTCTGGTGCCCTCTGGTGACTGGGCACTGTGGATGCCAACGCGGATGCGGTGAGGATGTCTCGGCATTAGCAATTTCTATTTATTGGTCTCCTCCGACCCCATGTTCATGTTCGTCTTTTTAAAGTTAGTGCTATATACAATCAAAGACATAGAGGCTTGTCCGTCATTTCATCTTTTGTTCTCGGATTGCTTTTTTTACTGCATTGACTGGTGCTGGCTTTGGCTTCATCAAATACATAGACTTACTGGTTTCAAGTTCTAAGCCCAAGACTCTATGATTACCGCTATTTCGCCTAGGGGCATTATGGGTATTGCAGTCCATTTGGGGATGTGAATGTACACCGGGAAGCGGACATTGTATGAAGTAATTACTCACTTGATGTTCTCTTCAAATTCCAGGGTGTTACGTTTGCCATCATTCAGGCTCCTGGCCTCTTGTGCAAGACTCAGATACATCGTAGCGATGTTCTTTCATTAAGGTGTTAGCCAATACTAACTTCCCCAGTTTATCCTGATAAGTTAGAATCCTGATGGTCTCGTGTTTATTTTAATTTGCCCAACGGATTGTAAAAATGCCTCTGTTTTATCATGTTTGTAATACTTGCAGCACACCAGTATGCATTTACATTTTGAATGTGTATTTTTTTATTTGACATTACGGGCTTTATGTTCTAGGGGGATTTGCGCCACCATCAGGAATTAGGAAAAGATTAATTTCCTCCCCCAATAGACCGGTGATTATATTATCCTGGATTGCTGTTTCCACACGTAATATGCTGAGTGAAATATAACGAAGCCTGGCGAGTCAAATCCACTACACTGTCAGCCACATGCATCAAGCTTTTTTGCATTCGCAAATGGTGCGAATCGCAAAATTCGGCCGCTTGCGAATGCAAAAACCTTTTTTGGGATGCATAATTTTATTTTTCATTTTTCGCAATTTAAGAAATCGCAATTTTCTGTGATTTCTCAAATTGTGATAGCATTTAAGAATTCGCAAATTTTGCGACTATGCATGATTTTTTTTAAATTGCGAATTCGCAGTTAGGAAGGGGAAATTTACCATAAAGTAAACCTTCATGGTCATTTGCGAAAAGTTTCAAAAAGTGCATTTTTGAAACTTATATTTTACACACACACATGCCCTTAGGACATGTGTGTGAGTAAAATGTACTAACGTGACATTTCAAGGGTGCAGGGGGGGTCCTTTGGACCCCCCCTGCACCCTTCAAATTGCATTCTCATTTTGCGATTCCTTAATTGCGAATTCGCAAAATGAGAATGCCTTCCCATTGTAAAGCGATTCCTTAATTGCGATTCGCAATTAAGGAATCGCAAATAAGGAAAATTAAGAAATCGCAAAAAAGTTACGATTTCTTGATGCATAGGAATTTGCGATTCCTAAATTGCGATTCCTTAATTTTCGCAATTTAGGAATCGCAAATTCCTACAATGATGCATGTGGCTGTGTGTGTTTTATAAATATTAAGGCATCTTGTATGTTTACCAGCTACTTGTCTCCAAATTTAATGTCAGGAGTAAGCTTCTACAGTAGTAGAAATGTTTTTCAGTTATGTGTTTACAGTGCAACAGTATTTCTTTTATGTCTATTAGGGTTTTTAAAGGGGAAGGGCTATATATACCTTTAAGATACAGGGCACCAACCAGATTGATAAAGGCTTCTGCGAAGCCGAAACGCGATTCTGTGGCCATGGGGTCTTGTGAGACCTGAATTAATAAAGATAGCCATACCTGACATCTTCGAGTACATGCCTTCTTCTTTGCTGGAGTGGGATGGAGTATATATATATATATATATATATATATAGATATATATATATATCTATATATATATATATATATATATATATATATAGCTGGAAATTTTACTCGCAAAAAACCATTGAAATTCCCACGTTATAGTTAGTTGGACTCACTATAACTTGCGCGTGCAATGCACTGCTGATGACGTCACATATTACATCACTCATGACATAGTCAGTGACATCACTCATGACATCACTGATGACACCATCCAGTGAATGTGTGTCTTTCTGAAAAATAAATATGTGTTATATATGTATATGTAAAAGTTGATGGAAGAATAAATGTTTAAATAAGTGTCTACATGGATGGTTTTTTTTTAAACAATTGATTGGTTAACTGGTTTATTAAGTGTATCTTAGTGAATACATATATTAGAGAGTAATGTTTGAATATTTAAATATATGTATTAGTGTTTCACTTTGTGTATAAGTGGCTGCATGGGTTGGTGAGTAGCTACATGTGTATGTATATGGGTTATTAGATGTTTTTCTTAGTGTCAGTATGAGTGTTTGTATGGTTTGGTGAGGGTATTACTTAGCACATAGATGCATGAATGACTGACTCTCTCTTTGTATGTGTTTTGAAGACAGCATATGTGCAGGACTGTATGGGTGGATGAGTGTGTATATGTGTGTGTGTGTGTGTGTTAGTGAGTGAATGACTGTCTCACTAGTGTCTTCATCAGTAACTACATATGTTTTAATCTAGTATATGTGAATATTGATGTATATAAGTGAGTATATGTGAGAGTGAGGGATTGTAAGAGTTTCTGTTTAAATTAGTATGTGTTTCTATAAGTGATTGTTTAAGACAGTAAGTATGTGTAAGTTTCCTTAGAAGTAAAGTGGTAGTGTGTGTATAGCTGCATATGCAAATAAATGGATGTTTAATAGTTTATTTGCATGTGTGAGTATGTGTGAGAGTATCTTTTGGATGACTGTCGGTGTTTAACAGGATGTATACGTATATCACTACATATGATGAGTGAGTATATGTATGAGTGACTATATAGAACTGTTGGTGAATGAGTGGATGTGTATATAGATGGTGGAAATATTGAATTGGTTGTTGTAACTGGTATGGGTATCTCCATTTTTTTTAAAATGTTAGTTTCTATTATTGAATATGTGTTTCAAGGGTTACATTACAGTGAAAGGAGGTCTGTCACTCTGTCACAAGGATGGTGTCATCAGTGATGTCATGAGTGATGTCACTGACCATGTCATGAGTGATGTAATATGTGACGTCATCAGCAGTGCATTGAACGCGCAAGTTATGAGTCCAACTAACTATAACGTGGGAATTTCAATGGTTTTATGCGAGTAAAATTTCCAGCTAACTATAACTGGTGTGAAACCTATGTTTTTTTCAGTGAATTTAATAGGTTTTTTTAAATGCTAATTTCTAACTATAACTGGTGTGAAACCTATGGTTTTTTTCAGTGAATTTCATAGGTTTTTTAAATGCTAATTCCTAACTATATATAGGGCCTTAAACCTATCTTTTTTTCAGTGAATTTCATAGGTTTTTTAAAAATTAATTTCTATAGCTATGAAATATAATATTTTTTATAATAAATCATATATTGTATATTTATGTAATACTATTTTTTATGTATTTTTTTCTCTTTTTAAAAAAATGTTTTTGCCTTGGTGCGCTCCTGGTGCGCGTACCGGTGAACGCACCGGTAAGCGCAGTGTTATGGTGCCCCCGGTGCGCGTACCAGTGAGCGTCCCGTTAGCGCCATTGCCGCGAACGAAACAACATCGTGACGTATCGCGTAGCCGCGTGATGCGTCTTATGACGCACGGCATAAGTGCACCCGGAAGCGCCCGAACGCATACGATCGCGCAACGTAAGCGCCGCCGGGCGCGCACCGGGGCGCGTAGCGTAAGCGCGTCGGGTCATGTGACCTAAAAATAACACTTTTTATTTTTCAGATCAGTTTTGGTTTCCAAATGATGAAAGCCCGGATCATGTGACTTGAAAATAACACTTTTCATTGGTTCAGAACAGTTTTGTTTTCCAAATGATGAAAGCCCCCACCTTTTTTCCTCATTCTCACTTTGTTCTTTGAGTGAGGAAGACCTGCTTTTTTCTTAGAGATATGGCTACAGTACTATCAGCAGCTGGAGCATCTGCCCCACCACCACCACCACCACCACAAGGACCACCAGAACATCACATTGGTGGTCAAGAAGAAGAGGAGGAGGAGGAGGAGGAAGAGGGGGAAGAGAGAAGGCAGTTCCTGCCAGAAGACAATCCCCCATACAAACCTAGGGAGCACTTTATATGGGAGTTTTATAAAATCCCAAGGGGTTCCAAAAAAGTAAACGCTGCAAAGGTGACCTGTCTCATCTGAGGCGCTGTACTATCCAGGGGGCACCCTGCCAAAAAATATTCATTTAGCAATCATACAATGATTCGCCACATGCAACGATGGCATCCCAACAACTATTCTGCAGCAGAGGTGAGAGAACTGTGCAGAAATCTTCCCCCATCGTCTTCCCGAACCTCAACAACCAAAGAACCCACTCCATCGGGTCCAGAGGCAAGGGAGATGGTGCCAAACATACAAACCAAGTTTGGTGGGTTCAAAATCGTTTGCATTGTTTGTGGCAAAACAATTACCTATGGTGAGCAAAGTATAAATCTCATCAACCTTGCTGGTGACAACCACCAGTGTCGAAAGAAGCTTTAATATTTTCCTGTTTTTTTTTTGCTCCAGTTGAGCCGTTTACAATTCCCTGTTTTTTGTTTGTTCCCATAAAAAATACAAAAAAATATTAAATTCTTCATAAAAGCCAAAAAAAGTAAAACATTTTCACAAAAAAATATATAAAACAACAAAAATAATTTAAAAAACAGTTCTTTTTAGAACTACCTCTAATTTATAAAAAAATGCTACATTTTTGGAAAACTCTGTCATTCTTTTTTCTCCAGGGTACGCGTACCGGTACGCTCCCCGGTGCGCGTACCGGGGTGCGCACCAAAAAAAAATAAAAAAAAATAAAGGAGTGAGCATGAGGGAAAGACACAGAGAGAGTGATGTTAAGAGAAAGAGAGCTAGAGGGAGCAACACAGAGGGACTGTGTATTAGATAGTAAGACAGAGAGAAGGTGTAATAGGGTTTAAGTGAGAAAAGGGAAATGAATAAGGGAGCAAAACAAGGGAAGAGAGAGGAAGAAAACTAAAGCAGAGGTACTGGGAGAATGTGAGTGAGTATTGAAAGTAAAGGGAAGGACAGTAAAGGATGGGGAATGAGGGGTAGTGACGGAACCGGAGTAAAGGAACAACGGTGATGGAGGGTTGGAAAAGAGCAGTGACTGTAAGTAAAGAGGGGTAAAAGAGGGTAGATAAAAGTGAATAAGGGTAAGACATGGGGAGTGACAGAGAGAAAGGAGAGAGAGAGTAAAGGAAGGAGTGACAGAAAGGGAATGAATGAAGCAGCAAAGAAAGGTAAGTGAGGGAGTGTGGGTGAGTTGTATGGAGTGAGCATGACGGAAGAGTATTGACAAAATGAGGGGACAGAGACAGCGACGGTAAGAGAGAAGAGTGAGGGAACGGAAGTGAGGAACTGTGAGGACAGACGGACTGAGAGAAGGAGTGACAGGAGTGAAGTAAATGATTAAGGGAAAGGGAATGAGTGAGGGAGCAAAGGAAGGGAACAGAGGGTAAGCAAAATAAAGCAGGGGGACTGAAAGAAGTTGAATGTGGGAGGGGAGTTAGGGAAAGGGGAGTAAACATGGAGGATAAGAATAAGTGAGGGAAGCAGAGTAAGGAAACAGGAGTGAGGTAGGGTGAGAGAATAATAGTGAGGTTAAAGCAAAGGGTGATGACAAACTACATTTTTTTTGTCACACTTACCATATAATTAATGTAACTTTAATTACATTTTTTTACTACACTTTGTATCTGTGAAAGAGAGAAGAAAAAATAAGTTATAATTAGTAAAATATATATTTTAAAATAAAAGATACAAATGAAGAGGTTAAAAATCATAACAGTGTATTAAGAAATAAAGTACGAGTGAAAGACACAGAAAGGGAAATAAAGTAATGTAGAAGGACAACAAGAGGGTAAAAGAAATAGAAGGAGAGCAAATTACTAAGAGTAAGGCGTATAGATTCACTGACAGAGAGGATGAGAAGAAGAGAGAAATGAACTGAAGGTAAGAAAGATACTAAAAGAATGTGAATTAGCAAAACTAAATGAGGAAAAAGGAGTAAGTAAAAGAGGAATGACTGAGAGGGAAAGGAGTCTGATTGAGGATGCATTTACAAGAATGAGGAATGGAAGATGACTGAGAGTGAGTGAAGGGGAGTCACAGAGTGAAGGGATGAAGGGAGTGAGGATAATATAGAAGGATTGAGGGAAAAGGAGTGAGGAAGTTAGTAGACAGAGGGACTAAGGGAAGGACAGAGTGAAGTGGAGTACAATGAGTAAGGAAAGGAAAATGAGTAAGGGAGCAAAAGAAGGAAAGAGAGGGGAAGAGGACTAAAGCAGTGGTACTGAGAGAATGTGATTCAGTGATGAAAGTAAAGAGAAGGACACTGAAATATAGGAAATGAGGGGTAGGGACTAAAGCAGTGGTACTGAGAGAATGTGATTCGGTGATGAAAGTAAAGAGAAGGATACTGAAAGATAGGAAATGAGGGGTAGTAATGGAACCGGACTAAAAGAAATGGGGTGAAGAACGATGAGAGAGGAGCAGTGAAGTTAACACAAGGAGAGTGAGGGACTGAGGACATAGAGGTAGTGAACGGAAAATAGAGAGAAGAGGTCAAAAGAAAGGAGCAAACAAAGATAACCGAGGGAGAGTGTACAACATGTTAGATAGTTTATTTTTGCTGTTCTCAGAACATATTGAATTTCACTAAAAACAGTGAGTTCAAACTATTCATCATATGACAGCGGGAAAAAAAACCCAACCAAAAACATTGTGTTTAAAAAAAACATATAAAACATATAAACTTACAAATCACATATGTACACTAATCTTTGATTCACTTACTTTTCCTTTAGGCCAAATAGTACATCATGAAGGTCCTTTTTGTTGGAAGGTACTCTGCTGTTCTCTAAAAATTCCATTTCATCGACTCTCTAGAAGAAAAGCTCCAAAAACATCTGAAATATGTTTCAATGTTTTCATATACTCCTTGTGTTCAGTCATGACTCTTTGCTCATTCCTTCACCTTTCCTTAAGGCCAAATAGTGTCAGATGTATCAACATATTTTCAAATTACTTAAAACAAACTCTAAAATTACCGTTTTCCCGACGTTCTGAAAGAAAGGCTCAAACAACATATTCTCAATATTTAAATATTCATAATTCCATCTCTGGCTCTCTCATGTTGAACATTTCCTATAATACTGATATCACTTACTATGCGATCCACTTACCGTACCTTTATGAGAACTATAATTTTTATATTATCTTCATCACTTTTACTCACAATATAATTTTAAACAGCAGACTAACTTTTATTAACTGCTCCTGTCTTCATAGGCCAATTACCTTTACTTAAATTTTGGTTCCAAAAACACTAGGTATGAATTTTTTAAGTCAAAAGGCAAACGTTGTTTGAAAGTCAAATGAGTATCATTACAGTTAGTCCAACCTTTTCGACATTTTAAATAGCATGTGTAATGCCCTGATGTTGTTGAAGGACCGTCATGATAAATAATAGCTACAGTTGCAAAAGTTCTTCCTAAAATTTATAACTGAGAAGCCACAACATTTTTAATAGAAGTTGTCAATTTAGTTCCATCAGGTCTACATCGTTGGAACATTAAAATGACATACTGACCATAATTTTGTATAAATAATGTGGAGAGCATTGCAGACTTACATTGGGTACACACCATATTGTGATCAGCTGCTTTAACTAGATTATTAAAAGTTACTGATTTGCAGTCTGGTAAAGTCAAATATATAAATCTTTCGATGTCTATTGTAGTACTACTTGATAAACTACAGTTGTCGCAGTCATGCTGCCATTGATAAGAAAGGCTAAAAATATTTTTTATATCTACACCTTCATCTTCCAATACATCAAACATATACATTAAAAATTCCTGACAATCCTGCTGAATATTCTGTGAAAATTGATTTTGACCAGAACATATGTCTAAAAGATTTCGAATTTCTGAAACACTTTCTATTTTTGCTCTATCACTGCTACATTTCTCAAACACAGAATTCAATAAACAGCAGAATGTTTGATCCCGATTTTCAACAATCTGTTCTTGTAAATTTTGAAGACAAAAAACAACATTAACCACTACATTAGCATAGCAGTTGACACCAGAACTGTTTTCAAACTAAAATCCAACAACATCTTCAACAGAATCCTTTTTCTTTCTGCTTACAATTACAGTTTCATCTACTTTTTGTCTTTTTGCTACTACCTCACTGCAATTATTCTCATTTCTTCTTTTTCGGCCTACCACACATTTTTCAAACAGAGGATATTGAGGCAAATGCGGAGCATACTCTCTTCTTAACCTATTGTATTCTTTAACACAATCTAGATCTGCACAAATCTTTGTTTCATCACACTCAATCAAGTACAATCCTGATAAAGTTCTGACTCGTGATAATGCCACATATGCCATACCCTCTTTAAACACAGAACTTCCAATGTTCACCAAAGCACTATCTACACTTAAACCTTGAGATTTATGAATTGTCACCGCATATGCCAAACAAACAGGAAACTGTTTTCGGCGAACATATAAGTCTTTCACAAGCAAAAATCTAGCTGAACAACGACAAATTTGTTCTATTTCGTCAATGCCATCAAATTTAATTTTTAAAATTTCAATTCCATCTCTATTTTTGTAATTCTCAAAATCAACAACATGACCCCTTGCTCCATTTACCAGACCTCTTTCAACATTTAAATTCCTTCTCAAAATGATACGACAATTTAAACACACATTCAGAGTCTTTTCAAAACCAGCAGTTTTAGATATACTCTTCTCTAATGAATCCAATTTTGATTTCAAATTTTCTGACAAAATAATTGTTGCTCCCATATGCTCTATTTTATCTATAGCTTGCAGTTTCACAATCTCTTCATTTTCTAACTTTAACATTTTGTTGTTGAAGATGGAACATTCTTGCAGAGTTGGCATCAAACATATCCCAGATTTGTTCTCAGTAATTTTCTTAGAAATATTCTCAGGAAGAATGTTTTCATTTGGATACAAATTTGAAATTAATCGTGCATGTAATGCTTCTTTCCCATGCTCACTTACTTTTCCGATTCTTACATCTTGTAGAATATTTTTATAATCTTCATCCTTTGCCTGTCGCATATTTTGAAGCAGTTCTGCATATTTGAAATTTAACCATATATTAACGTTTCCAATGCTTCCTAGGCACTTCCTGGTATCTTCATGTGTGAGCATTTCAAACACTGGTTGTCCCTTCACTGGAGTCAACTGCAGTAGATCTCCAAAAACAATAATGTGTTTTCCTCCGAATAAGACATCATAGTCTGTTCTAAGAATTTCTTGCATTCTCAAATGCACAAAAGCAAGCGCGCACCAAAAAAAATAAAAAAAAAATAAAGGAGTGAGCATGAGGGAAAGACACAGAGAGAGTGATGTTAAGAGAAAGAGAGCTAGAGGGAGCAACACAGAGGGACTGTGTATTAGATAGTAAGACAGAGAGAAGGTGTAATAGGGTTTAAGTGAGAAAAGGGAAATGAATAAGGGAGCAAAACAAGGGAAGAGAGAGGAAGAAAACTAAAGCAGAGGTACTGGGAGAATGTGAGTGAGTATTGAAAGTAAAGGGAAGGACAGTAAAGGATGGGGAATGAGGGGTAGTGACGGAACCGGAGTAAAGGAACAACGGTGATGGAGGGTTGGAAAAGAGCAGTGACTGTAAGTAAAGAGGGGTAAAAGAGGGTAGATAAAAGTGAATAAGGGTAAGACATGGGGAGTGACAGAGAGAAAGGAGAGAGAGAGTAAAGGAAGGAGTGACAGAAAGGGAATGAATGAAGCAGCAAAGAAAGGTAAGTGAGGGAGTGTGGGTGAGTTGTATGGAGTGAGCATGACGAAAGAGTATTGACAAAATGAGGGGACAGAGACAGCGACGGTAAGAGAGAAGAGTGAGGGAACGGAAGTGAGGAACTGTGAGGACAGACGGACTGAGAGAAGGAGTGACAGGAGTGAAGTAAATGATTAAGGGAAAGGGAATGAGTGAGGGAGCAAAGGAAGGGAACAGAGGGTAAGCAAAATAAAGCAGGGGGACTGAAAGAAGTTGAATGTGGGAGGGGAGTTAGGGAAAGGGGAGTAAACATGGAGGATAAGAATAAGTGAGGGAAGCAGAGTAAGGAAACAGGAGTGAGGTAGGGTGAGAGAATAATAGTGAGGTTAAAGCAAAGGGTGATGACAAACTACATTTTTTTTGTCACACTTACCATATAATTATTGTAACTTTAATTACATTTTTTTACTACACTTTGTATCTGTGAAAGAGAGAAGAAAAAATAAGTTATAATTAGTAAAATATATATTTTAAAATAAAAGATACAAATGAAGAGGTTAAAAATCATAACAGTGTATTAAGAAATAAAGTACGAGTGAAAGACACAGAAAGGGAAATAAAGTAATGTAGAAGGACAAAAAGAGGATAAAAGAAATAGAAGGAGAGCAAATTACTAAGAGTAAGGCGTATAGATTCACTGACAGAGAGGATGAGAAGAAGAGAGAAATGAACTGAAGGTAAGAAAGATACTAAAAGAATGTGAATTAGCAAAACTAAATGAGGAAAAAGGAGTAAGTAAAAGAGGAATGACTGAGAGGGAAAGGAGTCTGATTGAGGATGCATTTACAAGAATGAGGAATGGAAGATGACTGAGAGTGAGTGAAGGGGAGTCACAGAGTGAAGGGATGAAGGGAGTGAGGATAATATAGAAGGATTGAGGGAAAAGGAGTGAGGAAGTTAGTAGACAGAGGGACTAAGGGAAGGACAGAGTGAAGTGGAGTACAATGAGTGAGGAAAGGAAAATGAGTAAGGGAGCAAAAGAAGGAAAGAGAGGGGAAGAGGACTAAAGCAGTGGTACTGAGAGAATGTGATTCAGTGATGAAAGTAAAGAGAAGGACACTGAAATATAGGAAATGAGGGGTAGGGACTAAAGCAGTGGTACTGAGAGAATGTGATTCGGTGATGAAAGTAAAGAGAAGGATACTGAAAGATAGGAAATGAGGGGTAGTAATGGAACCGGACTAAAAGAAATGGGGTGAAGAACGATGAGAGAGGAGCAGTGAAGTTAACACAAGGAGAGTGAGGGACTGAGGACATAGAGGTAGTGAACGGAAAATAGAGAGAAGAGGTCAAAAGAAAGGAGCAAACAAAGATAAGCGAGGGAGAGTGTACAACATGTTAGATAGTTTATTTTTGCTGTTCTCAGAACATATTGAATTTCACTAAAAACAATGATTTCAAACTATTCATCATATGACAGCGGGAAAAAAACACAACCAAAAACATTGTGTTTAAAAAAAACATATAAAACATATAAACTTACAAATCACATATGTACACTAATCTTTGATTCACTTACTTTTCCTTTAGGCCAAATAGTACATCATGAAGGTCCTTTTTGTTGGAAGGTACTCTGCTGTTCTCTAAAAATTCCATTTCATCGACTCTCTAGAAGAAAAGCTCCAAAAACATCTGAAATATGTTTCAATGTTTTCATATACTCCTTGTGTTCAGTCATGACTCTTTGCTCATTCCTTCACCTTTCCTTAAGGCCAAATAGTGTCAGATGTATCAATATATTTTCAAATTACTTAAAACAAACTCTAAAATTACCGTTTTCCCGACGTTCTGAAAGAAAGGCTCAAACAACATATTCTCAATATTTAAATATTCATAATTCCATCTCTGGCTCTCTCATGTTGAACATTTCCTATAATACTGATATCACTTACTATGCGATCCACTTACCGTACCTTTATGAGAACTATAATTTTTATATTATCTTCATCACTTTTACTCACAATATAATTTTAAACAGCAGACTAACTTTTATTAACTGCTCCTGTCTTCATAGGCCAATTACCTTTACTTAAATTTTGGTTCTAAAAACACTAGGTATGAATTTTTTAAGTCAAAAGGCAAATGTTGTTTGAAAGTCAAATGAGTATCATTACAGTTAGTCCAACCTTTTCGACATTTTAAATAGCATGTGTAATGCCCTGATGTTGTTGAAGGACCGTCATGATAAATACTAGCTACAGTTGCAAAAGTTCTTCCTAAAATTTATAACTGAGAAGCCACAACATTTTTAATAGAAGTTGTCAATTTAGTTCCATCAGGTCTACATCGTTGGAACATTAAAATGACATACTGACCATAATTTTGTATAAATAATGTGGAGAGCATTGCAGACTTACATTGGGTACACACCATATTGTGATCAGCTGCTTTAACTAGATTATTAAAAGTTACTGATTTGCAGTCTGGTAAAGTCAAATATATAAATCTTTCGATGTCTATTGTAGTACTACTTGATAAACTACAGTTGTCGCAGTCATGCTGCCATTGATAAGAAAGGCTAAAAATATTTTTTATATCTACACCTTCATCTTCCAATACATCAAACATATACATTAAAAATTCCTGACAATCCTGCTGAATATTCTGTGAAAATTGATTTTGACCAGAACATATGTCTAAAAGATTTCGAATTTCTGAAACACTTTCTATTTTTGCTCTATCACTGCTACATTTCTCAAACACAGAATTCAATAAACAGCAGAATGTTTGATCCCGATTTTCAACAATCTGTTCTTGTAAATTTTGAAGACAAAAAACAACATTAACCACTACATTAGCATAGCAGTTGACACCAGAACTGTTTTCAAACTAAAATCCAACAACATCTTCAACAGAATCCTTTTTCTTTCTGCTTACAATTACAGTTTCATCTACTTTTTGTCTTTTTGCTACTACCTCACTGCAATTATTCTCATTTCTTCTTTTTCGGCCTACCACACATTTTTCAAACAGAGGATATTGAGGCAAATGCGGAGCATACTCTCTTCTTAACCTATTGTATTCTTTAACACAATCTAGATCTGCACAAATCTTTGTTTCATCACACTCAATCAAGTACAATCCTGATAAAGTTCTGACTCGTGATAATGCCACATATGCCATACCCTCTTTAAACACAGAACTTCCAATGTTCACCAAAGCACTATCTACACTTAAACCTTGAGATTTATGAATTGTCACCGCATATGCCAAACAAACAGGAAACTGTTTTCGGCGAACATATAAGTCTTTCACAAGCAAAAATCTAGCTGAACAACGACAAATTTGTTCTATTTCGTCAATGCCATCAAATTTAATTTTTAAAATTTCAATTCCATCTCTATTTTTGTAATTCTCAAAATCAACAACATGACCCATTGCTCCATTTACCAGACCTCTTTCAACATTTAAATTCCTTCTCAAAATGATACGACAATTTAAACACACATTCAGAGTCTTTTCAAAACCAGCAGTTTTAGATATACTCTTCTCTAATGAATCCAATTTTGATTTCAAATTTTCTGACAAAATAATTGTTGCTCCCATATGCTCTATTTTATCTATAGCTTGCAGTTTCACAATCTCTTCATTTTCTAACTTTAACATTTTGTTGTTGAAGATGGAACATTCTTGCAGAGTTGGCATCAAACATATCCCAGATTTGTTCTCAGTAATTTTCTTAGAAATATTCTCAGGAAGAATGTTTTCATTTGGATACAAATTTGAAATTAATCGTGCATGTAATGCTTCTTTCCCATGCTCACTTACTTTTCCGATTCTTACATCTTGAAGAATATTTTTATAATCTTCATCCTTTGCCTGTCGCATATTTTGAAGCAGTTCTGCATATTTGAAATTTAACCATATATTAACGTTTCCAATGCTTCCTAGGCACTTCCTGGTATCTTCATGTGTGAGCATTTCAAACACTGGTTGTCCCTTCACTGGAGTCAACTGCAGTAGATCTCCAAAAACAATAATGTGTTTTCCTCCGAATAAGACATCATAGTCTGTTCTAAGAATTTCTTGCATTCTCAAATGCACAAAAGCAAGCATTAGATTGGAGACCATGCTTACTTCATAAATGATAAGAAGTTTCATTTTCTTCAGGACTCTGGAAACTTCTGAACAAGCATCTCCAGATAGCTTGTGGTATTGTAATTTGTTATCATGCTCAACTGGTAGCATCAGTAAACGATGTAAAGTAATCCCTTTAATGTTATGTGCTGCAAGCCCAGTTGGAGCAGTAACAACACAAGACAGCGGTGATTCAGTCCTTTTCTGCAGATAAGTTGCAATTGCTTTAATCAGAAAACGTTTTCCAGTTCCCACTTCTCCACTCACGTACAGTCAGACAGGCTTAAATGATGTACATGAGCACTCTTTTTTCTCATGACTGAATCCATGTTCAACCTGTTCTGTGACTTCGTCATATATCTGTTTCTGCTCAAGGTTTAGTTGTTTCACCAAATCTTCTAAGTTAACTACATCATCTTGAGCTTGTTCCATAGCTCTTTCCACCTCATCCATGGCAGTGGCAGCTTCATTTTGGATAATTGGTCCTCCTAGTGGATCCTGACTCAATGAAGCAGAACTCTGACTGTCTTGAGAACTGTCTCTAGCAATCTCTACAGCAATTGTGGCTTCTTGCTCTATTTCTTAGTTCAACATTTGCAGATAAATTGGAAAATCAGGACATTCTATGGTATCCTTGGTTGCATTAAAAGAATCTTTGTAACAGAGAACATCTCCAAGTAGTTCCTCTTCTGTATGCCATGGCTTAAAGAGTTGCAAAAGAGCTAAATAGTAAAATTCCCTTTTCTCTGGATTTTCGCAACTCAATTTTCGATGATTAATCAAATGGCCTTTTCTCTGCTTCACTAGACATCCTTCACACCCAATGATAGCATATATTCCATTATTGATATCTTCTCTGATGGTCCTCTTATAAATATAGTTTTGCAGAACTTCATACAAACAACTGTTCTCAAGATGACTACTTCTATTTGGATAGTATGTATCCAACATGTTTGTCTTCAAAATATCGGTACTGTTTGGTTCTTTCTCCGCCAAATACTCAATTTCTTGTACAGATTTCAAAACTCGGTTTCGTGTTGCAGCAAGACCTAGACTCACCCAAATAATTGTTCTAGACTTGGCGTAGAGACTTGCTGATGATAACCGATCAGAACATTCATATGCTCCAATTTCTCAATGCGACAACATCTTCAAACTGAAACTGTATAATTTTTTACTTATACTCTTTTCATGTGAAATGTCCTCCCACATTTCCTTAAGTTCTGTCTTTTCTTTTTTTGTGATGTAAGACATCACATATCGAGCCACAGCAATAGAGTTGTCAGCAATGAACTGAATATCTATGTTAGCATTCCACATGGACAAAATCACTGGGTTGTAGTCGTTGATGTACTTGGACTCTTCTTTTCTTTCTAAATTGTATGTATTTTTTGGTGATTTCCTCGTCACAGTATGTCGCAGAGAAGACATCAAATTATTTACTCTTCCTTTAGAAATCACTGGTCGTGGAAACCCGAAACAACATTTTGTGTAGAACTTGTCCTTGTTTCTGAATTTTCGACGACAGTATTTTCCACAACGATGGGATTGAAAGCGTAAAACTTGTTGCCTTAAACTGTTTTCTTCGATAGTTTTCGGAACAGCACATGTTGAATACTTTTAAATAAAACTCATCACTGTGTCATCCGAATCTGTGCCAAATTTGGGTGCATCTTTAATCCATAACAACATATGTATGTGAGGAGCACCTCTCGCTTGATACTCCTTTCTCCAAAAGAAATCCAAAACCTCTCCAAGGGGAGGATTTTTTTTGTTGGTAATGAAAGACATCATAGCTTCAAATCTATGATTGAAATATCTGCATACATTCACTGGATCCAAAGAACACAGTTCTCCAGGTGTTTTGAATTCTATATTTTGCATGTTTGCATTTGCCTCTCGTAGAAATGGAAGTAAGTCGTCCCATGCATACTCAGCACAGCTAAGAGTGAGGAACCATGTAGGAGTTCCTAAGTTTCTTAGCATACATTTCAATTCCCCATGACGACGGTACCAATACTCGTTTGTACCACGCTGACATGCCATGAGATTGATTAGATGAGATTGCAAAATATTGTCTTGCAGATTGACTTTCTCCATAAAGTCCCTCGCCGAAACATTTTGCAGATGTGCTCCACTTTTCAGTATATGATTTACTGCATAAGAAAGACCAGACAAGTCACTTTCATACAGTAGATGAAACAAATATGGAATGCATTGACGAAACCTTGGATCTTCAGCATATAATCTTAAAGTCCGGTATTCAGATGCAGGAATTTGAAGTGGTCGATCGTCATATCGTCCACCTCGACCTGTTGGAAATAGCTGTGGAAAACAACGAGCTTCCAAACTTTCTTACCATACACTAATGGGACTTCCTTTTGCTTCTTTCATTTGAAACAAGTCAATTGCATTCCCCATTACTTCTTTGGAATGCAAAGGATGAACAGTATAATGTTCATATATTTCTTCACTTCTAGACACATCAACTTTTTCAATTTGGCCGACTGAACAATCACTGTCTTCTTCTGCAGCTGTTTCCTCTGCTCCAACACATACATCTTTGTAGTACTCATTGTTTTTGACCAAATACAACGTTGCCTTTTTGACTTTCCTAACATCCACTAAATCTTGCCAGATTTTCTTACTCTTTGTCGGAACCCCATTAACTAGAATAACCAGAGGTTCCTCTTCCACTTTCTCTACACCAATTGTATCAATATTTTTCTTGAAATCTAGAGGCAAATAAACAACTCTTCCCTTTAATCCTCTCTGTAAATCTGAAGGAGGCAATTTCCCTATCTTAGGCTCCATGCGAACAATAGCCTGAAAAGGATGGACACATTGAATCAAAATAGATTCATATGTATTTAAATCCATCAATTCAGGAGGAATGTCTACCAACTCAAGATTATTATGAACAGCTCTAGCAGGCATTCTGTTTTCATTTAATTTATTATAACAATATTTACAAATACGCTGATCAGAACTCAAATCAAAAGAATTCTCCACCAACAAAAAAGTTGCAAAATTCTTCCATTCACTATTATTTTCCATTTCACTTTCTGCACATAAATCAACTAACCTAGTCTGAATCTTATAATGAGTCCGTCGACAACACACACAAGTAAAATTAGGCCTTTCACTTGATTTCACCTTAAACTTGGTAATTTCCTGGTCAAACTTTTCTGTACTTGAAATGTGTACATTGTCTTCCACATTACCTTCTATTACTGTGTCAATTTCTACACGGTCCTCTTTTTCACCAAAGTAACAAATCTCAATATCTTCACAAATCTTCTTCACATCTAATTCAGTTCCATGCAAAAGAACACAGTTTAACTGTTTAAGCTTAAGTGCTGGACTTTTTGCATAATACAACATTCTCACTAATTTCCTCATTTTGTTATGATGCACTGCTAACATCCTAAAATGATGAAAAACACTCTGACATACTTTTCTAGAAAGACAAGCCAGTGAATGCCCTTGCAAACCTGTGTTTTCTCTCACTCTGCAAGGATCTAAGTCTTGCAACATCTTCATTTTCTGTTTTAGACTTTTCTTACTATATGTACCTAAGAAATTACAAAGCAAATCGATTGAATCCTGTCGCACACTACAAATACTACTACACTTCCAAGTGTACACTGGACCCTTAGTCCGTCTCCCTAAAACTTCATCAGTTAACACCTCTTCTGCATTTCTAGACACAAGTTTCTCTTTTTCAATCGGACAACCGTCTTTCACCTCATATGCTCGACCACTGGTGTCAACTGCATGCACCAAATCATTCTCCTGGAAGTAACTCTCCTCGTTAAAAAATGGCTCACAACTTGAACTATGCATCCATTCTCCAGAAAAAACTTTACAAAAATTAGTCCGATTAATTACTCTTTTGCATCTACTCTTTGATTTGAAAACATCAATTGTCTTGTTAAGTGTCCTAATTCTATTGATTACTAAAATAAATAATTTTTTCTTAAGTTCAAAAGCCTGATCAACAATCTTCTCTACACTTTTCTTTTTCTTATAAAAAGCAGCTCTCTGTTTACCTTTTTTAATATTTTTTAACAAATTTAAAACCACCCTATTGCGAAACATTCGTTTACGAATGTCCCTAAATTGGTTTTGCCTTCTATTCCTATACATATTACTCTCTCCTGCTCCAGTAGTAACATTTTGGGGGGGGGGCCTCTCCTTCCTTTTCAAATTTGCTCTCTCCTTCTGTATATTCACATCCTCATCAACATTTTTTTTTGATCTACATATGTTCCGAAAGAAAGACTTAGTTGTCTTACCAGGAGCTTTTTTCCTGTTTTTTGAAGTATTTGTTGTAGACGAGTGCTTTAATTCCGTTGCTGTTTTTGATTTTTTCCGCTTGGCATCTTTTCTTCTCCTCTGCCTTGAGGGCATATTTCCTTACTATTGAAATCTTGATTTCAATCTGTGTTAAAGAAAAAAATAACACATTTTAGACCACTATTACCAAACAACAAAGCAATGACAATAAGCAAACGATATAAACACTAGTTTACAACATATCTTAGTTTATATCACAGCAACTATGTAACTAGGATTAAGACAGAGAAAAAGAGCTAGAGGAACTAACACAAAAAGACAGAGAGATTCAGACAAAGAAACAGGTAGAGGGAGTAAAACATAGAGAAGGAGTAAGACAGAAAAACTGTATAATATGTTGTAAGACAGAAAAAGGATGTAATAGGGAGAGGGAGTCAGTCAAAGAAAGGGACAAAGAGAGTAAGTCAGAAAAAGGATGTAACAGGGTGTAAGACAGAGAGAGGGTGTAAGAGGATGTAAGACAGGGAGAGGGTGTTAGAAAGGGAGAGTATGTAAAAGGGACTAAAACAGAGAGAGGCTGTAAAAGGGAGAGAGAGGGAGTAAGTTTGAGAGAGGGTGTAAGAGGAAGTAAATCAGAGAGAGGATGTAACAATGAGTAAGTCAGACAGAGGGTGTAACAGGAAGAGAGGAAGAGAATAAAAAAGTCAGAAAGAGGGAGAGAGGGTGTAAAACAGACAAAAGGTGTAATAGGGAGTAAGTCTGGGAGAGAATGTTACAAAGAGAAAAGTTGTAAGACGGAGTAAATCAGGAAGAGGATGTAAGAGAAAGTATGACTTACAAATTGCTGTAAAAAAGCGAGAGAGAGAAAAAATTAGGGACAGGGTGTAAGAGAAAGAAAGTCAAAGAGAGAGTGTAAGAGAGTGTAACACAGAGTCAGGATGTAAAAAGGAATAAGTCAGAGAGAGGGTGTTACAAGGGGACAGGTGGAAAAATAGAGTAAGTCAGGAAGAGAATATAATAGAGACTAATACATTGTTGATAATGCTTCTTAAAGAAATGTTGGTGCATAAAGGAATTGTATTTTCTAAATGAGTGAGGTTTCAGTAGTGTAATTAAATGCTTATACATATGACCTGTGCTCCGTTTTGTAAATGTTATTTTAAAAAAGATTTCGGGCACATGAATTGGTTTTACATTATTGACAAGGATTAGATAGTATCTGCATGATTAAAAAAATATATTAGCACATTTCACAATCATGTCACCTGTGTTTCCTCAGGGGGCACAGAGGAGATGAGTCTTGTCCAAGAGTCAGAGGACGTGAGTCCTCTACACTGCACTCATGGACACAGGCCTCACCTCCTTTGCACCCCTGGACATGCCTCACCTCATCTGCACAATCTACTTCCTAATCTGAGGAAACACAGGTGACATGATTGTAAAAAGTTCAAATATATTTATTTAATCTGGCAGACACTATGTATTCCTTCTCAAAAATGTAAAAGCCATTCATTTGCTCCAAAATCGTGTTTCCAATAACATTTACGAAACAGAGCGCAGGTCATATGTACAAGCATTCCAATTCACTACTGAAACCTCACTATTTTTCAAAATACAATTCTTCTATCTAGGAAATGTTGATACCAAACATTATCATTAAACTTAACAAAAAGCAAGAAGAAAAAAGCTCAATCTGCTCCCTAATCTAGAGTAACACAAGTGACATGATTGTGAAAACTGCAAATATATTTATTTAATCATGCACACACTATTTATTCCTAGTCAAAAATGTAAAAGCTATTCATTTGCCCAAAAATCGTTTTTCAAATAAGATTTAAGAAACAGAGCGCAGGTCCTATGTACAAGCATTCCATTTCACTACTGAAACCTCACTATTTTACAAAATACATTTCCTCTCTCTTGCAAACATTGATACCAAGCATTATAGAAAACCATGACACAATTCAACAAGAAAAAAGCTCAATCTGCTTCCTAATCTGAGGTAACACAGGTGACATGATTGTGAAAGGTTCAAATATATTTATTTAATCATGCAGACACTATTTATTCCTTCTCAAAAATGTAAAAGCCATTCATTTGCCCCAAAATCGTTTTTTAAATAACATTTTAGAAGCAGACCGCAGGTCCTATGTACAAGGATTCAATTTCACTACTGAAACCTTACTATTTCACAAAATACAATTCCTCTATCTTGCAAATGTTGATACCAAGCATTATCAAGAAACATGACTCAAACCAACAAGAAAGAAGCTCAATCTGCTTCCTAATCTGAGGTAACACAGGTGACATGATTGTGAAAAGTTCAAATATATTTATTTAATCATGCAGACACAATTTATTCCTTCTCAAAAATGTAAAAGCCATTCATTTGCCCCAAAATCATTTTTTAAATAACATTTTAGAAACAGAGCACAGGTCCTATGTACAAGCATTCAATTTCACTACTGAAACCTCACTATTTCACAAAATACAAATCCTCTATCTTTTTATCTTATCAAGAAACATGACTCAAACCAACAAGAAAGAAGCTCAATCTGCTTCCTAATCTGAGGTAACACAGGTGACATGATTGTGAAAAGTTCAAATATATTTATTTAATCATGCAGACACAATTTATTCCTTCTCAAAAATGTAAAAGCCATTCATTTGCCCCAAAATCGTTTTTTAAATAACATTTTAGAAACAGAGCACAGGTCCTATGTACAAGCATTCAATTTCACTACTGAAACCTCACTATTTCACAAAATACAAATCCTCTATCTTTTTATCTTATCAAAAAACATGACACAAACCAACAAGAAAGAAGCTCAATGTGCTTCCTAATCTGAGGTAACACAGGTGACATGATTGTGAAAGGTTCAAATATATTTATTTAATCATGCAGACACTATTTATTCCTTCTCAAAAATGTAAAAGCCATTCATTGCCCCAAAATCGTTTTTTAAATAAAATTTTAGAAGCAGACCGCAGGTCCTATGTACAAGGATTCAATTTCACTACTGAAACCTTACAATTTCCCAAAATACAATTCCACTATCTTGCAAATGTAGATACCAAGCACTATCTAAAAACATGACAGAAACCAACAAGAAAGAAGCTCAATCTGCTTCCTAATCTGAGGTAACACAGGTGACATGATTGTAAAAGGTTCAAATATATTTATTTAATCATGCAGACACTATTTATTCCTTCTCAAAAATGTAAAAGCCATTCATTTGCCCCAAAATCGTTTTTTAAATAACATTTACGAAACACAGCACAGGTCCTATGTACAAGCATTCCATGTCACTACTGAAACTTCACAATTTTACAAAATACAAATCCTCTATGCAGCAAAAACATTTTACCAAGCATTATCAAAAAACATGACACAAAGGAACATTAAAAAACCACATTTTGCTTCCAAATCTTCTCCATAGAGTATACAAGCCTCTATCTATATAAAATGAATCATTACTCACCTTTACAAATGCTTTGGGAGATTGAGAACAGTGTCAGACACACACACCAATATTTCTTTAGCAGAGCAAAAGGTATGTACTCCAGGCACTGCAACCATGAATGGCACAGAAAACCTCTAATTCTACACACATATCCCTCATGTTAACCAATTAAAACTCTTCCCTCTCTATTTTCAAACCAACACCCTTCCCCCCTCAGCTCTTTCTACCTGTTACCATAGCAACTCCCTCCTCACTGAACTCTCAGGTTTAAAAGTTTATTCTACAATGTTGCAAATGAACTCAGCAAGGATGTTTGACCTCTCATTACACCAGCTTATCCGGTGCTATGTTTCTTTAAATGACTTTTTCTTAACCATTCAAATTACTTCTTTCACAGAACAGAAGCATGCACCCTAACTTTCAGTTTTCAACTATCTGAATCCACCTATCATTGCTTGTGATTCAAGAGCACTGAAACTCCACAGGTTTTTTTTGCAAACTCCTACTGTTCCAACTGCCATTTAATTCCTACACTTCATTTGACAGCACCAGAACCTCCTCTCACCATGTATTCTGTCTGGATTATTGGACATAGCTACATCCACTGGGCTCAAAGGTATGCAGCTATCAGAAATTTTCACAACCTTGGTTTACCAAATGTAGACATCAAGTGGATTGGCCAGAGAGGATTGAGATGTCATCAATTGATACCATTGGTGAAAACCTTTTACCATCTGCCACACCCTGACCTCATAATTTTGCACTGTGGTGGAAATGACCTAGGCACTTTGACTGGGGTAGGTCTGGAAATGCTTTTAAAGGACACCTTTGGGCAATTGATGACACTTTTTCCACAAACTGCCTTGGTATATTCCAATATATGCCAAAGACAGAAATTGAAGTGGTCCAACCAATTTTGTCCACAATTTGAGAAAGCACGGAAACATGTGAATAAATCTGTTTCTGCTTACACGAGAGACTATGGAATGGGTATAATATACAACAATAACTTGCGTTACAACATGCAATATATCTACAGAGGAGATGGTGTGCACTTCTCAGATGAGGGGAATAGAATATTCCTCCTCAATTTAAGACTGTGCATTGGAACCTACTTGTAGGTACCTAAATCAGCCACAGAACCCAAAAGCTCTTTTCAGGGCTACCCTAACTCTGATCACTCAAAATAATTACTTTACTCTAACTTTTTTCACTGTTTTTCACCAAATTACGCTCCCCGGTACGCGTACAGGGCGCTCCCCCCGCATAAGCCCCCCCTCAGAAAACCTAGGGGGTCAGGGGGTGTCTACCGTGCCCCCTTTTACCCATTACCAACGTTGTTTGTCCTCCATCTTGTGTCTAAAATCTACCGAAACACAAGATGGAGGACTCCCTTAGCGCTGCCGGTACGCGTACCGGGGCGCGCACCAGTGAGCGCTCCCAAAAATGTTTAAAAGTTAATTTACATAAAAACCACTGGAGAGACTTTCACCAAATATAGAATAGGCCCTACTACATACCAGTCCCTACCATTTTCCCAAATTTGGTGGAATTCCATTGAGCCATTTGGGCTGTAGTCCTGTCTAAATATCCTGAGGTAAATTACATGACAAAAACACATATGAAGTGTTAGAATTTACAACCAATTAAACTGTTACTTTCATTTTCTAATTTTATTTCCTGACATTTGATTGGTTATGTACATGAAAATAAATGAAAAATTAGATGGAAACACGGCCATTTTGACTACAACTACCTGAGGTACATCTTTTAAGGATATTCTCATAAAACTTCAACAGCTTTCTGTAAGGTAAGTTGTTAATTTGTAAGGGGCACTTTAAGTTAATTTGTAAAAATGTTTTCTGATAGTTATTTACTGTCCCTCTGTTATAGTTATAGATTAAGATAGGCTTCTCTGTTATAGTTATAGATTGAGTTAGGCTTCTCTGGTATAATTATGAATTTACTTAGGCTTCTTCACATACACTTTTTTATATTTCTACTTCCTGCCTGATACCATACACTGCCCAAAGATAACTTCACTGTTAAAAACTCAGAAGGCCAGAAACCTATGGTTTTTTCAGTGAATTTCAAAGGTTTTTTAAATGCTAATTCCTAACTATATAAGGCCTGAAACCTATCGTTTTTTCAGTGAATTCGCAAGGTTTTTTAAATGCTAATTCCTAACTATATAAGGCCTGAAACCTATGGTTTTTTCATTGAATTCGCAAGGTTTTTTAAATGCTAATTCTATTAGCGGATAACGTTTTTATATATTAAAACGTTTTTTAAATCTCAAATGCCTGCTTTGCTAACAGAGTTTTTAAGCACAGGCTCTTTTGTCTCTGGTGGTCATCTTGGGGGACTACATATCAGAATTTTTTTAATGAAATATAAGAGGATTTGAGAAGTCACTCAAAATGTGCCCTAATTTTTCTTTCTTCAGCACTAATCATAATTTCTATGGCAAAATGAACCCCCTCATTTTGTTCCTTTGCAAATTAAATGTTTTAAGTGTTAACACTTTATTCCAATCAAGATGACTTCAGGTTTGCCATACTTTTGTCATAAGTAAGACTGTTAGCGCTCTAGTTGTTCTTTAGAACACTCTGGGACATTCTGTCATTGGGCTATAGTTGGGCTACATCTGGCTGATATTTGGGCTACCTTTGTTTTTTTTGTCTCTAGTGGCTATCTTTGGGCTACATTGGGCTACATTGGGCTACATTTGGCTACATTTGGCTACATTTGGGCTCTAACAAATGTAGCCCAATATATATTTTTTCAAAGTTAATTTTCGTAAAAACCACTGGAACACATATCTTGAGACATAGCAAAGGCACATCGGGCTACCAGTCCCTACAATTTTGCCAAGTTTGGTGGAAAACCATTCAGCCGTTTGGGCTAAAAGTGAGTCCAACCGCCCTATGGAAATTAACAAGGGGAAAACACGTTTTGGGACCCCCTTTTATCTCGGCCCCCGCTTGACGAATCCACTCCAAACTTTCAGGGAAGGACCGGAGTGCCGCGAGGCAAAGTTAAGGAAAATTTCAGGAAGATTCCTCAACCGGCGCCAAAGTTATTCCCAATAGAATGTTGCGATTTCCCTATGGAAAACAATCCTAACTATATATACCTACTGGCTATCGCCAGTAGGTAATATATATATATATATTCACTGAAAAAACCATGGGTTATAGACCATATATAGTTAGGAATTAGCATTTACAAAACCTTATTTTACTCACACAAAACCATTGAAATTCCATATATAGTTAGTTGCACTAACTATATATCACGCACCCGCAATCCACTGCTGATCATGTCACATATTACATCATTCATGACATGGTCAGTGACATCACTGATGACATCACTGATGACATCTCAAATGACATCACTGATGACATCACTGATGACAACATCCAATGACTGTATGTTTCTGTAAAGTTAAAATATGTCTTACATATTGAAGAATGAGTGGATGTATAAGTGTCTGGATGAAGGATTTAGTAGGTGCATGACTGACTGTATGAGTGAGTGATTAAATGTGTCTCACTGAGTGCATGGGTTAGTGACTAAACTGTCTTAATTTGTGCATCATTATGCCTGTTGTTCTGTAAACTGCTGCATGTGTTGATCAGTAGCTATATGAGTAACTATATGGGTTATTGATTGGTTGCTCAAGTATTTGAATGGGAGACTGAGTGTGTGTGTGGGTGGCTGGGAGGTGTATGACTCTGTGCATAGATGTGTGAGCAGTTGATTCACTAGATGTATGGGTTCAAAAGTGCATGTGGAAACAGCTGTATGGGCGGTTGACTGTGTGCATGAGTGTATTGGTGAGTGAATGGATATCTCAGTGCTACATGTCAAAGTAAGTACATATGTAAAACACAGTACATGTGAGAGTTGACATATATAAATAACTGTGCATAAGAGCCAGTGAATGTGTGAGCGGCTGTATGGATCATTGTGAACTTGTATCAGGGATTGTATAAGAGAGTAAATATGTGTTAGTATATGATTGAATAAGTAAGGTGTGTATAACTGTATAGTTGAGGAAATGGAGGTGTGATTGATTCTTTGCATGACTGACTAGGTGTGTAAGTAACTCCATGGATGAGTGACAGTCTGTGAGTGTCTGTTTACACTGAGTGTATCTAAGGTTATATTAGAGTCTGAAGATGTTCATCGTATTATCACATGAATGATGTCATCAGTGATGTGATCAGTAATGTCAAATGAGATGTCATCAGTGATGTCATCAGTGATGTCACTGACCATGTCATGAATGATGTAATATGTGACATGATCAGCAGTGGATTGCGGTGCGCGATATATAGTTAGTGCAACTAACTATATATGGAATTTCAATGGTTTTGTGTGAGTAAAATAAGGTTTTGTAAATGCTAATTCCTAACTATATATGGTCTATAACCCATGGTTTTTTCAGTGAATTTTCAAGGTTTTGTAAATGCTAATTCCTAACTATATATGGTCTATAACCTATGGTTTTTTCAGTGAATTTCAATGGTTTTTTAAAAGCTAATATCTATAGCTGTAAAATGTATTCTTCTTTAAATCAAAAAATATATTTTATATGTTTATTAATAATTTTTTTTTTATTATTATGTTTTGGTTCGCTCCTGGTTCGCGAACCGGGTAGCTTCCCGTTAGCTCAATTTGGTGCCGCGACTCGGTACGCGAACCGGTAAACGTTCCGTTTGCGCAACTGCCGCGTTAGAAATCAACATCGTGACGCGTCGTGGAAGCGCGACGTATCGCATTGTCGCGTAATGCGTTTGGTGACGCGCCGCGTTAGCGCACCCGGAAGTGCTCCGGTACGCGAACCGAGGCGCGAAGCGCAGCTCCCTGGAAGCGATCCGGGGCGCGATGTGGTAAGCGCGACGTATCGCGTTGCCGCGTAATGCGTCTTATGACGCGCAGCGTTAGCGCACCCGGAAGTGCTCCGGAGCGCGAACCGGAAGCGATCCGGGGCGCGGCCCGCAGCGCGTAACATAAGCGTAACAGGTCATGTGACTTGTTAATAAAACTTTTCATTGGTTCATTTCATTTTTGGTTTTCTAATGATGTAAGGCTAGGTCATGTGACCTAAAAATAACACTTTTCATTGGTTTAGAACTATTTTTTTTTCCAAAATGATGAAAGCCCCCACCTTTTTTCTCACTCTGACTTTCAACTTTGTGAAAGGAAGACCTATTTTGCTGAGTAGAAAATGGCTTCAGTAGTAGCTGCAGCTGGTGCACCCCCACCACCACCACCACCACCACCAAGGAAGAGAGGACCACCTCCACAGTTCCTTCCCAACACAGAGGAGGAAGAGGACCAAGAAGAGGAAGAGGAAGTACAGCCAAGCCAGTTTTTACGTGAGGAGCCCCGGATATCTCACCACAAAAATAGTTTTATTTGGCAGTTTTTTTCTTTTCCTGAAGGACAAAAAAAAGTGAATGCTGGCTATGTGACATGCCTCATATGCAAAGAAGATTTATCTAGAGGCACAGATAAGAAGTATAGTTACGGCAACTATACTATGCATCGTCATATGCAGAGGTGGCATCCACTAAATTACAGCAGGGCAGAGATGCGTGACCTCCAAGACAACCCCCCAACTCCTGTGGCCAGGACATCGGCACAGGTAACTCTGTCGGGCCAGAGGCACGGGAAACAGTGCCAAACATTCAAGAAAATGTTGTGCACATGAAAATAGTGTGTATCTATTATGGTAGCCTACTCTCATGTGCCAATATGAGTATTAATTTGATAAACAGAGCATATGAAAACCACAAGTGCTCAAAACGCCCCAAAAAATAATTTTTTTTTGCTCCTGTTGAGCCCTTTCTGATTTCTGTTTTTCGTTGTTTCCCCCCAATAAAACAAAAAAAAACATAAAATTGTTCAAAAAACACAAAAAAACAAAAAAAATTCAGAAAAATAAAAAAAATATATAAAACAACAAAAACATTAAAAAAAAAGTTCTTTTCAGAACTACATCCCCTTTATAAAAAAATTGCTAGAATGTTTAGCACTCTGGCAACCTCTATTTCTGTTGGTTCGCTTCCCGGTTCGCTCCCCGGTACGCGAAACGGGAGCGAACAAAA
Organism: Lissotriton helveticus; assembly: GCF_964261635.1. Classification (NCBI taxonomy): domain Eukaryota; kingdom Metazoa; phylum Chordata; class Amphibia; order Caudata; family Salamandridae; genus Lissotriton; species Lissotriton helveticus. Next base: position 1,257,276,888 of record NC_136065.1, on the reverse strand, counting down.
AAAAAAAAAAAGAAGAGTAAGTATAAGGGAAGTAAACAGAGAGTAATGTTAAAAGAAAGACAGCTATAGGGACTAAACCAGAGATACTGTTTAATAGATCTATTTACCGAAGAAAAGATGGAAGAGGGTATAATTGTGAAAAACAAAATAGATAAGGAAGTGAAAGAAAAAAAGGAGAGTAGAAGAATAACAAAGAAGAGTTTCTTAGAGAATATGAGTGAATGTTCAAAATAAGATTAAAACATGTGGAATAACAGAGAGAAAAAACAGAAAGCAGAAAAGAAGAAGTAACAGAAAAGGAATAATTGAAACAGCAAAGAAATGTAAATAACATAGGGGCATATTATCAACATAGGCAATAAAAGTTTTGCAGCTTTTATCGGCAGAAATGTGTCGCTAAAGCCGCTTTGCAGGCAGAAAACTGCCGATAAAACCGCTTTTGCAGCAGTTTTCTGCCGATAAAAACAGCAATAATGTTATTGGCTGTGTTCATAATATGCCCCTTAGTGTGCTTCAACTACACAGAGAAAGCATAATGAACAAGTAGTGAAAGAGTGATCAGTCAGAGACAGTGAGAGTAATAGAGACGGAGTGAGTGAACAAGAGTGAGGAACTATGAGAAGAGAGGGACTGAGAAAAGGAGTGGAAGGAGTAGAGTAAGTAAGTAAGTAATAGATAAAGGAATGAGGGAAGTAGCAAAGGCAGGAAAGTGAGGGTTAAATAAATGAAGCAGTGGAACTAATAGTAGTTAAATGTGATAGAAATGTAATGAAAAGAGTACAAAACATTTACCTTATAATTGTCGTTAACTTAGTCACTTGTTATTTTTATACTTTCAATCTGTGAAAGAGAGAACAAACATTTGAAAAATATTAAAACATGTATTTAAAAATTAGAAAAGACAAGGGAAAAGATTGAAGGACAAACAGTTTTTCAACAACTTTGACACTTACAGAAGCCTCTGCTTCTCCAGGCCCCCTACACAGTCCTAAAGATATACATTTTAAACTAACAGTATCTTGATGCAGATGAAGTGAGGCCTATCTTGGAACATGGTGCATCTTTTGCACTGCTGTTGTCTCACAAAAGTGACGCAATGGCAGCGCAAAAGAGGTGCACAATCATCATAAAACTGTTCCTAACATTTTAAATGATTGTTTCAGGATGGCAATAAGGTGTGTCCTATCCAGACGTTGGTTTCAGGTGAGGCCTACTCAGGGTTGCAGATGAAATTTAGGCTTGTTGAAGAGTACAGAGGAGATAATACATGTGCAGGCCTACCAATAAAGTTCAGACCTCCTCTGTTTCCCTGGACAGGCCTAAACTTCATCTGCACAATGTGATTCGTAATGTTAGGAAACACAGGTAATGTATTTGAAAAACGTGCAATTTCTTTTGCTCATTTCACAATCACATCACTTGTGTTTCCTTTGGTTAGGTATCTCATTGTGCAGATGTAGTCCAGCATATGAAAGAGTATGCACTGCATGCAAAAACTTTGACACTTACTGAAGCCTCAGCTTCTCCATGCCCCCTACACAGTCCTAATTATATACATTTTAAACTGACGGTATCTTGCTGGAAATGAACTGAGGCCTATCTTGCAACATGGTGCATCTTTTACACAAAAGTGACGGAACAGCGGCGCAAAAGAGGCACACAGCCTTCATAAAACTGCCCTTAACATTTTAAAATATTGTTTCTAGATGCTGATAAGGTGTAACCTATCCACAGATTTGTTTCAGGTAAGTCCTACTCAGGGTTGCAGATGAAATTTAGGCTTGTTGAAGAGTATAGAGGAGATAATACATGTGCAGGCCTACCAACGAAGTGAGTCATGTCCACTGCACTCTTGAACAAATGTCAGACCTCCTCTGTCTCCTGGAACAGGCCTAAACCTCATCTACACAATGTGATGTGTAATGTTAGGAAACACAGGTAATGTAATTGAAAAACGTGCAATTTTTTTTGCTCATTCCACAATCACATCACCTGTGTTTCCTTTGCTTAGGTATCTCATTGTGGAAATGTAGTCTATCATATGAAAGACTACGTAGAATGTGAGCACTGTATGCAACAACTTTGACACTTACAGAAGCCTCAGCTTCTCCATACCGCCTACACAGTTCTAAATGTACATCATAAATACAAAAAGTACAGAATTAATTATACATGTTAAATGGTTTATTTTTGCTGTTCTCAGAATGTATCAAATTTCACTAAAAACAGTGACTTGAAGGTATTCATCATATAACAGCGGGGAAAAAAACACAATCAAAATGATTGTGTTTAAAAAACCCATATAACATAACCAATCAGAAATCAGAACTCCTCAAAAGTAACTTACTTTCCATGACGTCGAAGGATGTCCTATGAACAGCTTACACTCTGTTGTGCTGTTTTTATTTTCAGCCCGCCACTTTCTGAAAGAAAACCTCCATCGTTTTGAAAAATATGTTACATACAATAAATGACTTCTCGCTCTCTACCACACGTTTCCACAAGGCCAAATCATGTAAGAGCCATTTATAACTCTTGGAATTCTTGTAAGCAAATCCCGTCATTTTGTATTTCCGCAACTTTCAGAAAGAAAACGTTCAAGATCACTTTCACAATCCTGGACTAGTAATATCTTACCCTTCTTGCTCACTCATGTTCTACATTTCCTATGACACTGATACTGCTTACTATGAAGCAGACTTACACTACCTCTATGACTACTACAATTATTTAATTCTCTACATCACTTTTAATCACAAAGCAATATAAAACAGTAGATAAAATTATATCAACCCCTAGAATCAATATAGGCCAGTTACCTACTCTAAATTCTGTCTTCTGAAAACAGAAAGTAAGAATATTTTTAAGTTAAAAGGCAACATTTTTCATAGTCAAATGTGAATCATTTCCGAAACACCAGCTTTTTTTACATTTTAAGCTGTGTAATAAGCGGATGTTGTCAAAGGACCATCATGTCATATAATAGATGCAGTTACAAATGTTCTTCCTAAAACCAACGACTGTGTAGCCACAACATTTGTAATTAAAGTTGAAGACTTACTTTCCATCAGGTTTATATAGTTGGAATTTTAAAATGACATTATAACCAAAAGTTTGGTCAAATATTCTAGACAGCATTGCAGACTTACATTACCTCTACTCCATGTTTTTATTGGCTGCTTGAATTAGCTTATAAAAAGAAACAGTTTTTCTGAACTCATTCAAAGTGCAGTTATTTTTCCATGACGTCAAGTGTTATGGTAAGAACACCGTTTGCTTTGGGAAATACTCTGTTGTCCTTTAACTAATCCGTGCCCACCACTTTCTGTAAGAAAACCTTCTTTTTTTCCAGGAACTATTTAAAACTCAAAAATAACTTTTGACTCTGTACTACACTTATCCTCAAGGCCAAATTGTGTAGGAGCCATTAGAACCTCTTGAAATTCCTCAGAGCAAATCCTGAGATTCCTTCCCTAAAATGTTGGTTTTAAAAACACCAGGTAAGAATTTTTAAGGTCAAAAGGCAATTTTTTTTTAAAAGTTAAAACAGAATCATTGCAGAATGACCAGCCATTTCTAGACTTTAAATAAGCTGTGTAATGTCCTGATGTTATTGAAGGACCGTCATGATATATAATTGCTGCAGTTACAAAAGTCCTTCCTGATATTGACAACTGCGAAGCCACAACATTTTTAATTAAAGTTGTCAATTTTGTTCCATCAGGCCTACATCGTTGGAACATTAAAATGACATACTGGCCATATGTTCGTATAAATAATGTTGACATCATTTCAGATTTACATTGGCTACACTCCATGTTGTGATCAGCTGCTTTTACTAGCTTATTAAAGGACACTGATTTACTGTCTGGCAAAGTTAAATATATATAAATCTTTCTGAGTCTACACTAGTAGTACTTGATACCCTACAGTTCTCGCTGTCATGCTGCCATTGATAAGAAAGCCCAAACAGGTGATCTACATCTACACCTTCAGCATGCAATACATCAAGCATATACATTAAAAACTCCGTTACGTTACGTTACGTTACGTTACGTTAAAATTCTGACAATCTTGCTGAATATTTTGAGAGAATTGTGTTTGACCTGAACATCTGTCTAACAGATTTCAAATTTCAGACACACTTTCTATTTTTGTTCTATCAGTGCTACATTTCTCTAACACAGAATTCAACAAACTGCAAAATCTCTGATCCGAATTGACCACAATCTCTTCTTTTACATTTTCTAGAGAAAACAAAACATTAACCACTACATTAGCATAGCAGTTGACACCAGAACTGTTTTCAAATTGAAAACCAACAACATCTTCAACAGAATCCTTTTTCTTTCTGCTTATAATTTCAGGTTCATCGACTTTTCGTCTTTTTGCTACAACCTCCCTAGTATTGGTCACATTTCTTTGTTTCCGGCCTACCACACGTTTCTCAAACAAAGGATATTGAGGCAAATGTGGCGCATACTCTCTTCTTAACCTATTGTATTCCTTAACACAATCTAGATCCGCACAAATGTTTGTGACATCACACTCAATCAAGTACAATCCCGATAAAGTTCTAACTCGTGACAATGCCACATATGCCATACCCTCCTTGAACACAGAACTGCCAATATTCACCAATGCACTGTCTACACTTAAACCTCGCGATTTATGGATTGTCACCGCATATGCCAAGCAAACAGGAAACTGCTTACGGCGAACATATAAGTCTTTTACAAGCAAAAATCTAGCAGAACAACGACCAATTAGCTGTACTTCCTCAATGCCATCAAATTTAATTTTTAAAAATTCCATTCCATCTCTATTTCTGTATTTCACAAAATCAACAACATTACCCATTGATCCATTTACCAGACCTCTTTCAACATGTAAATTCCTTCTTAAAATTATACGGCAATTTAAGCACACATTCAGAGTCTTTTCAAAACCTGCAGTTTTAGATATAGTCTTCTCTAATGAATCCAATTTTGTTTTCAAATTCTCAGACAAAATAATTGTTGATCCCATATGCTCTACTCTGTCAATACCTTCCAGTTTCACAATCTCTTGGTTTTCTAAATACAACATTTTGTTGTTGAAGATGGCACATTCTGCAAGAGTTGGCATCAAACATATTCCAGATTTCTTCTCAGTAATTTTCTGAAAAATATTCTCAGGCACAACGTCTTGTTCTGGATATAAATTTGACAGTAATCGTGCATGTAAAGCTTCTTTCCCATGCTCGGTCACTTTTCCAATTCTAACATCTTGTAGAATATTCTTGTAATCTTCATCCTTCGCCTGACGCATATTTTCATGCAGTTCAGCATAATTGAAGTTTAACCATATATTGACGTTGCCAATGCTCCCTAGGCACTTCCTGGTATCTTCATGCGTGAGCATTTTGAACACAGGTTGTCCTTTCACTGGTGTCAGCTGCAGAAGATCTCCGAAAACAATGATGTGTTTGCCACCAAATAACACATCATACTCTGTTTTAAGAACTTCTTGCATTCTCAAATGCACAAAGGCAAGCATGACATTGGAAACCATGCTTACTTCGTCAATGATAAGAAGTTTCATTTTCCTCAAGACTCTTGAAACTTCACAACAAGCATCTCCAGATAACTTGTGGTATTGTAATTTGTTATCATGCTCCACTGGCAGCATCAGTAGACGATGCAAAGTAATACCTTTAATGTTATGTGCTGCCAGTCCAGTTGGAGCGGTGACAACACAAGACAGCGATGACTCAGTCCTTTTCTGCAAATAACATGAAATTGCTTTAATGAGGAAACTTTTTCCAGTTCCCGCTTCTCCACTCACGTACAGTCGGACAGGCTTCAACAACGTACATGAGCACTCTTTCTTCTCATGACTTAATCCATGATCAATTTGGTTGGTAACCTCGTCATATATTTTCCTTTGCTCAACGTTGAGTTGTCTTTCCAAGTCTTCTAAGTTAACCGCATCCTCCTGAGCATGTGCCATGGCTCTTTCCACTTCATTCATGGCAGTGGCAGCTTCATTTTCGATAACAGGTCCTCCTAGTGGATCCTGACTCAATGAAACAGAACTCTGACTGTCCTGAGAACTGTCTCTGGCAATCTCGGCTGCAATCGTTGCTTCCTGCTCGATTTCCGCATTCAACATTTCTAGATATTTGGGAAAAACAGGACATTCTATGGTCTCCTTGGCGGCAGTGAAAGAGTCTTCGTAACAGAGGAAATCTCCAAGCAGTTCCTCTTCTGCACGCCAAGGCTTAAAAGGTTGCAAAAGTGCTAAATAGAAAAACTCCTTTTTTTCAGGAGATTCGCCACTCAATTTTCAATGGTTTACCAAGTGGCATTTTCTTTGCTTGACCAGACATCCCTCACTTCCAATTACAGCATACACTCCTTTATCAATATCTTCTTTGATGTTCCTCTTGAATATGTAATTTTGTAGAACCTCATACAGACAAACATTCTCAAGGTGACTGCTTCGATTTGGATAATATGTATCCAACATGTTGGTCTTCAAAATATCGGTACTGTTCGGCTCCTTTTCTGCCAAATACTCGATTTCCCGCACAGGTTTCAGAACTCGATTACGCGTTGCAGCAAGACCAAGATTTGCCCAAACGATACTCCTGGATTTGGCATAGAGACTTGCTGAAGACAACCGGTCAGAACATTCGTAAGCTCCGATTTCTCGATGTGACAACATCTTCAGACTGAAACTGTACAACTTCTTGCTGAGGCTCTTTTCATGGGAAATGTCCTCCCACATATCCTTCAATTCTGTCTTTTCTTTTTTGGTGATGTAAGATGTCACATACCGAGCCACAGCCATACAGTTATCAGCCACAAACTGTATATCCATGTTAGCATTCCACATGGACAAAATCACTGGGTTGTAGTCGTTGATGTACTTGGACTCTTCGTTCCTTTTCAAATTGTATGTGTTTTTAGGTGATTTCTTCATCACATTATGTCGCAGCGAAGACATCAAACTGTTTACTCTTCCTTTAGTAATCACCGGTCGTGGAAAGCCGAAACGACATTTGGTGTAGAACTTGTCCTTGTTTCTGAATTTACGACGACAGTACTTTCCACAACGATGGCTTTGGAAACGTAGAACTTGTTCTCTTAGGCTTTTCTTCTCCTTTGCGTTTGGAACAGCACACGTAGAATACTGTTGTATGAAACTCATCACTAAGTCTTCTGGATCTGTTCTAAATTTAGGTGCATCCTTGATCCACAGCAGCATATGTATATGAGGAGCACCTCTTGCTTGGTACTCCTTTCTCCAGAAGAAATCCAACACCTCTCCAAGAGGTGGATTCTTCTTATTCATGATGAAAGACATCATAGCTTCAAATCTATGATTGAAGTACCTGCATACATTCACTGGATCCAAAGAGCACAGTTCTCCGGGTGTCTTGAATTCGATATTTTCAATGTTTCCATTTGCCTCTCGTAGAAATTCAAGTAAGTCTTCCCAGCCATACTCGGCACAGCTCAGAGTGAGGAACCATGTGGGAGTTCCTAAGTTCCTCAGCATACATTTTAAATCACCATGACGACGGTACCAGTACTCATTAGTACCACGCTGACACGCCATGAGATTAATCAGGTGACAATCCAAAATACTGTCTTGCACATTCACTTTATCCATAAAGTCACTTGCAGAGATGTTTTGCATCTGTATACCACTTTTCAAGATGTGGTTCACTGCATATGACAGTCCAGACAGATCGCTTTCAAACAGGAGATGAAACAAATAGGGAATGCATTGTCGAAACCTAGCATCTTCTGCATACAATCGTAAAGTCCGGTATTCAGAAGCAGGAATTTGATGAGGTCGCTCATCATATCTTCCTCCTTGACCTGTTGGAAATAGCTGTGGTAAACATCGAGCTTCCAAACTTTCCTCCCAAACACTAATGGGACTCCCTTTGGCTTGTTTCATTTGAAACAACTCAATAGCATTCCCCATGACTTCCTTGGAATGCAAAGGATGAACACTATAATGTTCATATATTTCTTCACTTTTAGAGGGTTCTACTTTCTCAATTTGACCAGCACACAAATCGCTATCCTCTTCTTCACTTACTTCCTCTTCTGCAACATATACATTCTTATAGTACTTATTGTTTTTTTTCAAATACAATGTTGCCTTTTTGACTTTCCTAACATCCACTAAATCTTGCCATATTTTCTTACTCTTTGTCGGAACCCCATTAACTACGATAACCAGAGGTTCCTCTTCCACTTTGTATTAATGTTTTTCTTCAAATCTAGAGGCAAATAAACAACTATTCCCTTTAATCCTCTCTGTAAATCTGATGGAGGCAATTTCCCTGTCTTTGGCTCCATTCTTACAATAGCCTGAAAGGGATGGATACTTTGAATCAAAATAGATACATAAGTATTTAAATCCTTCAATTCAGAAGGAATCTCAACCAATTCCAGGTTATTATGAACCGCTCTAGCAGGCATCTGGTTTTGATTTAATTTGTTACAACAATAAGTACACACACGTTGATCCAATCCCAAATCAAAACAATTTTCTACCATCAAGTATATTGCGAAATCCTTCCATTCACTATTATTTTCCCTTTCACTTTTTGCATATAAATCCACTAACTTAGTCTGATTCTTATAATAAGTGCGTCGACAACACACACAAGTGAAATTAGGCCTCTCACTTGATTTCACCTGAAACGTGGCAATTTCCTTCTGAAAATTATCTGTACTGGAAACCTGTACACTATCTTCCACATTACCCTCTTCTTCTGGGTCAATTTCAACATTCTCCTCTTTACTTCCAAAGTAACAAAACTCAATTTCTTCACAAATATTCTTCACATCTATTTCAGAACCATGCAAAAGAGCAGTGCATAATTGTTTAAGCATAACTGCTGGACTCTTAGCATAATACAACATTCTAACTAATTTCCTCACTTTATTATGATGCACTGCTAGCATCCTGAAATGATGAAAAACACTCTGGCATACTCTCCTGGAAAGACAAGCCAGTGAATGACCATGCAAACCTGTCACTTCTCTCACTCTGCAAGGATCTAATTCTTGCAACAACTTCATTTTCTGCTTCAAACTTTTCTTATTAAATGTCCGTACAAAATCACAAAGCAAATTGATGGAATCCTGTCGCACACTGCAAATACTACTACACTTCCAGGTGTACACAGGTCCCTTAGGACGTCTTCCTAAAACCTCATTACCTAACACCTCTTCTGCCTCTGTTGTCACAGGTTTTTCTTTTTCAACTGGACAACCATCTTTCACCTCATAAGCTCGACCACTGATGTCAACTGCATGCACCAAATCATTATCCTGGAAATAACCCTCCTCATTAAAAAATGCCTCACAACTTGAACTATGCATCCATTCTCCTGAAAAAACTTCACAAAAATTACTACGATTAACTGTTCTCTTCCATCTACTATTTCTTTTGAAATCATAAATTGCCTTGTTTAGCTTCCTAATTCTATTGATTATCAAAATAAATAACTTTCGCTTAATTTCAAATGCCTGATCAATAACTTTCTCACATTTTTTTTTTCTCTTATAAAAAAACACTTTCTGCTGACCTTTCTTAATATTTTTTAACAAATTGCCAATTATCCTGGAAAGGGGCGACCATTCGGTCCCCCCGAACGTATGGTGGAGTACCACGATCCCCCCGGGAAGCCATCTTGGGCGGGAGGCGAGTCTCGGCTGGTATGCCCGAAGCGGCGTAGCCGGGGCGCGCCTTTTCCCGCCCTGGAGTGGGTTGTCCTAGACACTAACGCACTCGGCCACGCCCTCGGTGGCGGGCGGGGGCGGGTTGACGCCCCCCCCCCCCCGAAGACGGATAAAAGAAGCAACAAGCCAAGAAAACATCCTCTCGTTCCTGTGCTCTGAAGCTGCACCTCCCCGCTGCACGTGAGCTCAAGACGGAACGAAGAGCCAATTTTGAGCGTTGTAATCTTTCTTTTTGTTTTACAGATATCTCGTCTGGGAATGCCTAAGAAAGTCGAAAAGCGGGTCAGTACCGATCAGATGCTCCGCATGCTCATGAAGGAGGTAGCCGATCTGAAGAAGCAGATGGCGGCTAAGAACGGGGAGGGAGGACCGAAACGGCCTTTGCCGGGAGTAGTCCCCGGTGGGAGAGGCAAGAGGTCCAGAAAGGGGGCGCTTGGGGGTGAAACTCCGGTCCCTGATACCCCACTTGAGGAGCCAACCCCGGTGCCGAAGGGGGGGAATCCGATCCCCGTGGTGGTCACCCCCGTGAACAGAGAAGATATGCCTCCTGAGTTAGCGGCACAATTGGCAGCGTGGTTGGGAAAAGATAACGAGGGCACCACGGCTGACGACGCCCGGGCAGTAATGAGACAACTGCGGGAATCTAGGGAGGCTGCGAAGACACCAGCTTCTGTTACCCCGCCAGTGACGGCGGCGGAAAATGCAACGGGCCCAGTTTCGCCGGCAAATGCAGCTTCTGGTTCAGGTAAGCGGCCATTGCCGATTGCGGGGGAAGGGTCCGTACCTTCACGAAGGGAGAAGGTGGCTCAGCATGTTCCACTGGAAATTAAGGAAAAGATTTGGGCGAATAAGTATGTTAATATTTTTTCTTTGCTTACCGACCATTACGAGATGGAGCATGTTAAGAGCCAAAAGGAGCTCATGCATCCGAGTGTTTGGCGCGCAAAAATGGCCGCCTTTAAGGTTGACGAAAACATTGGTACTTGGGGCAGAGCGTGGGGCATTTTTACCTCCATCATGGGTGAGCGCAGGCCCGAGTTGCTGACCGAGTTGCCTATTTATCAATCGCGTATCATGGAGTACTCCGTAGCGTATGGGGGCAATCAGTGGTTCTGCTATGACAATATTTTTAGAAAAGCTAAGGAACATGACCCAGTTTTGACTTGGGATTGTTACGACTCCGTGTCATGGCAAAAAATGGAGAGTACTGGAATGTTAAAAATACCATTGTCAGGGAGTAGCGGGGGTGAATCTTCCCACCAATACTCTGGGACATCCTTTCGGACGGGTGCAGGTAGCGAGTACCACTCGAAGACGAGTGGCAACGCAGGTAAAAGGGGGATCTGTTGGAATTTTAACAGAGGTAAATGTACGAGGCCCCAGGGGTCATGCAAGTTCAGACATGAATGTGGGGGGTGTGGGCAGCCATCCCATCCTGAGTCCATGTGCAGAGCCAAAATGGGTGATAACGGTGGTAAGGGAAGCGCCAAACAGGTCTGAAATAGTCCGAGGGGCGACTTTACCTACTCCGATTGATACCATGGCAATGATTCCTTGGCTCAGTGAATACCCGGATCATGCTTCCGCTGGGGTGTTGCGGAACGGGTTTTCATATGGTTTCCGCATCCCAGTGGGGGATTTTCAGGGTGTAGCTAACTGTACGAATCAACTATCGGTCTTACAGCATTCGGCTGTGGTACAGGCAAAGATTGGGAAGGAGGTGACTCGAGGTCGTGTCGCCGGTCCATTTGACTTGCCACCGGTGGATAATTTTGTTTGTTCCCCTCTAGGGGTGGTCCCCAAGAAGGACCCGGGTGAGTTTCGGCTGATACATAACTTGTCAGCCCCACGTGGTCTTTCCGTGAATGATGCGATAGACCCGGAGGTGTGTTCGGTGCGGTACGCATCTTTCGATGAGGCCGTCGCCATGTTGCATCGCCTGGGGCCCGGGGCGCTGATGGCAAAATCAGATATCGAGTCAGCGTTCCGGTTGCTCCCGGTACACCCAGACGATCAGCGTCTCCTCGGTTTTAGGTTTCAGGGTCGCTATTACATGGACAGATGTATGCCAATGGGATGTTCTATATCTTGTGCCTATTTTGAAATGTTCAGTTGTTTTTTGCAATGGGTCTTCACAAAGAAGACGGGTTTTCAACATGTTATGCATTATCTCGATGATTTTTTGTTCTTGGGGGCAGCCGGGGATCCAGAATGTGGACAGGCTTTAAATGAATTTTGTGTCTTGATGAACCAATTTGGTGTGCCATTGGCGCCAGGTAAGACCGTGGGTCCCTCCACTTCCCTCGAGTTTCTGGGGATCGAGCTCGACTCGGTAGAGGGTTGTTTTCGACTACCAAGAGAAAAGGTTTTGAAGTTCAGGGCATCCCTTGAAACATGTATCAGTGAGACTAAAGTAAAACTGCATCAATTATAACAAGTGGTGGGCCAGTTGAATTTTGCCCTGAGAGTAATGCCGATGGCCCGCCCCTTTTCCCGCTCGATTGCACAAGCCATGGTCGGCCTGAAGGAGGGTCATCACCGCACAAGGCTTTCGGCAGAGGTTCGCCAGGACATGCGCATTTGGTTGGCATTTCTTGCGGATTTCAATGGTCGAATAGTCTGGATAAAACCGGCGGTGTCCTCTGAGGAGCTGGGGCTGTGGACAGATTCGGCGGGGAGTATAGGTTTTGGCGCCATATTCGGCACACAATGGACGGCTCAAAAATGGCCGTCATGGTGGCATGAGTGCGGATTGACGAGGAACATTGCTTTTCTCGAACTTTTCCCTATTTTGGTGGCCCTGAAAACTTGGCCTGAGGGGTTCCGGGATCAGTCTGTGGTGTTTTGGTCTGACAACATGACCGTGGTAGAGTGTATCAATAGTCAGGCAGCACGTTGCAAATGGATGCTGAGACTGCTTAAAGAAATTGTGTTATTGTGCATGCAGTTGAATGTGCTCTTTAGGGCAAGACATGTCCCGGGGGTATTGAATCAAGCGGCTGATGCGCTTTCTCGTTTCCGTATGCAGGCCTTCTGGGGTTTTCTGCCGGCAGCCGACCCGGTGGCAGCACCCTTTCCCGAAGCTCTCTGGTCTCTCGGTGCCCCGAACTACAAAACCTCGTGGGAGAGAGTTTAGCGCCCAGGACAAGGAAGGCATACGAAGGGGCGTTCCGTTCCTATTGGTCCTTTCTGGGTTCTGCTAGGGGGGAGCTTTGGGGCCAGGAGGAGCTTGTCGTTAAATTTTTGCTGTCTTTACATCAGGCAGGCAAATCAGTAGCTACGGCCCAGAGGCATCGGGCCGCCATTTCCTTTATGGCAAGGGCTCATGGGATCCAGGACCCGACAGCGTCTTTCGTAGTCCAGAAAGCGCTACGGGGGTGGCAACGCCTGGAGGGTCGCAAAGCAGATGAGAGGCGCCCGATAGGTCTGGATAGGTTGGCCCTGTTATTTTCCGTACTCCCGGCAACGTGTTCATCACGGTATGAGACAGTGTTATTCCGAGCCGCTTTTGCGCTAGCATTCCATGGGGCTATGCGGGTAAGCGAACTAGTGGCGAGGAACAAGCGGGATACGATGGGGGGATTGTGCCAAGAGCACGTTCAGGTCAAGGGGGAGACAATGACTGTCTCGTTTGTCAGGTCCAAAACCGATCAGGGTGCGTTTGGGGACTGCATAATCATACGGAGGATTCCCGGGTCCCCCATGTGCCCTGTAGTTTGCGTAGAGGAATATTTAGCGCAGAGAGTGGCATCATGGGGGGGGACCTTTTTGAGACACGCTGACACCACCCCACTGACAAGGTTTCAGTTCCAGCGGGTGCTTGCGATGTCGATTTCGGCCGCGGGCTTGAACCCCGGCGAGTTTGGGACCCATTCTTTTCGGATAGGGGCTGCTACAGAGGCTACAGCCAGGGGTCTGAGTGTAGAAGAAGTAAAACGTGTAGGGCGTTGGTCTTCGAACTGTTATAAAAGGTATGTGCGGTTGCACATGTTATGAAGCTGTAATGATGTACTCACGCTTCTTGTTTTTGTTTGGTTTTCAGTTGCGCAAGCCTACGAGGCGGGGCGGACTGTGCAGTCGACCCGACACATGGGGACCAGCGGTCAGACATCACCGGCTGGGAAAAAGGAGGTGTGGGTCGTGGGCCACTCATACGTGAGGCGTGCCGCGGACGTATTCAAAGCAGGTGACATGATTCACGTGGCTGGGGAATACGGGTACAGTGTGTCCTTCTACGGAAAGGGCGGGCTCTGTATTGACCAGTTTCAATCCTTTTTCGAGGATTTGTTAGGGCGGACAAGGTCACCGCCGTCTATAATCATAGTTCATCTTGGGGGCAACGATTTGGTGGCCACTGGTAGACGACTTCTTCTTGAGGTAATGCTTTCCACAGTAAGTTGGTTGGCAAGGAGAGTTCCAGGGTGCACAATTGCATGGTCCCACATGATCCCACGAAAAGTGTGGCGGGGGGCTATTTCTGTTTCTGCTCTGAATCATTCAGTAAGGAAAATAAATAACAAAGTGAGTAGATTGTTTCGTTCAAGTACTCTGCATTCTGTCTCGCATGGTTGTATCAGAGGGGACAGTATGTATTTGGGGGACGGTGTTCATTTGTCCCGGGTGGGGAATGAGTTACTCATAGGAGACCTCATAGCTTGGTTAAAAAGTTTATAACATGACCTTTAGGCAGGAGTTGTTGTGGGGGGTCCGGATAGCCGGTCAACTATCCGGCCTGTGGCGGTAAGGTCATGATCGGTGAGCAGTAATTGGAAGATCCCTATGGGGGGGCGTCACCCATTACGGATGGGAGCGCTCGGGGGAGGTGGCCATTGGCCCCTCAACGGGGAGGCGGTCCCGTCTAAGGATAGGCCGCCGGAAGGAAAGGAAAGGTGGTCAAGGCCCCTTCCTGGATAGGAGGGGCTACGGGCCCTCCTGGGGAATTTCCCGGGGCCAGGACATCTGCGACGGCAGATGGGTAAGTTGTGTGGGGTTCGGGAGGGGGTTTACGCTACCTCTTAGGCACCTCACACGAGTCCTCGGACGACCGTTAAATGGCGTTGAGTTCATTGGGGCCCCCGTCAAGTCCAAGGGAAATTGGTAGATGCACTTGAGGTACGCCTCTGTGCGGTTGGTCCTCTCACAAGTGAGGGTTGTATTTCTGGTTTAGGGATCTGACACCGGTTACGACCTTGCCGTTGGCCCTTAACGTTAGGATGTACAATTTCAAGTCAAATGTTTTGTAGGATGTTGGATCGGCTAGGAGAATCTTTGTATTAGAGATCTGTTAAGGTTAGCCAAACATCGTAATGTGGAAATGAAATTGTACATAATATGAAACTGTTATTTTAATGTTTTGATTTTGTTTCATATTTTAATAAATACGGCCGGGAGGGTCACTCCCTCCCGCCTTCCAAAAGCCAGAACCGTTTCGGTTTCCCATCCTTGGGGATTGTGTTGAGAGGGGGTGGCGGGTATCTCAGCCATATGGAAAGGGGCGACCATTCGGTCCCCCCGAACGTATGGTGGAGTACCACGATCCCCCCGGGAAGCCATCTTGGGCGGGAGGCGAGTCTCGGCTGGTATGCCCGAAGCGGCGTAGCCGGGGCGCGCCTTTTCCCGCCCTGGAGTGGGTTGTCCTAGACACTAACGCACTCGGCCACGCCCTCGGTGGCGGGCGGGGGCGGGTTGACGCCCCCCCCCGAAGACGGATAAAAGAAGCAACAAGCCAAGAAAACATCCTCTCGTTCCTGTGCTCTGAAGCTGCACCTCCCCGCTGCACGTGAGCTCAAGACGGAACGAAGAGCCAATTTTGACCCACCCACCAGCCCCTGAGGACAGCTAGTTGTTTTGAAATAAAGTTTCGATGTGGTAACTCTATTTTCTTACAGGTTGCGACGATTGTCGTGATAATTTTTTGAGTATGCAATAAAGATGGTCACTTTCAGTATGTTGTGCAAATAAAGGATTTTGCAGTGGTGTTGATCAGTAATCATGCTTTTAATAGGCTATAATTGTTTCGTGATTTAGTAATTTAGGTAGATTTGTCGTATTTATTGTCGGGCGGTAAGGTCATGATCGGTGAGCAGTAATTGGAAGATCCCTATGGGGGGGCGTCACCCATTACGGATGGGAGCGCTCGGGGGAGGTGGCCATTGGCCCCTCAACGGGGAGGCGGTCCCGTCTAAGGATAGGCCGCCGGAAGGAAAGGAAAGGTGGTCAAGGCCCCTTCCTGGATAGGAGGGGCTACGGGCCCTCCTGGGGAATTTCCCGGGGCCAGGACATCTGCGACGGCAGATGGGTAAGTTGTGTGGGGTTCGGGAGGGGGTTTACGCTACCTCTTAGGCACCTCACACGAGTCCTCGGACGACCGTTAAATGGCGTCGAGTTCATTGGGGCCCCCGTCAAGTCCAAGGGAAATTGGTAGATGCACTTGAGGTACGCCTCTGTGCGGTTGGTCCTCTCACAAGTGAGGGTTGTATTTCTGGTTTAGGGATCTGACACCGGTTACGACCTTGCCGTTGGCCCTTAACGTTAGGATGTACAATTTCAAGTCAAATGTTTTGTAGGATGTTGGATCGGCTAGGAGAATCTTTGTATTAGAGATCTGTTAAGGTTAGCCAAACATCGTAATGTGGAAATGAAATTGTACATAATATGAAACTGTTATTTTAATGTTTTGATTTTGTTTCATATTTTAATAAATACGGCCGGGAGGGTCACTCCCTCCCGCCTTCCAAAAGCCAGAACCGTTTCGGTTTCCCATCCTTGGGGATTGTGTTGAGAGGGGGTGGCGGGTATCTCAGCCATATGTTGCGGAACATTCGTCTACGAATGTCCCTAAACTGATTTTTCCTTCTACTACCATGCACAGAGTTATCTCCTACTCTAGCAGTAACATTTTTGATTGGCCTTCCCTTTCCGTTTAAATTGCTTCTCTTTTTCTGGACTAAAACATTTTCTGTAGTACTACTTTTTTTCCTACAAATATTTCTTATGAATGATTTCTTTATCTTACCCGGACCTTTCTTGGTGACTTGACAATTTTTTATTGTAGAGGTCTGCTGCAATATTTTTTGGAGCTGCTGTCTTTGATGTTTGGTAGCCTTTCGCCTTCTGTCCTTCGAAGGCATTCTTTAATTTTGAAATGATCTGCAGTTGAATCTGTGGTAAAATATAATAAAAAATGTTATTAACCACTGTTAGCAAACAGTAAATCAATAACAGTCATCAAAAACTTAACACACTACTTGTTATTTTTACATAGAATAATTTTTAGTGCATTGGCAAATTTAGAAATCACAAATAGTAGCAAAGAAATGGAATGCTTCTACATTTTACCTGTTCTGTTTTATATGTGAATCTGATCTAATTTTATGAGCATATTTTACTATTTCATTAAAGACACTACACATAACCTGTTTTTGAAGTTGTGTTTAATTTTAAATGAAACAGTTTACATTTTTACTTTTCGTTTCAAGTACATTTTAAAAATAAATGTTTATAGTTCCATAGGCTCGAGCAGGTCAGCTTCCCACCCTATGTCATATAATTCTGACAAATCGGCATCCTCATCATGTTCTTCATCATCCTCAGGATTTAAATCATCCAAGGGATCTACTTCCACTGATGTTTCAATCACAATTTCAATGATAATATCGAGATCAACAGATTGCTCATTATCACTCATGCTTGATGTTGTCGTTATCTTTAAAGAAAGAGAACAACAATGAGATGTTGCAGAGTAAGAGACAAATCTCAGAGATTATAATAGTGAAATTGTTTAACAAGGGTAACATTTTGCAGCTATTATTTAGCCATGTCCAGCGATGCTGAGGAGGTGAGGCCTATGTCCAACTTTTCAGTGAACAGGACTCATCTCTTCTTAACCTTGGATAAGCCTCACCGACTCTGTGTCCCCTGCTCATACTTAAATGTAAAGGGGCAGATTTATGTTAACTGGCGCATCCCCACGGATGCACCAGTTAATGTGCACCGCTGCTCTGCCACCCATGGTGTGCCGCATTTACAATGTGGAGCACCATTGAGCAAAAACAGCACAGATGCGTCACGCATCTGTGCTGCAAAAGCAGCACATTGCAGGAATCACGTCGTAAGCGCGACATGTCTACTGCAATGCACAGGAGGAAGCCTCACATTGCATGGTGCATCACTCCTTATGCCTGTTTCAAACAGGCGCAAGGATTTGATTCAGCAATGCTATAAAGCTGACTCAGTGAAATCTTCTAAATTTCACTGTGTTAGTTTTACAGGGCTTTCATGCAAATAAATGCATACCCTGCAACAAAACACCTATATGAAATCTGACGCAGGTTTCATGTGGCACAGGACTTTACAGCATGACACATCTGCCTAGATGCATCAAGTTGTAAATATGTCACAACATAGCAAATCTTTTGCACCGCCGTTGCATCACAAAAGTGACGCACAGCAGCGGAAAAGAGGCACACACCTATCATAAATCTGTCCCTAACATTTTAAATGATTGATTCAGGATGACGATAAGGTGTGGCCTATCCAGAGGTTTGTTTGAGGTGAGGCCTACTCAGGGTTGCAGATGAAATTTAGGTTTGTTGAAGAATACAGAGGAGATAATACATGTCCAGGCCTACCAATGAAGTGAGTCATGTCCACTTCACTCTTGAACAAAGGCCAGACCTCTTCTGTGTCTGTGGACAGGCCTAAAGCTCATCTGCAGAATGTCATTCGTAAAGTTAGAAAACACAGGTGATGTAATTGAAAAATGTGGAGTTTCTTTTCCTCATTTCACAATTACATTACCTGTGTTTCCTTTGGTTAGGTATCTCATAGTGCACATGGAGTCTAGCATATGAAAGAGTACACAGAAGTTCAGCAGTGTATACAACAATTTTGACATTTACAGAAGATTCAGCATCTTATCTTGTTGGAGATGAAGTGAGGCCTGTCTTGCAACATGGTGCATCTTTTGCATCACTGCTGCATCGGTTTCATGTGGCACGGGACTTTACAGCATGACACATCTGCCTAGATGCATCAAGTTGTAAATATGTTACCACATAGCAAATCTTTTACACCGCCGCTGCGTCACAAAAGTGACGCACAGTGACGCAAAAGAGGCATACACCTATCATAAATCTGTCCCTAACATTTTAAATGATTGATTCAGGATGACGATAAGGTGTGGCCTATCCAGAGGTTTGTTTAAGGTGAGCCCTACTCAGGGTTGCAGATAAAATTTACGCTTGTTGAAGAGTACAGAGGAGATAATACATGTGAAGGCCTACCAATGAAGTAAGTCATGTCCACTTCACTCTTGAACAAAGGCCAGACCTCTTCTGTGTCCGTGGACAGGCCCAAAGCTCATCTGCACAATGTCATTCGTAAACTTAGGAAACACAGGTGATGTAATTGAAAAATGTGGAGTTTCTTTTCCTCATTTCACAATCACATCACCTGTGTTTCCTTTGCTTAGGTATCTCATAGTGCAGATGGAGTCTAGCATATCAAAGAGTGCACAGAAGTTCAGCAGTGTATACAACAATTTTGACATTTACAGAAGATTCAGCTTCTTATCTTGTTGGAGATGAAGTGAGGCCTGTCTTGCAACATGGTGCATCTTTTGCATCACTGCTGCATCGGTTTCATGTGGCACGGGACTTTACAGCATGACACATCTGCCTAGATGCATCAAGTTGTAAATATGTCGCCACATAGCAAATCCTTTGCACCGCCTGTGACGCACAGTGACGCAAAAGAGGCTTACATCTCTCATAAATCTGTCCCCAACATTTTAAATGATTGATTCAGGATGACGATAAGGTGTGGCCTATCCAGAGGTTTGTTTAAGGTGAGGACTACTCAGGGTTGCAGATGAAATTTACGCTTGTTGAAGAGTACATAGGAGATAATACATGTGAAGGCCTACCAATGAAGTAAGTAATGTCCACTTCACTCTTGAACAAAGGCCAGACCTCTTCTGTGTCCGTGGACAGGCCTAAACCTCATCTGCACAATGTCATTCGTAAACTTAGGAAACACAGGTGATGTAATTGAAAAATGTGGAGATTCTTTTCCTCATTTCACAATCACATCACCTGTGTTTCCTTTGCTTAGGTATCTCATAGTGCAGATGGAGTCTAGCATATGAAAGACTACGCAGAAGGTGAGAACTGTATGGAACATGGCTATATAAGTCAAATAATCAAAATCTGAATTTGCCAAGCACACATGGGGGTGTATTTACAAGGACCTTCAACCACGGGGAAATGTCTTTAATTAAAATGGGAAAAATAACATCAAAGGGACTCAAATGCCTTTTAAATATACCCCAAGCAACCTATGAAACTCTAGCACTACATATCAAGAAACCTAATTGATTTCAAAAATCGTTTTTAAACACATCATCTAAATCAATTATATACCTACATTCAAGGGGAAATGACTTAAAATGGCCTAAGACACATGAAAGCGTTTTTTTAAGGCCCTTGCACCATTTTTGGGTCGTTTTTAACATGGCTATGTTAGTCAAAGAATTAAAATCTAAATTTGCCAAGCACAGATGGGGGCATATTTACAAGGAACTTGCACCACGGGGAAAGGTCTTAAATTAAAATGGGAAAAATAACATCAGAGAGACTCAAATGCCTTATAAATATGCCCCAAGCAACCTATGAAACTCTAGCACTACATATCCAGAAACCTAATTGATGTCAAAAAACGTTTTTAAACACATCATCTAAATCAATTATATACCTCCATTCATCGGGAAGTGACTTAAAATGCCCTAAGACACATGAAAGTGTTTTTTTTAAGCCCTTGCTCCATTTTTGGATCACTTTTAACATGGCTATGTAAGTCAAATAATCAAGATCTAAATTTGCCAAGCACAGATGGGGGCGTATTTACAAGGACCTTGCACCACAGGGAAAGGTCTTAAATTAAAATGGGAAAAATAACATCAGAGAGACTCAAAGGCCTTATAAATATGCCCCAAGCAACCTATGAAGCTCTAGCAGTACATATCAAGAAACCGGTGTGTATCACTTACAACGCAACTTTTACGTCGTAATGCTGTTACAACGCAGCTATTACAACGCAGGATCCATTACATCGGATGCCATTACAACGCATGGCATTACATAGCAGATGGTATTACAACGCATACCATTACATCGTAAGTATTGGTAATTATATAATTTTTTTTTATTTTATTTAATATTATATAATTGATTTAATTATTATTAATTATAAATAAAAATAAATAAAAATATTTATTTATGTTTTTAAATATTATGAATTAAATGTATTAATTTAAGTAATTTTTTAAATAAGTATGAGTATAGGAGTATATGTTTTGGGGTACTGAGGTATATGTTTTGGGGTTTTTGGGTATTTTTAGGTTTTAGGGCAGGGTTTGGGTTTTGGGGTACAGGGGTGTTTTTAGGTTTTAGGGTTTTGGGGTACAGGGGTGTTTTTAGGTTTCATGGTAGGGTTTGGGTTTTGGGGTACAGGGGTGTTTTTAGGTTTCAGGGTAGGGTTTGGGTTTTGGGGTACAGGGGTGTTTTTAGGTTTCAGGGTAGGGTTTGGGTTTTGGGGTACAAGGGTGTTTTTAGGTTTCAGGGTAGGGTTTGGGTTTTGGGGTACAGGGGTGTTTTTAGGTGTCAGGGTAGGGTTTGGGTTTTGGGGTACAGGGGTGTTTTTAGGTTTCAGGGTAGGGTTTGGGTTTTGGGGTACAAGGGTGTTTTTAGGTTTCAGGGTAGGGTTTGGGTTTTGGGGTACAGGGGTGTTTGTAGGTTTCAGGGTAGGGTTTGGGTTTTGGGGTACAGGGGTGTTTTTAGGTTTCAGGGTAGGGTTTGGGTTTTGGGGTACAAGGGTGTTTTTAGGTTTCAGGGTAGGGTTTGGGTTTTGGGGTACAGGGGTGTTTTTAGGTTTCAGGGCAGGGTTTGGGTTTTGGGGTACAGGGGTGTTTTTAGGTTTCAGGGCAGGGTTTGGTTTTTGGGGTACAGGGGTGTTTTTAGGTTTCAGGGTAGGGTTTGGGTTTTGGGGTACAGGGGTGTTTTTAGGTTTCAGGGCAGGGTTTGGGTTTTGGGGTACAGGGGTGTTTTTAGGTTAAATTAAATTAATTATATTATATTAATTACATTTCTTAATTAAAATAATTAAATTAAATACATTATTTTAAATAATTTAATTTTATTACAATTAAAAAAATATTTAAATTAAATTAATTTAATTATATTAATTAAATAAAATTAATTACAATTTTTATTAAAATTAATTTAAATAATAGATTTAAATTTATTAAATAAAATTAATTACTATTTTAAAATGTATTTTAATTAATTAATTAAATTAAATTAATTAAATTAACTTAATTACATTTTTTTTAAAAAAGGTATACTTACCTATACTTACGATGTAATGCCATGCGTTGTAATAGCATCTGCTATGTAATGCCATGCGTTGTAATGGCATCCGATGTAATGGATCCTGCGTTGTAAAAATTCCGATGTAACGGAATGCGTTGTTATAAACCGCGTTGTAGTGACACCAATCCCAAGAAACCTAATTGTTTTCAAAAATCATTTTTAAACACATCATCTAAATCAATTATATACCTACATTCAAGGGAAAATGACTTAAAATGGCCTAAGACACATGAAAGCGTTTTTTTTAAGGCCCTTGCAACATTTTTGGGTCACTTTTAACGTGGCTATGTTAGTCAAAGAATTAAAATCTAAATTTGCCAAGCACAGATGGGGGCATATTTACAAGGACCTTGCACCACGGGGAAAGGTCCTAAATTAAAATGGAAAAATTACATCAAAGGAACTCAAAAGCCTTGAAAATATGCCCCAAGCAACCTATGAAACTCTAGCAGTACATATCAAGAAACCTAATTGATTTCAAAAACGTTTTTAAACACATCTTGTAAAGCAATTATATTCATACATTCATGGGGAAGTGAGTTAAAATACCTAAGACACATGAAAGCATTTTTGTAAGACCCTTACACTTTTTTTGCGTCACTTTTAACATGGCTATGTAACACAAAGAAAACAAAATCTATTTGTAAAACACTTGACACAAAGCAACATTTTAAATACACAACTTTCTTCATAATTTTCTCCCTAAACCATACTATTCTCTATCTAAATTAAATGAATCTTTTCTCACCTTAGCAAATACTTTATGAGTTTCAAAACAGTCTCAGAAACACACCAAATTGTCTTTAGCAGAGCAAAAGGTATGCACTCCAGAGTCTGCAGCTATAAAAAGCACAGAAAAGCTGTAATTCATCACACATATCTCTCATGTCACCCAATCAAAACTCTTCCCTCACTTTTTTCAAATCAACACCCTTCCCCCCTCTGGCTTTCTGCCTTTTTGCATAGCAACCACCTCCTGAAAGACCTCTCATGTTTGCAAGTTCACACAACAATGTTTCAATTGAACTCTGAACTCTCAGTACACCTGCATATCCAGTGCAATCTTTCATAAAATGATTTTTTTTGACCATTCAAATGACATCTTTCAAAGAACTCATCCATGCACCCTAACTTTCTGTTTTCAGCAATCAAAATCCACCAATCACTGCTACTGCTTCATTAACACAGAAACTCCACAGTTTTTTCATTTTAAACTCTTATTTTTTCAACTCCCATTTCATTGCCACACTTCATCTGACTGCAGCAGAACCTCCTCTCACCATATTTTCTGTCTGGATTGTTGGACATAGTTATATCCACTGGGCTCAAAGGTTTGCTGATAACAGAAATTTACCTAACATCAATTTACAAAATGTGGAAATCATGTGGATTGCCCACAGAGGATTAAAATGTCACCAATTGATACCATTGGTGAAAACCTTTTTGCATTTGCCAAAACCTGACCTGTTAATTGTGCACTGTGGAGGAAATGACTTGGGCACTTTGACTGGGGTAGGTCTGGAAATGCTTTTAAAGGACACCTTTGAGCAATTGATGGCTCTTTTTCCTCAAACTGCCTTGGTATATTCAAATATATGCCAAAGACAGAAATGGAGGTGGTCAAACCAATTTTGTCCACAAATTGAGAAGTCGAGGAAGCATGTAAACAAATCTGTTTCAGCTTACATGAGAGACCATGGAATGGGCTCCATCTACAACAATAACTTGCGTTACTACATGCAAGATATCTACAGAGGAGATGGAGTTCACTTCTCAGATGAGGGGAACAGAATTTTCATCCTCAATTTAAGACTGTGCATTGGTACCTACTTGTAGGTACCTACATCAGCCACAGGACCCAAAAGCTCTTTTCAGAGCTACCCTACATCTGATCACTCACAATTATTATTTTACTCTAACTTTTTTCACTAATTTTCACCAAAGTACGCTCCCCGGAGCGCTACCCGGTACGCGCACCGGACGCTAACCGTGCAAATTTTTTTTTTTAAATGTTTTTTTTTCGCACATATGGGCCTCCTCAGCCACCCTCAGAAAACCTAGGGGGTCAAGATACGTCTACCGTGCCCCCTTCTACCCATTTTGAACATTATTTGCCCTCCATCTTGTATCTTAATTCGACCAAAACACAAAATGGTGGACTCCCGTAACGCTGCCGGTTCGCGTACCGGGGCGCTCACCGGGAAGCTCTCCATTAAAAAAGGTGGGAAAGTAATTTACAGAAGAAACCCTGGAGACAATGTCACCAAATATAGATTAACTCATACTACATACCAATCCCTACCATTTTCACAAATTTGGTTGGAATTCCATTTAGCCATTTAGCCTGTAGACCTCTCTAAATACCCTGAGGTAAATTACTTCACAAAACACATATGAAGTGTTGGAATTGACAACCAATTAAAATGTTACTTTCATTTTCTACTTTTTTTACCTGACATTTGATTGGTTATGTACCTGAATATATATAAAAAAGAGAGAGAAACACAGCCATTTTGACTACTACTTCCTGAACTACATTGCAAGATCATTTTCACTCACAACTTAAACTTGTTTTTAAAAGGTAAGATATTATTTTATAAATTTGAAAACATTTTCAGATAGTTATATACTATCCCTCTGTAAGAGTTAGACATTGAGAAAGGCTTGTTTATTATAATCATGGATTGATTTAGGTTTCTGTGGTATAATTATGAATTTACATAGGCTTTTTCACAGGCACTTTTTAATAGTACTACTTCATGCCTCAAAAGTACCTGTCTGAACTTAAACCCAACAGTGCCCTATCTCTACTGATATATTTATTTTTTATTCAAATTTCAGCACAAAAATGCAAGGAGAACAGAACGTTTCCTTTGAAATTGACCTAGACATGAACAATGAGGAAATAATTGAACCCATTGACTTGGAATTCATGGATGAATCACGAGACCATGAACTTCTACAATGTGTAGAATCTGTGGATTGTTTACTTCATTATGATGACGGTCAAATGTGGGAAGTTATGTTCACTCAACAAGAGGACATATCGGACAGTCAAATGTTAGACGTTCTATTAAATTTTGAAAAACAATCCGAAAAATAAAATTATATTTAATATTAAAAAATTGTTTGAGTCTTTAATCATTTTTATATGTAATTCATAAACTAGTACCAAATTGATTATAATGTAAAGTCAGACTTATAGTATACTGTGCACAATTCCAAAAATACATTTATATTTAATAATCATTAATACTGCTACTTAAATAAAAAATAAAAAAACAACAAAAAGAACAATCAATAAACATACAATATTTCAAAATATCATAGTCTATCATTCTTTTTTCCTTATAGTACGCTCCCCGGACCGCTTCCCGGTGCGCGTACCGGGCGCTCCCCACGCAAAAAAAAACAATTTTATTTTTTTTTTGCCCCGCGGGGCCCTTTTAAAGCCTCCACATCAAACCTAGGGGGTCAGGGAGGATCTACTATGCCCCCTTATGGTCATTTCCCCCTTTGAGAGACAGAATGGCGGCCGCTCCGGACTGTTTAGAATGTTGACAGACACCGGAGAGCCAATCAGCTGAACCGGGGCGCTGCCCGGAGCTCGCTTACAGATATATATATATTTTTGAATGTTAATTTCTCAAAATCCACTGGAGCACATATATTGAGACATAGCAAAGGCACATCGGGCTACCAGTCCCTACAATTTTGCCAAGTTTCGTGCAAATCCATTCAGCCGTTCGGGCTAAAAGTGAGGCCAACCGCCCTATGGAAATTAACATGGGAAAAACGCGTTTTGGGACCCCCCTTTTTTCTCGGGCCCCCCTTGACGACCCCCCCCCCCAAAATTTCAGTGGCTGCTCAGAAACCATATGTTCCATTTTCCGGAAAATTTCAGCCAATTCCGTCCACAAACGCCAAAGTTATTAGACATAGAATTTTCAAAAATCCCATAGAGAAAAAATCCTAACTATATATACCTACTGGCGACCGCCAGTAGGTAATATATATATTCTTCGCGCCAACTTTCGTGTTCAAAGAAGGAAACTCGAGCCTCAGATTCATAAGCGTGATGATTTTATTTAAGCAAAATGGTCAAAAAACGCCCGACGCGTTTCGGTGCAGCCGCACCTTGGTCACGGGTGACTTCAGTTTGTTCATTTGTGCTTTATAAAGTGATTCAAAGTTTGAAAACATAAAAGTAGGACTGCCCGTCCTTAACAAGTAAGTTCAGGACCTGAAATGGCGGCCATCTTTGAGTGTCTAACAACATCCACCAGTGTCAGTTTCGTGAATTTTGCATTATACCTTGGTGATGTATAAGTTTAACTATACAATGAATACAAATTATAAGTATAACATAATGACATGATAATGTATTAACAATGAGCAAAAGTGTCCTGATTTACTGAGTTCATATTAAATTCATGTTGGGTTAGTTTTGCCCTAGTGGGCATGTTCAACATTAATAATACCCATAATTAATCGTAATCAGTTTACATATCTATTTGATTATAGAGTTTGGCCCAAGTGGGCATTGTCCGACACAATGCATGGTATTTTGTCCAGTTATTTTATTTTAAGGTATTCAAAAGTCATTGGATACTGCCCCAGTGGTCTATTAGTGCGTCCATCTAATATCATCACAGAATATAACATCATCTACGATTGACACCTTATTAGATTCCATTTCATTTGGCGGCCACTAGGTCCACGTCCCAACTGTATATGGATAAATTGTCTCCTACAAACATAAAAGATAGATACAATCACTGAAAATTGAATACAGATAAAAACTGATAAAAAACTTTGGTTGTTACAGTGTTCAGACATTTTACATGGAGTGGGTAGAGACAGTGCACTAATTATTCTTTAGCCGAGATGAACAGATAACTCCTCATCTTTATTTAAACCCAACGGTTGTGCCGTATCATATTTAATTATCATTCTCGGCTCAAGTTGACGTAGCTGTTTGAGTCTGTTTCCTCCCCTCTCGGAGATGGGGATCCTGTCAAGAGCACAGAATTGCAATAATTTTACATTTTTCTGATGAAAGTCTTTAAAGTGTTTATAAAGTGTATATATATAACCTACTGGTGGTCACCAGTAGGTAGTTATAGTTAGGACCTATTATGCATGGGAAATTGGCAACATTCTATTCCTAATAACTTTGGTGCCGATTGATGAATCTTTGTGAATTTCTCCAAACTTTTTGCCAGCTCTGGTCCGCTCCTATCCTGAAAGTTTCTTCAAGATTCTTCAAGTGGGGGCTGAGAAAAAAGGGGGATCCCAAAACGTGTTTTCCCCATGCAATTTCCCATAGGACCTTTAGCCACAGCTACAGCCCGAACTGCTGAACGGAATTACACCAAATTTGGCAAAGAGGTAGTCCTCAGTTCAGACTTGTGCCTTTTGTTGAAATGGTGTCAATCTGTTCAGTAGTTCCTGAGAAACTCACAGTTAAAATCATTTATATATCTATGGGCGCGGTGGATCCGCGGAGTCTGCGCGCATCGTCATTGTACCTAAGCATGGGCGGATTTTACGAATTGTCAATCCGCGAACTTGCGTATTTACGGATTCGCAATCCGCAAAATCCGCGAACTCTCGCGAATTTGCGTTTTTTTTTTTTTGTGTTCGCAAGGATTTCTGCCAGTTCGCGAGGGTTCTGTACCAGTTAGCAATTGCGAACTTACTTGTCGGCTCGCAACGGCCGCGACTATGTTGTTTCTACATCTGGTTCATCATCACAGGTTCACAGCACCCTCTGTTTCACCACTGCCACCCTCTGGTACACCCATGCCACCCTCTGGTACATCACTGCCACCCTCTGGTTGGTTTATCACTGTAGATTATGGGGGTGAAAAAAAGCAAGCACACCTGCCCTGCTTCAACTGACATGAATTAATTTGGGGTTGATTAATATGTCACTGAATTTAAACTTCCAGTCTGGCTGGCACCTGCTTCCTTATCTGTATATTGCTGAACTCTGAAGGGGCCCCTCAGGAAGCACTACAGGGAATGGTTACTAATGATAAGATTGAACTTTTGCACCTGCTGAGTGCTTTCAGTTTTGTCTGTAATTGCTTTCTGTTGCAGTGTAATTTTTTTAACAGGACCTTTGTTGTATACTTGTAGCTATTCTCTGAGCCTGCTGTGAGGGTCAGAGCAGGGTCATAGAATAGTTGCAAGTAGGCAAATGAACTCTGAAGGGGCCCCTCAGGAAGCACTACAGGGAATGGTTACTAATGATAAGATTGAACTTTTGCACCTGCTGAGTGCTTTCAGTTTTGCAAAAATCCAAATATCCAGCAGCATCCACAAAAGTAATCCTCCAGGTCAAGATACAAATCAAAGTGACCAGCACATGAAGAAAGCACTGGGAGAAGCCTGGTGGACAGGAACAGGAAGTTGGAGACTGTGGGGCACTTCCTTCCTCCCACCCCCACCCCCTAAAATGGACTCCTTGCAAAGAAAAAGTACAGGCAAATGTCAACCTGAGGAGTTATTCTGATAAAAATCATAATTTTCAAGGTTTATGCTGCCTGCTGGTGGATTTCTTGTGCGAAATTGCAAATTTTGCAATCTCGCAATTGCGAGATTGTCGCTGCCCGCCGCATCTACGTGTTCGCAAGTATTTACTCCCGCGAAATTGTATAGTATTCTAGTTGGCAAGTGCGACCAAGCAAAAAATCCGCTTCGCACGGATTTTACGAATTTTCTGCAAGTTCGCGAGAGTTCGCGGATTGCGAATTTAGTGAAAATCCGCAAAATTCGCGAGCGGAACGGATTTTACGCCCATGCTTAATTGTACAATAAGTGCACCCTTCCGATCACAAGCTGAATGCTAATTGGTGGTCAACACTCAAAACCAGGAAATGTTGGAAGCTATTTTGTGCCTCGGTAGAAGCGAGGCTGAAGAAGTCAGTGGAATATGTGTGCAAAACGTATAAAGAGGGCAGGGTAAGAATTTTACCCTCTAGACCTGCTTAGGGGGTCCCAGAAGGACCGCCCTGGGGCCACAATTCTTTTTTTTTTAAAAGACCTGGCAGGTGCGTGTAGGGTGCCGTAAAATAAATAAAATAAAACAAAGCTTCTTTTATAATTAGCCCCGGGGGTCCAAATCCTGGGGGAAAATTAATACATTTAAAGGGGCCCTCGAGGGGCCCTCCAGCCCCGAGGACTGCTACCCCCCAGGGCTACAAAATAAATTGTTGGGAGGGGCCCAAAAAACCCTCACAGTATAATTTTGGTGGGGGCTCAACGGCCCCTCAAGCCCCGGGGACCACCACCTCCCGGGGCTTTGTGTATTGTGGGAGGGAGGCTGCATGGTCCCCCTCCTGAAGTCTTCGAGGGTCCTGGGGACCACCACCCCACAGAGCACTGTTGTTTGCTATGAGAGGGCAGAAGTGTTTGCTGCACGACTTTTACGCATTGGGTGCACGACTCTAACGCATTGGGTGCGCGACTCCAAGCCAAAAAAAATTTTTTTTTCAGATATACCTCAAGTTTATGTTTTTAGTTCTTAGGAGGCTCTAAAAAGAGCCCTTGTGTTTATTGAGAGATTTTGGTACCTACAATTAAGAACCTATGCAGAGTTTAAAATCAAGATGAAGACTCTGTTTTTTTTTTTTTTTTTTTTTTTTTGTCTTTTTTTTTCTTTTTTTTTTCTTTTTTCTTTTTTTTTTTTTTATCCTCATTTGTGTGCATAGCTCCAATCTATCAATACCGAGAAGAAAACCACCACAGAGCGAATAGCCAGAAGGTCTTGTACTATGCCAACACAGCCCTGAAGCTGGTGAGGGATTTATCTATCGAGAGGTACGGTCAGTTCCCCTTTGGCACTAAATACAGCGACCACTCTTGAACTCGCTTAAGATGATACCTCAGTTGATAGAGCCCGAATCATCGAGACCCCCTTGGAATTTAGACTAATAGTCTCAATAGTCAAGGTAGGCGATGCTCACATTAATCATAGGACCTGGGGAAAAAAAAAAAAAAAAAAAAAACCCCAGGTGAAGATCACGACTAACCAAGCATTGCCCAAAATGCTCTAGTATTCGAGTTTCCTACCCTGGCTAAGTCCAGCTTAGAAATTTGGAGAAGTGATGTTCGCCATTCATGCGCAGTAGGTGGTATAGCGTCTTTCCAGTGTCTACATATCTCCCTCCGTGCTGCAAGGATAGAATAAAATATTAATCTTGTTGCAGCATCGCGAGTATTGTTCCTCAGACCAAAAATCACGAGCTTAAGGTCTATTGTGATGTTTTCGCCCACAGCATGCGACAACTTGTTTTTAATGACTTCCCAATATTCAGATAAGCTAGGACATTCCAAAAACATATGTGTATCAGTTGCTGCAACAAGCCCACATCTAGGACAGGAAACTGGGCCAGTCAATGAGAATTTTGTTAACCTATGCGGGGAATAGTATGCCCTATGCAAGGTGAAGAGATGATTCCGACGAAGCCACGATGGTTTAACTAGATCCCAGAGCAATGAACAAGAAGCACTCCAGAGCTCTTCCACTTCCTGCCCCGGCATTAGTTCTGCCCATAAGTTTGTTGGTAATTGAAAACTAATGTCGATTTCATCTAATATTTTGTTATACCACCGGGAGATTTCTTTTTTCGCCACTGGGTTATCTAATAAGGAAGTTATCAAGTCACTGACACCACCTATAGGCTGCTTACAACGTCTCATTGACTGTCCATAATATGTCTGGGCCCAGCTAGAAATCTGAATATATTTAAATCTTGACAACTCAGGGCCGACTTTGTTAATAAGATAGTGCCATGGGAGTAGAGCCCCATCCATGAACAAGTCGTCCCAACAGTTAATACCAGCTTCTAGTAGAGGTTTATTTAGGGCGTCTGTTGTCCATAAGGGGGGAACGGGTAAATTCCATATCGATGCCCTAGCTGAATAGTAGCCAATCTTAATCGCTTGTCTTATTTTATACCAAGTAGATACAAAACCATTTAGAATTTTCAGTTTAATTTTTTTAAAGAATTTGGGGTCACTGAACTTAAACAAAAAACCCGAGTGATTAACACCCTCACTAAGCAATAGAGTAGAAAAAAGAGGGCCCATCCCAGTGGATAGCGGAGTTTTGAGCAACATACGCATGTGCGATAATTGAAAAGCCCATGCATATATTTGAATGTCTGGTCCAGCCAGCCCTCCCTTCTTCCTCCGTCGTCTTATTTTTTTCCACGAGATTCTGGCACTTTTGTTGTTCCAAATAAAACTAGTGATAGCGCTCTGTAGCTTGGAAATTAATTTTGTATCAAAATAAAGTGGAATTGAATTAAATAAAAAGGAAACTTTCGGTAGAATACTCATCTTCACGAGACTGAGCTTTCCCAGAACAGAAAGCGGGAGATGAGACCAATCTCTCATGAGTTTCCTGCACTCTGTGGCGACTTTATTGAAATTGAGAGAGGCGATTACATTGATATCCTCAACTATATTCACCCCTAAATAACGAATTTGGTTTTTAAATGTCCCGTTATTGTTAGTCCTGTTACAGTTCCAGGACATTGCTTCTGTCTTGAGAGCATTAATCTCATACCCCGAAACTTTCCCAAATATGTGAGCCTGTTCAATTATTTCTGGGTACGCCTCTTCGTAATCTGTGGAAAAAATCATAATATCGTCCGCATAAAGTGCCACCTTCTTATCCCAGCCACCATAAACAAAAGGTTTAATGAGTATGTTATCTCTAAGAATCTGAGCAAATGGCTCTATATATATATCAAAAAGAAGGGGGGACAGGGGACAACCCTGTCTGGTTCCTCTCATAATCTTAAAAGGTTCTGTCAGACCTCCGTTAATTAGTAGGGAAGCAGAGGGGTTACGATATAGAAGCTGAATTGTCCTCCGAAATCTATCTCCAATACCAAAGCTCTTCAAGGCCTCCGATAGGTACAACCAATTCACCCTATCGAAGGCCTTGGTGGCATCTAAAGTGAGAACCACCAGTGGAAAGATGAAGACTCTGTTACCCTCATCTGTAAAATGTACACCATCTCTCCTATAGATGCCATCCATATTGAAACGCAGATTGTTGTGGTAAATGGACCCCATTCTATAGTCTCGGAGAAAAGCAGAAAAATATTTATTCACATGTTTTCTAACTTTCTCAATCTGTGGACAAAATTGATTGGACCAGTTCCATTTCTGCCTTTGGCATATGTTAGAATAGACAAAGGCAGTTTTGGGGAAAAGTGACATCAGTGCTCCAAAGGTGTCCTTCATAAGCATTTCCAGACTTACCCCAGTCAAAGTGCATAGGTAATTGCCACCGCAGTGCACAATTATGAGGTCAGGGTGTTGGAGATGCAAAAAGGATTTAACCAATGGCATCAATTGGTGCCACTTTAATGCTCTCTGTCCAATCCATTTAATGTCTACATTTGGTAAACCTAGGTCTTTGTAAATTCCTTTGTTTTCTGCGTATCTTTGGCTCCAGAAAATATAGCTGTGTCCCACAATCCACGCTCTAAGCATCTTGAAGGGAGGTCTGGATGCACTCAGATGATCTCTGTAAATGAAATGGCAGTTTGAAAACTAACATTTTTCTAAAATGGTGGATAAGATGCAGTTTTGAAAAATGAAAAGAAATCATTGGTTGTTTGACAACATTCTACACTGAGAAGTAGGGTGCATGTTTCTGTTTTTTAAAATCATGATTCCTATTGCTTAACAAAATCTGATTGAAAGGAAAATTACATAGGATAAGCTGATATGTTGAAAAGTCAAGCACACTTGCTGTTTTGATTAGCAACATTGTGTGATTAACTTTTGACCTGTGTGCTCAGTTAGGTGTTCCATGAACTGTTTATATGGTAACAGGCAGAAGGCACATCGGGGGTAGTGTTCAAATTTATGTCAATTGGAAAGGGTTCAAATGTGTAATCAATAGCAATGTGTGTTTGCTTTTGAATTAATGTGGGAAGCAATGTGATTTGATGTTCATGTGTATATGTGTTCAAAATGGGAGGGAAACTTTGCCATTCTTTGGTATTGGTGAGAGGTGTACAGAACAGAGATTCTGTACAAGAAAATCTGGGGTGTGACTGACATACTTATTATTGTACAAAACAATTTGAAAGGTGAGTTATTCATTTTTGACGGGATGTATGTGGTGCATTTTGATTTTAATCAGACTAATGTGTTCCTCCTGCTAAAGTGCAGGGAGTACTTGTTTTCTCTAGAATTGTATTGTGAGTGTGTTGCATTTAGAAACCATTCTGAGATAAGCATTTGTGTATTTCATGTGTTTGCAGACAGATAACTATGCTGTTCTCATGTTTTGGTAGAATTAGAAACCAGTCATGTTTTATGTATTTGCAAAATGAGTCAAGTTTCTACTCTAAAATGCAGTACTCCTTCTAGACTGTGAAATGTGTTTTGGAAAAATGCAAGGGATAGTGTTGTTTGTCTAGAATCACACAGTGAGTCTTGTGTGCATTTAGGAATCACTCTGAGAGAAGCATGTTGGTACTTCATGTGTTTCCTGATATATAATTGATTTAAAACGTATTGTGTTCTCACATTTTGGTAGAATTAGAAAATAGTTATTGGTTATGTGTTTCCAAAATGAGTTTAGCATTAATAGTAGAATGCAGTTATGAAATATGAAATATGTGGAATGGATGCTTGATGTGTTTGCAGATAAATAAGTACATGTACTGTTGCAGTGAGACAGGCTTTAGGGCATGCAGTGCTTGAAACTTCTATGCACTATGCATGTAGTAGTCTAACCACCTTCACAGTTGTGTTTCAGGCCTACATTTCCCCATTCAGTATCTGTACACTCCATTTATAAGACATACTGTTATTTGTCTAGAATCACACTGTGAGTCAGTGTCTATTTGGGAAATTTAAATAAATTAACAAAAGAAGGAGGTAGAGTAACACAGAAGGATTCTTACTCCACAGACTTACTCGTATAAACAAAAGGAATCCTACTGGGGTGAAGAAGGAGTGTTCGTCACAGTGGTGTGGGAGCACTCAGTGTTTGATAAAATACCCCTCACACACCAAAAGGCACCTTGGTATCATGCTTCATCATTGGGGTCTTTGCACCCTTCTAACGGGATGCGGCGTTCTACGACCTACGACTACGCGGGAGCACTTATAGTAATGACTATATGTGGTGCATGTGAATGGGAATATTATATATGTGAGTGGTGGGTTGAGGTGAAAAAATTAAAAAGCACCTGGCTCGTGGGTTGACTAGAATTTTTTTTATTCATGACCCCGGGCTGGTACTATTAAAAGAAGTGAAGTGCAAGGTGAACCTGTCGTGATTATGGACAGTACCTCAGGTGTGCGTCGACATGTTTCGGAGGCAAAGCTCCTTCTTCAGGACGGGGGCACAACTTCCCCACCTTACTCACGTTTCACTAAATGTTGAAAAAATGTATTTTATGTTAATTTAACAAAAAGTGAAAAAAGCTATATATACATGTGTATGTAATTAAAGGCTACAATGTGCCTACAGTGGATTCGGTTCAAGTCGATGCGATTTTCATCACTTGTCAGGTATTGCTTGCTTGCTTCATGAGCATTCAAGAACATCTGGGGGGTGGTTGCTGTGTGCAATGGACTCAGGATTACTCGTCCTCCGTCGTACCCCACACAGGTCAGTGCAGCGGGGCAGTGTGTGGGGTAAGACGGTAACACTGTGAGTCAGTGTCTATTTGGGAAATTGAGAGAGAATGGTTTGGTTGGTTGATGTGTTTGCAGATATATGAATACATGTACTGTTGCAGTGAGCCAGGCTTTATGGCAAGCAGTGCTTGAAATTCCTATGCACTATGCAAGTAGTAGTCTAACCATCTTCACACTTGTGTTTCAGGCCTACATGTTCCCAGTCAGTATCTATTCACTCCATTTATAAAAAATACTGTTATTTGTCTAGAATCACACTGTGAGTCAATGTCCATTTGGGAAAATTGAGAGAGCACGATTTGGTTGGTTGATGTGTTTGCAGACATATAAGTATATGTACTCTTGCAGTGAGCCAGGCTTTAGGGCATACAGTACTTGAAACACCTATGCACTATGCAGGTAGAAGTGTAATCACTTTCACACTGTGTTTGAGGCCTAGATTTTCCCAGTCAGTACCTATATATTCCATTTATAAGAAATATTGTTATTTGTCTAGAATCACACTGTGAGTCAGTGTCCATTTGGGAAAATTGAGAGAGAATTATTTGGTTGGTTGATGTGTTTGCAGACATATACGTACATGTACTGTTGCAGTGAGCCAGGTTTTAGGGCATGCAGTGCTTGGAACTTCTATGGACTATGCAAGTAGTAGTGTAATCACCTTCACACTTGTGTTTGAGGCCTACATTTCCCCAGTCAGAATCTATATATTCCATTTTTTATGAAATATTGTTATTTGTCTAGAATCACAATGTGAGTCAGTGTACATTTGGGAAAATTGAGATAGAATAATTAGGTTGGTTGATATGTTTGCAGACATATACGTACATGTACTCTTGCAGTGACACTACCTCCAGCATGACCCCTGGAGGTAGTGTCACTACACTACCCAAATATCATTGCACTACCCTAAACCTTAAAGTTACCCCAGCACGACCCCTTATGCTACTCAAATACCACTGCACTACCCTAAACCCTAAACCACTACCATAGCACAACCTCCTACACTACCCAAATATCTCTACACTACCCTAAGCCCTAAACCACTACCCCAGCACGACCCCCTACACTACCCAAATACTATTGCACTGCCCTAAACCTTAAACCTACCCTAGCACGACCCCTTGCACTACCCAAACACCACTGTACTACCCTAAAAGAGTACCTCAATACTAACCCCTACACTACACAAACACCAATGGACTACCCTAAACTCTAAATCTACCAAAAGTATGACCCCTTACACTACATAAACACCACTGCACTACCCTAAACCCTAAAACAGTATCCGAGCACGACCCCCTACACTACTGAAACACTATTGCACTACCCTAAACCTTAAATCTACCCCAGCATCACACCCTACACTACTCAAACACTACTGTATTACCCTAAAACACTATCAGAGCACGATCCACTACACTACACAAACACCGCTGCACTACCCTAAACTCTAAAATACTACCCCAGCACGACCCCCTACACTACCCAAATACCATTGCACTACCCTAAACCTTAAAGTTATCCCAGCAAGACCCCTTACACTACCCAAACAACACTGTACTACCCTAAAAGAATACTTCAGCATGATCCCTACACTACATAAACACCATTGCACTACCCTAAACCCTAAAATACTACATCAGCACGACCCCCTACACTACCCAAACACCATTGCAGTACTCTAAACATTAAATCTACTCCAGCACAACCTCCTACACTACACAAACACCACTGCACTATCCTGAACCCTAAATCTATCCCCAGAAAGAACCCCTACACTACCCATTCAACACTGCACTACACTAAACTCTAAAGCACTACCCCAGCAGGACCCCTACACTACCCAAACACAATTTCAGTACCCTAAA
This sequence comes from Lissotriton helveticus, assembly GCF_964261635.1. Taxonomy (NCBI): domain Eukaryota; kingdom Metazoa; phylum Chordata; class Amphibia; order Caudata; family Salamandridae; genus Lissotriton; species Lissotriton helveticus. The sequence goes on along the minus strand of NC_136065.1, from coordinate 1,257,240,150 downwards.
CCTTAAATCTACCCCAGCATGTCACCCTACACTACTCAATCACTACTGCACTACCATAAAACATTGTGATAGCACGAGCCCCTACACTACACAAACACCACTGCACCACTCTAAACCCTAAAACAGTACCCTAGCACGACCCCCTACACTACCCAAATACCATTGCACTACCCTAAACTTAAACCTACCCCAGCACAACCCCTTACACTACCCAAACACCACTGTACTACCCTAAAAGATTAATTCAGCATGATCCCCTACACTAAACAAACACCACTACACTATCCTGAACTCTAAATCTACCCCCAGCATGACCTCCTACACTAGCCATTCACCACTGCAGTACCCTAAACCCTAAAACACTACCCCAGCACGACCCCCTACACTACCCAAACACCATTGTACCACCCTAAAAGAGTAATTCTGCATGCCCCCCTACACTACATGAACACCACTGCACAACCCTAAACCCTAAATCTACCCCCTACACTACCCATTCACTACTGTACTACTCCTAAAACACTACTCCAGCACAACTGCTACGCTACCCAAACACCTTTACAGCACTCTAAACCTTAAATATACTCCAGCACAACATCCTATCCTACACAAACACCACTGCACTATCTTGAACTCTAAATCTACCCCAAGCACGACCCCCTACACTACCCATTCAATACTGCACTACCCTAAACTCTAAAACACTATACCAGCATGCCCCACTATACTACCCAAACACCATAGCACTACTCTAAACCTTAATTCTATCCCAGCATGCCCCCTACACTCCCTAAACACTACTGCACTACTCTAAAAGACTAGCACAGCACAACCCTCTACACATCACTAACACCAGTGCACTATCCTAAACTCTAAATCTACTCCTAGTATGACCCCCTACACAACACAAACACAACTGTACTACCCTAAACACTAAACCACTACCCAGCACGCCCTCCCCTACACTACCCAAACACCATTGCACTACCCTAAACCTTAAATCTACCCCAGCACGACCCCTGCACTACACAAAGACCACTGCACTATATCTACCCCCAGTACGACTACCTACACTACCCATTCACCAGTGCACTACCCTAAAACACTACCCCAGCATAATTCGTACACTACCCAAACACCATTAGAGTTCTCTAAACATTAAATCTAATCCAGCACGACCTCCTACACTACACAAACACCACTGCACTACCCTGAACTCTAAATCTACCCCAGCACAACCCCCTACAGTACCCATTCAACATTGCACTACCCTAAACTCTAAAACACTCTACCAGCACGCCCCACTATACTACCCAACCACTATTGCACTACTTTAAACTTTAGATCTACCCCAGCATGACCCCCTACACTACCTAAATACTAGTGTACTACCCTAAAAAACTAGCACAGCACGACCCTCTACACTACACAAACACCAGTGAACTATCCTAAACTCTAAATCTACCACTAGTACGACGCCCTACACTACATAAACATTACTGTAGTACCCTAAACACTAAAACACTACCCAGCACAACCCCCTACACTACCCAAACACCATTGCACTACCCTAAACCTTAAAACTAACCCAGCACGACCTCCTACACTACCAAAACACCACTGCACTATCCTAGAACAGTACCCCAGCACAACCCCCTACACTACACAAACACCCCTGCACTACTTTAAACTCTAAATCTGTACTGTTGCAAAACCATAGTGACTGTTTATGTACCATGTAGTAATCTATTTACTAAAGTAAAAGTGAACCAATTATGAATTCACTCAGTGTCTCTCCTTATAGTATTGTGATCATCTAGTTAATATGCATGTACTCATACAGTGCTTCAGGTTTTAGTGTTATGGAGTGTTTCAGACTGCTGTGCACTATGTATGCTCTTACCACCTTCACAGTTGTGCTTCAGGCCTACAATTTCTTAGTCAGAATTTATGTGGAATGTGTTTGTATAGTAATAAAACAGTATAATTTATAAAGTTGTTAATAAATACTTATTTATGATTATTTTTTAAAGATACTGTTTATCATCATTAAAATAAAGTTATTATGCCGGAGAAAGAAAGAAGAAGAAAAGGTCATAAAAAGGACACATACTTGAGAAAAACTCAACCACAAGTATTGGAAGACCAACATAATGTGGCTAAAAAGAGAAAAATTTCTGGTAACACCACAAAGGACTTTATTAAAAATATTACTAGATTCAGAAAGAAAACTGGAAATGTGCAAAGCACTGACAATGTTCCAAGCACAAAAAAAAGTGCAAGAATAGGAAAGGCAAAAAAGGCAATGTACATACAATGGATACAGCGTATAGTAAAAGAAGAGAATATTATTATAAAGAAATCTGCAAAAAAATATTTTACAACAGAGTAGTCCATAATTTGATGAAACATACAAAGAAATATAGAAAGAGAACAGTATTTTATAAAAAGACGAAGCATATCGAATGCATTGTTGAAAAGGCTTTTGAAGTAAAGAGGAAACTATTCATTTTAGCATTAAAGAGAATTTGATCACTAGATAAACCAATCCTTTTAATGAAGGCCAAAAGTAAGAGGAAAAGAGTAATTAACAAAAGTAATTTTTGTGATATTTTGCTAGGGCAAGAAACACGGTTCAAGTTCTGAGCCTTTTTTTAATGAAGACAGTTAGTTACAGACCAATGATTTGTTGCATGCAGTTGACACTAGTGGTTGAGCTTATGAGGTTAGAAATAGTTGTCCAATTGAAAAAGAGCAAATGGTTCCTAGAAATGCAGAAGAAGTGATAGCTGATGAAGTTCTAGGCAGACGTCCTAAAGCCCCAGTGTACACTTGGGATTGTAGTAGTATGTGTAGTGTATGACAAGAATCTATGTAATTACGTAATTTCTTACAAGCATATTGTAAAAAAAGTGTTAAACAAAAGATTAAGGTGTTGCAAAGACTAGACCCTTGCAGAGTAAGAAAGCATACTGGTTTGCAAGGTCATTCTCTGGCTTCACCCTCTAGGAAAGTATGTCAAAGTGTTTTTCACCATTTCCGGATGTTGGCAGTACATCGTACACAAATGCGGAAGTTAGTCAGAAGATTTATTTTTATTTATTTATTTTATTTTAAGACTTTTATATAGCGCTGCTAGACCCGGAGGTATCAGAGCGCTTTACATGAGGAATTTAGCATTTAGCATATTACAAACGTTACAAAATTTACATGAAAGATCGTTGCGAGGAAGAGGAAAAACAAGGTTATACAAATACATCTAATGATTCGATCATTACAAAAACAGAAGATATTAAGGAGCAATGGGAGCGAGGGAAAATAGAGGTAAGGGAAAAGAGGGAGAAGGGAAATGTGGGAATGAGTGGGAGCAGGGAGAAAGGAACTGACAAAGGACAGAACAAGACAGCAGGTCAGGATCAGAGGAGAGGGTGAGAAGGAAGATGGGGACAAGAAAAGGGGTTCTGAGAGAGGGAGAGGAGGTCATCGGAGGAAGATATAAAGAGACAGCAGCGAAAGGACGAGAAGTGCCATGCACCAATGTCCGGCTGGGTAGGTGACGGCCGCGGGCGCCAGACCCCTCTATAGCCGAACCAAGCGGCTCCACCGGGCATCGGCCATGTCGTCTCAACGTCTTTACATAAGTTTCCTCAAAATTGAAGAATTACACCAGTTACAAGTTACATGAGCAGTTTAGCATTTAGCATATTACAAACGTTACAAAATTTACATGAAAGATCGTTGCGAGGAAGAGGAAAAACAAGGTTATACAGATACATCTAATGATTAGATCATTACAAAAATAAAAGATATTAAGGTGCAATGGGAACGAGGGAAAATAGGGGTCAGGGAAAAGGGGGAGAAGAGAAGGGAAACGTGGGAATGAGTGGGAGCAGGGAGAAAGGAACGGACAAAGGACGGAACACGATGGCAGGTCAGGATCAGAGGAGAGGGTGAGAAGGAAGATGGGGACAAGAAAAGGGATTCTGAGAGAGGGAGAGGAGATCCTCGGAGGAAGATATAAAGAGAAAGCAGCGAAAGGACGAAGAGTGCCATGCACCAATGTCCGGCTGGGTAGGTGACGGCCGCGGGCGCCAGTCCTCTATAGCCGAACCAAGCAGCTCCACCGGGCAATGGCCATGTCGTCTCAACGGCTTTACATAAGGTTCCAAAAAAACAGATGAACATGAAAATCAAGATCAGAAAGAACCGGGAAAGCTGGTAAACCACAGGAGGAGACAGCAGCGGGGAAGAAAACGAGACAAATGTCCAAAGTCCGGCTGGGTAGGTGACGGCCATAGCGGTGTGCCAGAGCTAGTCTCCCCTATAGCTGTCAGAGCAGCTCCACCGGGAGTCGGTCATGTATGCGTTTCGGACTCCCCCAGAATAGAGTGAGGATCAGGAGGTGATCAAAAAGTCTAGTCTTTGGGGTACCTATGTGAGAGATCAGTCTAAAGCAATGTAATGAGGCCATTCCAAGATGGCCGAATCCTTAGTATGACTTGTTGCCTGGATATATAGTCCTTTGTTAGTGTCCAGCATTGGTGAGTCCTATTACTCTGTTTCTCTTTCAGTTGTCATAGGGTAGAGGGAACACACCAGCAAGTGGCCATTTTAAATTAAACAACTAAGTTGAGGAGTCCATAGCATTTAAATACATATAGGACCAGTAAAATAAATAAAGTGAAAGTAAAAAAAAAAACAAAAAAAAAAATAAAAGTCACCGACTGAAGTTCGAGTTATCAAAATGCAAGGCAGCCAAGGTGGAGGAAAAAAGAAACTTACCTTGGCTGTCAAAAGTGCCTCCTATGTGGTGTGAGCAGGACGGTGATGGCGCTGTGGATCCTCTCTGGGATCTTCGTGAGGGCCCATGAAGTCGGCATAAGTAGGGAACCAGATCTTGACCTGAGTGTCGTTCAGCTGCAGGGAGTTGGCGATCTCGATGCGCCTGGCCCAGGTCAGGTACTTGTTGAAGTGGAACTCCTTCTCCAGCTCGGTCAGCTGCTTGGTGCTGAAGTTTGTGCGCATGGTGCCAGCGGGGCTGAAGAGCCCGTATTCGGCCGCCGTGTTTTTCTTGGGAGGGTTCCTCTTCATTTTCATCCACTCGAAGGTGCTGACGGCCTGGGCTTCGTGGGCGGGGGTGTGCGGCCAAATCGCCATGCAATCCATGTTGTTGTGCGAGTTGATGTACCCAACAGTCCCTCATGTGACATCAACAGCCTGTACATTGTGTCTTCTTGCCACTTGGGCAGCACACTCACAAGATGCCCTTCTCTTCCAGCTCCAGGGTAACATCTTTGCCGGCTTCGACGAGACTCTGCAGCGGGGGGCAGAGGCGCTGGCCGCCGTGGACATCGTGGCCCAGAATGCAAAAAGTCCAGCACTAAAGTTAAATGAGTTGAACAATGCTCTTTTGCGTGGGTCAGTATCAGATGTGAAAAAGGTTTGTGATGATATTGAGTTTTGTTTCTTTGGTCCTGAAGAAGAGAGTGAAGAAACTCAGACATTAATAGAAGAAAATGTTGTAGAGAATGTTGAACATAGTTGTACAAATATTTTTTTTAATGAAATTACAAAGTTTAAGGTGATTTCAGGTGAAAGGCCACATTTTTCTTGTATTTGTTGTCGGCAAACTCACTATATAAATCAGACTAGGAGTGTTGATCTGTATTTAAAAAGTGAAAAAGAAAATAATGATAAGTGGAAGGAATTTGCAACGTATTTGTTCGTAGAGAATTGTTTTGATTTGGGTTCTGATCAGTGTATTTGTAAATATTGTTATAACAAATTAGATGAGAATAAAATGCCCGCTAGAGATGTATATAATAATTTAGAGTTAGTTGCTATTCATCCAGTATTGATAAATTTAAACACCTATGAGTTTATTCTCATTCAATGTGTGCACCCTTTTCAGGCTATTGTTCGTATGGAGCCTAAAACAGGTAAATTGCCTCCTTCAGATTTACGACGAGGATTAAAAGGAAGAGTTGTGTATTTACCTTTAGATTTAAAGAAAAATATTGAAACTATTGGTGTAGAGAGAGTAGAAAGTGAACCACTAGTTATTCTTCTTAATGGTGTGCCGACTAAGAATAAGAAAATCTGGCAGGAGTTAGTGGATGTTAAGAAAGTGCAAAAGGCAACATTGTCTTGATAAAAGACAATACATACTATAAGAATGTTTATATGGGAGAAGAAGAAATAGTTTTAGTAGAAGATACTGAAACGCCAAGTGGACAAATTGAAAAAGTGGATAAGTTAAGATGTGAAGAAATCTATGAACATTACAGAGTACATCCACTTCATTCAAAAGAAGTGATGTGAAACACTATTGAGTTGTTCCAAATGAAAAAAGCAAAGGGAAGTTCCATGAGTGTATGGGAAGAGAGCTTGGAAGCTCGTTGTTTTCCGCAGTTGTTTCCAACTGGAAAAGGAGGACTATATGATGAATGTCCTGTGCAGATTCCTGCATCTGAATATCGGACAACAAGATTATATGAAGAAGATCCAAGATTTCGACAATGTATCCCTTATATATTTCATCTTTAGTTTGAAAGTCACTTGTCTGGGCTTTCATATGCAGTGAATCACATTTAAAAAAATTGAAATACATCTGCAAAATGTATCTGAAAAATATTTTATGGATAAAGTGCACCAGAGAGATGATCATCTAGAATCTCAGCTCATTAATCAGATGACATGTCAGCGTGGGACTAATGAATATTGGTACCATCGTCATGGAGAACTGAAATGTATGCTACGGAACGTAGGAACTCCAACATGGTTCCTTACCCTAAACTGTGCTGAGTACACTTGGGATGGTGAGGAAAATGATATTTTGCCTGACCAAATATGACCAAATATGTCCTCTACATATACCCTATGTTACATGTGTGTGCATGTCACCCATGCATATTTCCCGTAGTGGCCTGAATCACTAGGCCCCTGCAATCATGTCCTGCATTAGAAATGCCAGTCATCAAAGTCTCCCAAACATTAAGTTAGCATAAGGCCCATGTATTTGCATTGCATTGTGCACTGTTAAATCAATATTCTAATGAACCCATTTTGTGGCGCAGCCTGAAACCACTTTCTGAATTAATGTTTACATGACTCCTGACACACTGAAGCTGCAGTTACGTCCCTCTGACCTCGCATACTTCTAGTTCAGCCGAGAGAAGCCCAGCAAGAGGCCAAGACAGTATTATGAATAACAGTTATCTGAGGAAAAGTACACAGAACCCGTCCGAGGGAGATAGGCCTAGCCATTCTGTCTCCATTTAATTAAATCACAGTGCTTGCACCCATAGAAAGCTCATGCAACGAATAAATATGCCCTCTCTGTCTTTTAGTGACGAACAACCTTTGCTTCTTTTGCTTGCTGACTCTAGATATCAGTTGTACTAGATGTGCTGGTCGCCTTGACATAAAAGATCTCTCTGCTAGGTTGTAAGTCAGCCTCCACCCAGTTACACGTCAATTGCACGTCATGCTCAAAGTTGCACAATTAGGGCACAGTTCGAGCTGGTCATGCCAACTCCTCCTCTAAGTACCCACCCACCTATGACACCTACCTATCACCTCGCTATGACTCATCAAAGTACACACCCTCATGTACACCCACATGCTCTTATCTCATTTTCTGTCTTGCGCCTGCTCCTATGTACAAGGAGTAAAAAGTATATAATATAATGTTTTGTTATTAAATGTTAGAAGACTCTTCCTGAACCTCTGTGGTGATGGAACATATTCTCCCTTTGACTCGAGTTATTGGAATAAAGCCCATTTTAACTCAGATACCACGGACTCTGCTTCTCACTTGATGCATGCTAATTGTTAATGCCTAGAAATTCAGCCAGGGTAATATTTTATTTACCACATAATTTGGCGCCCGAATAGGGACATATCCCTTTCCCCACTCGCCGGAGTTGTGGGTCTAGTCTTTGCCCCCTTCTACAGCCGTGACGGACTTCAAAGCGCACCAGCAGGACTTCCTGCCACTCCCTCAGGCCCACGGAGGAGGACGGACTGCGACCTGGCATCCATGTGAGGCGGTGTGGAACGCGGGTCGTCTCAACCAGAGGCCCAGCCCGTGAGAGAGCAAGGTCCGAGGTCTCCAGAGGTCCACCTGTTCCAAGGCGCAAGCGTAGTCAAGTCAAGTTTCCGAGGCCTTCAAGTTTCAAGTTCTGCTTTCCCGGTGAGTACCACTATGGGAAATGTATCAAGTTTCAAGACGGGCCCACGGTAAAAGGTGGGCCCGGTAAAGACGTGTCTCATTCCTGAGACCGGTATGGTTGTACTGTATTTTCAGTGCACAAACTGTTTTTCAAGTACATGTTTAACTCTCTGTATCAGTTTAGGTTGTATCTGTATCTGTTTCAGTGTTTAAATTGTTTAGTGTGAATGATTGTTGATTGTTACAGTCTATTTTTGTGTATTGTGTTTCCATTGTATTGGTTTCTGTTTTCAAAATTACGTCAGATAGGGACCAGAAGAGGTTTACTAGAATAGACAGTTAAAACCCGGCCTAGAGACACACCTGGTCATTTTATGTATAATAAGCATGGGCTAAACGCCATTTGGAAAAAGAAGTCAAGACCCTCTCAGAAAGATGCCATTGAGTTATGGCGCAAAGAGTGACATAGGAGAACAAAGAATGAATTCAATAAAGCAGAGAGAACTAAACAAGCCAAGAAATGCCGTTGTTAACTGGTATTTATCCCGTTCTGTCAGAAAAACTAGCTCAAGTGACCACCTCAGAAAAACCCAGTAGGTAGAGAACGCCACCACCTGTACCCTTTAGAGTATGTAGAATTAAAGCCAACAACATCTGAAGAGTTCATTTCCTTGTATCTAGACAAGTCCCTTCTGGACTACGAAAGTGCCTTGTGAGTAACTAGTTGGTTTATTTGTGAATTGCGCTTTGTGCTTAAGACTTGTGAATAGTTTGTTACATCCATGTGTGTAACGTCTTGTGAATGGCTTGTAGTTGCTTGTGAATAGCGACTTGAGATTCAGACTTGTGAGTAGTATGTTGAATTTTCTTAAGTATAGCTCCTTGTAAATATGCCTTGTGAATAGCGTGTCATTTTTGTGACTTGTTGAGTTTCTTGTAAATATGGCTTGTGAATAGCGCCATGTAGTTATGGCTTGTGCAGAGCATGTTATCATCAGGTCCCTAGCCATTACGTTAGGCAGGAGAGAGCTGGATCTCTTTCAAGTGCTTAGAGAAAATGTTTTGAAGATGTGCGTATGTGTTATGTGATAACGTGGAGAGATGAGTTCATGACTTTCCCATGTACTGCAGTCATTGGGGAATGATTGTGCTTCGGCTGCCAAAGAGTTAATATCTTTTATTGAGAAGGCAGTATTTGTTTTAACAAGGTGTTGAGGAATTTTAGCGGTTTTTTGGTGTTTGCGGGGGGGGCGTGTTTTTGAGGGGAAATTCGTACCCGTTCCTGTGGAGGGATTTGGTTGCTTTTTGGTGAGGATTTAGGGAATGGCTTGGACTACTGTGATGCAAAATTTGAAAGGGATCTGAGCTGTGGAAGTGGTGGAAAAAAGCATGTTTTGTGTGGAGGTGCGATTTGCCATGTTATCCAATGGGCGTATTCAGTTTGCAGATTGAATGGTAAAATGTTGCATGGAGAGTAAAGAAGTGTATTTGTAAGGGTTTTGCCTTAAGGTTGTTTGGCTCAGAGGTCAGTATAGTTGTAAATAGACCAGTCGAATTGAGATAAGGGTTTGCACCACGAAGAGTGCTTCAATGTTTCCACGGCTGGAAAGAAAATATGAAACAGACCCATCTTAGAATGTGCTTTAATTAGTGTAATAGAACAGTTTTTTTTTCAAATAGGAATGTTTCTACAGGATATTTTTCCCAATGCAAGCTGCCCTTTAGAATAGCGTGTGACAGTTATCCCACTCACTTAGGAAAGTGGCTATTTGTAAATTAATGAACGTGGCCCTTTTTGATAGCTACAATACACTACCATGTTAGTGCATTGCTAGGAGTCCCCTACATTAGTTTAGTTTGCATTCATTCAGTTTCAAGGCTCACCTATGTGCTTTAACAGACTGATTCAATTAATATGTGCAGAGAACAGTCCCCACTAAAATTAGAAAACATGGCCTTTTGAAAAAGTATGAATCTGGCCCTTTTAATAAGTAAAATAGAAAAGCTTGCACACTTACTTATGTAAATATTGGTTATGCAATGCAGAATTAAGAAGTTCGACATGTTATTTTCAAAAAAGTAAAATATGGTGTGTTTCCATGCCATGATTGTTTTGTTCTGTTTATTTTTTCCCTTGCAGCTAGTAGCAGTACAGAATTATTTTAAAATGCTAGCATGTCACTCAGTTACAGAAAAATATATGTCTTTATTAATTTACTTTTTACCACGTTTTAAAGTTTGCTTCAGTTAAAGTTAGAAAAGCTCTGGCCTGGGAAGAGATATGTTATGACGTACAAGGAATGTGTTTTTTTAACCTTGAGACAGTCCGTCCGAGACAGAGATGGCCTGGTTCCCAGTTAATTGCTGCTTTTTCTCTCTTGGAGTGCCTGTCTGTTGATATTGGCCATCCTCCAATTCCTTTCCGCGGACGATTATTGGCTGTTCTCCAGCTAAGTCAGGCTTCCTTCGCAAGCAGAATAAAAATACTTGACGAGCCACGGAGAAAATGTTTATGTGAAGGGAGGGCTACTGCTGACTTACACTAGCTTCCTTCGCCTGTAAAGGGTGGAAGCTTGCATTCCAACCAAGCCCACTCTTTAAGCAACTTGGCAGACGCTTGACTCTTTCAATGAGCTCAGCGTTGGCAGCGACCCAATTTTAGAGAAGCAGAGACGAGTGAGAGGCTTGTCTCCTCTTAGTGATGTTTGACACTGAGCCAGCTCCTGGCTCTGAGGGGAGGGGTAGGTGAGCAAGGAGTGAGTTCGTAGCGAAGTTACCTCCCCAGCCCCTCTGACTTGTGTACAGAAAAAGTGTTCTTCATTACAGTCAACACTATAAGCTTCATTGACTTCAGATGAAGTCACGCTTGCAAATGGATAGTTATTCCCCCAGTAGTGTAAACAGAATAATTGGCAGGAGTCTTGCTCTTGCGATGGGTTCAGCATCTGGCAGTCATTCAATTGTAGATCTCAGTGTAGCCCGGCTTGGAATTGATTCAAAGCTCCGAGCGCGAACATAATTCTAGAGGGAGGGGCTGTTTCTCACAGAGGCTCCAGCCTTCTGTCTATGACAAGAATACTTTGGTTTTATTCAAATACATTTAGAGAACATATTGTAGGTAGTATGGTCATACTGTTCCCAAGATCTAGAGTAGGATCTAGAGTAGGATTTTTTTTTTTTTTTTTTTTTTGTAAACTGCAGAGCTTTTGACTTGAGAATTCATTTTTATTTATTTATTTATTTTTATATGATTATTTTTGCTAGATTGATGACAAAAAGCCCTGGCATTTACAGTCAGACACTAAAGGAACGGTTGGACAGTGTTTACATGCCTACCAACACGGCACTGATACTGTACATATCAGATCAGTACAGATACAGCATGATCAGGACCAGACTGTGACATTGCATCTCTGACAGTCTTGCACTTTCTGTGTAAAGCAAGTGGTGTACAACACTTGCTTTCCAAGGAGGGTACACCAGGTAGACAGCTAACACAAGAATCATACAACTCATTACTAACCTTTCACAGCCCAGGACACAAAAGGAAGCCCGTGCCTTTATTGGCCTCACTTCTTACTGTAGGCAATGGATTCCCTAGTATGCATATCTAGCAAACCGCTCATACAGTTAACTACACAGGAGGCAGCCATTTTGACTGTTCTCCCTAGGACACAAGATCACACCTTGGCATTTGAGGCCAGTTTTAAGCGACTCCATGTCACAGTAAACATTGTATGCTTTTTTTTTTTTTTTTATTTATTTTTACATTTGACTGTAGCGAGTCTGACAGGATATGAACTGGCATTATTTCAACCACACATAGAGATCAGACGTTGTAACATTCTGAATCCTGCAACGCTTTTGCCCTCAAGTACAGTACATGCATCACCACATGACTGTGTGGAAGTAATGAATAAACCAAGACAAGACCTGACAGATGTTGCACTTCTAGACCCAGACCTGACACTCTATGTAGATGGATCATGCATGAGAACAAGTACAGGAGAATTAGTAGCAGCGTATGGCGTGACCACAGAAGTCATAGAGACACAGAAAATAGACACACTGTCTGCTCAAGCAGCAGAGTTCATTGCTCTGACACGAGCCTGCATAAGAGCAAAGCACTTGAAAGTAAACATTTATACGGATTCACAATATGCCTTTGGCGTAGTCTTGACCTCCCATGGGACCATGATTCAGCACAGCCAGCTTATTCAGGCCCTGTTAGAGGCCATACATTTACCTACAGCCGTTTCTATCCTGAAATATAAAGCTCATACCAAAGTTACAGACACCATTACCCAGGGTAATGACCTGGCAGACCGAACAGCTCAGACAGCACAGACACCACCAGACACGACAAGGACAGAGGTACCATTACTGACAACATGTATGACAGTCAGGGATCCCACTCAAGATGTACTCGACATACAGACACATGCCACCACAGATGAGATAAAGAAATGGACTTTACAAGGAGGGATCCAGACTAACCAAGGTTAGATGACTAAGGGAAAAAGCACATGGTTTCTTTCAGGTTCTATGGTACAAGTAATCATATGCCCAACACATAGTCCCGCACACTTAGGAGAGAAGGCAATGCTAGACTGTTTACAGTATATTTGGTTTAACAAGCACCTATGTGCAGCAGTGGAGCAGAAAGTACGAACATGTACGATCTATTGCCAGTTCAATCCAGGTAAAGGCATTCCGGTGGAACAAGGCGGATTTCATCCTCCTGACCACCCTTTTGAGGTTCTCCAGATGGATTATATCCAAATGGACAGATGTAGAGGTTACAAATATGTCTTAGTAGTTGTATGTGCCCTGTCCAGATGGACAGAAGCATATCCAGTTCCAGATTAAACTGCTGTTACAACAGCCAGACAATTAGTGCGCAGTACTTCCCCAGATATGAATAACCTCGTGTGATCTATTCAGATAACAGTCAGCCATTCTCCTCTGAATTAATGAAACAAGTGTCACTTCTGTTAGGAAAGAAGTTCCATTGTGTCAGACACCCAGAAGCAGTAGGCCTTGTAGAAATAAGACATAATCAGACCCTCAAGACAAAACATTGCTAAGATCTGTACAGAAATAGGCGTGGATTGGATGGTTGCCTTGCCGGTTGCCCTCTTTTACATGCGTATGGTAGCTCATTCCAGAACAGGCCTATCTCCTTATGAACTTATGAACTATATGTGGGGTACGCCTATGCCTAGAAAGAAAATAACTGATGTTGACAGTAACATGCTGACATATTACCTGGCTTCCTTGATTTCTGCACTACTCTCTTTTCATTCACAGGTTGCTGCCACCTTCCCTGACAAACACCCAGGTCAAGGAACATGCCATAGCACCAAGAGAATTTGGACTCCTCAGGATCTTTGATCGTTCAAGTCCCCTTGAGCCACGTTGGAAGACGCCAAAGTTGGTGGAAGGACGTAAAGGCCGAACTCACCTTCATCACTACAAAAGACACTTTAAAAAAAAAAAAAAAAAGAACACTGACCTTTGCTAGAAAATACCCCTCAGCAAGAGTATAGGTCTAGATTAGCAAGATAGCAAGTCAGACGCAGTTTAATTGTTTAAGCCCACCCGGTGGTGAATCGGTTAGACTCGATTCTGACATGCATAAGATCACATATGAGAATAGCAAGAAGAGAGATAAGAAGGAAAAATACTGCAAGAGATTACGCAGTAGATGTATAGTTACTTTAATCATCCTTTTTATTCTGTGCATTGTTATAATTGGTGTCAGTTTATTGCTACATGTTTTCTTTCCCATTCCCTCACATATACACTCTTCCAGTAACAGCACCGCAGAGCACACATTTAGTGACCTGCCTCCCCATGAATTGTCATATCGACTTGCACTACGTAACAATACCTTTATTCGAATGTTACACCATTCTCACCAGACCAGCAATGCGACTAATTGCTGGGTATGTGGCCAACTGCCCCCTTATCAAGAGACGAAGGGAGTATTGCCCTTCTACCCTTTACCGTTCTCACACAATGGTTCGTGTGGAGCATGGTTTGCTCTAATGACCTCAATAGATAGAAGGTACATAGCTTATCCAGGTGGCTGGATATATGGAAACCTGAATAAAGTAATGAATGAAGCATGCTTCCCAGACAAAGACGGATTCCCCCAAAGAAAGGGATCCGATTTAGAGAATGAAGAGTACGAACAGGGAAATGCATCTGTTAATTTTATAATGTTAAATGTTCAGCCCAAGCAAAACACAGGTCCACCGTTTATATCAGTCCTGCCAGCAAAAGGTGATTTATGTGTTAGTAAGAAAGGCTCAGTACATATGGGACACAGCAAGTGTAACACTGTAGTAGAGTTTGATGATAACGGACTTTCTTCTTTCAAAACATCACGCCATACCTATTTCATTTGTGGTCAGACAGCCTACGTACATCTGCCCTTAGACTGGGGTGGGACTTGTTATATAGCATTCTTATTGCCACCCGTTTTTCTAGCCCCATCAAATTATCATAGAGATTCACGACTAGAACATGTTAGACAAAAGAGAGAGACAGATTCTGCAGGTATCGATCAGACTGAAACAGCATGGGAGCAATATACAGATTTCAACAGAGGATTCTTTTTCTTCATAGGTCCCATCCAAAACAGTAAACTGATACGCAGGTTAACAAGGACTCTTGAAACAGTTGTAAATATAACTGCATCTGCCCTGGCGAACTTAACCCAGGAACAGTCTGCTATTAGACTTGTCGTTCTTCAAAACCGCCTCGTTCTAGACGTCATCTTGGCGGATAGGGGCGGAGCCTGTAGAGTCATCCGATCTAGTGTTGCGTTTTCATCCCAGATAATGCACCATCTGTGTACGAAGCAATAACAAGACTCCACAAGATTGCTAATGCCATACATCAAGATCCAGGCACATGGACTTGGTCCAGTTGGTTCTGGGGTGTAATATCTGCATGGGGATGGAAAGTTATGTCCTTCCTAGGAATGGCCCTACTTACCACAATGGTTTGCTAGAATTTGCTAGAATTTGCTAGAATTTCTTCGAGAGGAAAATTCCAATATAAACAATACTGAATACAAGACACCTAGACAATTGTGCTCTTTGGATCCTGTTAATGTATGCAGGTATTTCAATCATAGATTTGAGGCTATGATGTCTTTTATCTGCAATAAAAAAATCCTCCTCTTGGGAAAGTTGTGGATTTCTTTTGGAGAAAGGAGTAACAAGCAAGAGGTGCTCCTCATATACATATGCTGTTATGGATTAAGGACGCTCCCAAATTTGGAACAGATGCGGATGATACTGTTTTGAGTTTTATTGAATATGCAACATGTGCTGTATCCAAAAACACAGAAGAAAACAACTTAAGAGCACAAGTCTTACGATTCCAAAGCCACCGATGTGGAAAATACTGTCAACGAAAGTACAAATCTAAGGACAAGTTCAACATCAAATGTCGTTTTGCATTTCTACGTCCTGTAATATCCAAAACATCTTTGCGACATACTATCACAAGAAAGTCTCCCAAAAATACCTACAACTTTGAAGAGTCAAAATACATAAATGACTACAACCCAGTTATTTTGTCCATGTGGAATGCTAACATGGATATTCAGTATGTTGCAGACAATTCCATTGCTGTTGCTCAATATGTAACATCTCACATTACAAAATTAGAAAATACGGAATTGAAAGAAATGTGGGAAGAGATTTCTCACAAGAAGACTCTAAGTAAGAAATTATACAGTTTCAGTTTGAAGATGTTATTCTATCGAGAGATCGGAGCATATGAACGCTCAGATCGGTTATCATCTGCAAGTCTATACTCTAAACCTAGAAGAAGAATTTGGGTGAGTCTAGGTCTTGCAGCATTGGAAATCGAGTATTCAAATCTGTACAAGAAATTGAATATTTAACAGAAAAAGTTCCAGAAAGTATAGATATTTTGAAAAAGAATATGTTGGACACATATTGCCCAAACAGAAGTCATCATCTTGAGAACATGTGTTTCTATGAAGTGCTGCAAAACTACACTGTTAAACGGAATACTACAGAGAACATCAATGATGGAAAATATGGAGTTATTGGTTCTGAAGGATGTTTGGTGAAACAAACAAAAGGAAATTTGATTAATCACAGAAAGCTGAGTTGTGACACTGTTGATGAAAGGGAATTTTACTATTTAGTCCTTTTACAACTATTCAACCCATAGCGTTCAGAACTGGAATTACTTGGAGATTTCTAGAGCTATGAAGATTCCTTTAATGCTTGTAAAGATAGCATATAATGCAGTGCTTTTGCAAATTATGTGAAAATGTTGAACGATGAAATTGATCAAGAAGCTACAATTGCAGCTGAGATTGCTAGAGACTGTTCTCAAGACAGTAAAAGTTCTGCTGCTCTGAGTCAAGATCCACTAGGACAACCAATTGTTGAAAGTGAAGCAGCAATCGCCATGAATGAGGTGGAAACAGCAATGCATCAAGCTCAAGAAGTTATTATGGACTTAGGAAACTTGGAAGAACAACTAAATGTTGAACAGAAACAAATATATGAGCAAGTGAGACAACAGATTGACCATGGATTACTTCATGAAAAGAAAGAGTGCTCATGCACATCATTTCAACCTATCCGAATGTAAGTGAGTGGAGAAGCTGGAACAGGAAAACGTTTTTTAATTAAACTAATTACAAGTTATCTACAGAAAAAAACTGAGTTGCATTTGTCTTGTGTTGTCACTGCTCCAACTGGGTTGGCAGCACACAACATTAAAATAATTACTTTAAATTGTTTACTAATGCTACCAGTAGATCATGAAAACAAATTGGAATACCACAAGCTATCTGGAGAAGCTTGTTGTGAAGTTTCAAGAGTCTTGAAGAAAATGAAACTTCTCATTATTTATGAGGTAAGTATGGTATCAAACTTAATGCTTGCCTTTGAGCATTTAAGAATGCAGCAAATTCTTAAAACAGAGTACGACGTTTTATTTGGAGGAAAACATGTCACAGTTTTTGGAGATCTACTGCAACTGACTCCTGTAAAAGGACAACCAGTATTTAGAACACTTGTGCATGAAGACACCAGAAAGTCTCTGGGTAGTGTTGGAAACGTGAACATTTGGTCATATTTTGAATACAAAGAACTCATTACAAATATGCGACAAGCAAATGATGTTGATTATAGAACTATTCTCCGAGATATAAGAATTGGACTACTGACTGAACATGGCAAACAAGCTTTGCAGCCTCGATTACTTTCCAATTTGTTTCCAAATGAAAATGTATTTCCTGAGAAAATATACATGAAAATTGCAGAAAACAAATCGGTAATCTGCTTAATGCCAACACTGCACGAGTGTTGTATATTCAACGAAGAACTTTTGAAACTGGAAAATGTTGAAATAATAAAAATTGAAGCCATCCATAAAATAGAGCATGAAGGAATCACTATTATTTTGACAGAAAAATTGAAGACAAAATTGGATTCTTTAGAAAAATCAATATCTAAAACTGCTGGTTTAGAAAAGAATCTATATGCATGTAGAAACTGTCGGATAATTCTAAAGCGTAATTTGGACGTAGAAAAAGGTTTAGTTAATGGAGCAATGGGCAAAGTTGTGGATTTTGTTCATTATCAAAATAAAGATGGTATTGAATTCTTAAAAATTAAATATGATCAGATTGAATAAGTTAAACAAATTGGTTGTTGTTCAGTTCTTTTTTTGCTTGTTAAACATTTATATGTCCGTAGAAAACAGTTTCCACTTTCTCTGGCATATGCAGTGACTATTCATAAATCTTAAGGTTTAAGTTTTGCCAGTACTTTGGTGAACATTGGAAATACTGTGTTTAAAGAGGGTATGGCATATGTTGCTTTGTCGCGAGTCAGAACATTATCTGGTTTTGATTTTGATGATACAAAGGTTACTGCAGATGCGAACTGTGTCAAAGAGTATAATAGGTTAAGAAGAACATATGCTCCTAATTTAGGTCAATATCCTGTATTTGAAAAGTGTGTGGTTGGTCGAAAAAGAAGGTATGAGAATATCTGTACTGAAGGTGTAGAGAAGGGAAAAAAACAGGATAATGTAATTGCAAGCAAAATTATCAGTTTGGAAATAGTTCTGGTGTCAACTGCTATGCTAATGTAGTGGTCAATTTTGTTTTTTTCTTGAAGGTTTACAACAGCAAATTATGGAGAATCGGGAGAAAAAAAATTGTTGCTTGTTGCATTCTGTTTATGAAAAATTAAGAATTGATACAAGTAAAATACAAACCGTTTCCAATGTTCGTAATCTTTTGGATTTATGTTCTGGTTCTACACAATTTACACAAAATATCCAACAAGATGCTCAGGAATTTCTAATGTATATGCTTACTGAATTGGAAAATGAAGGTGTAGACATAAAGAATATTTTTGGTCTTTGTTATAAATGGGATCATTATTGTGAAAACTCTATGTCTACATGTAGCACTAATGTAGACCTTGAAAGATTTCTATTTTTGGCATTACCGGACTGTAAATCAGTGTCTTTCAATAAATTAGTTAAAGCTGCAAATCAAAACATGGAGTGTAGCCAATGCAAATCAGAAATGTTATCAACAATATTTATATAAAGATATGGACAATATATAATTTTAATGATGCAACGTTGTACAGCTGACGGAAGAAAATTGGACACTTTAATAAAACATTTTGTATCTACTCAACTATCAGTATCAGGAAGGACTTTTGTAGCAGTAGTAATAATTTTCAATGATGGTCCTTCAACAACATCTGGACATTACACTGCCTATCTAAAACATGACAAATGCTGGACTCTTTGTAATGATGCTGAGTTGGTTCTTAAACAAAGTTTGCCTATCGAATTACCAAATTCCTACCTAATATTTTTAAAGCCAAAGTTTTAGGAAGATAAATCAGCCTCTGAGGAATGTATTATTATGATTTAATAGGATTACCATTGGACAATTTACATAAACATGACTGTAAAAATACAATTTGGCCTCAAGGAAAGGTATTTCTTTGGAATATGGACTTTTTGTTGCACATTGTCTCGGTGTATAATTTTAACCGACGACATTTACATTGTTTATAAATGTGAGTTATAACATTTTCTTAGCAGTAACCATTTTATATATGTGTGATTTTTGTTATTCAGTATTTTACTGTGAATGGATTGCTGTTTTTTTTCTTAAACAATCTAATTCGTTGTTTTTTTTGCCCGCTGTTATGTGATGAGTACGATTGAAATCACTGTCTGTAGTGAAATTCAATATATTCTGAGAACAGCAAAAAAGGCAAAGAAATTACTTTGTAAAATGTTAAAATTATGCTGTGCTGTTAAAAATATATTATGACATGTTATAACTATTTTTTCTTTTCTTTTATAGATCCTAATTTTAAAATATGGAATTTACTATATTTTACATTATAAAAAACAACTGAATAAAATGTGTAGCGTTTTTTAGTTGTATTACTGCTGAGGTAAGTTTAAGAAAGTCTTAAAATGCACAATAGACTGTGTTTGGACACAGTTGAAAAAACTGAAGATTGATGGACTAGATTTGTGCCAGAGAATTCCATTACAGACAGGTATCAAATAGGAGACAGCTTCAGAACACCTGTCTACAAGATACATGGTATGTTACACAATAGAGACATATGGTGGTCTTGTAGGTCCTGGTACTTTTAGAATTATAAGAAATATAACTAATTAACGTAAAGCACATCACTAAGTGTTTTTTTTACATGTGACAGTAGGCCCCATCCCTTCTCTTCAGTCATATATAAATATGTGCTATAAGTTTCGTAAAACATAAGTACTTATAAATGTATGTTGTTCTATGTTAGTAGTACAAAAATGTACTCCTATAATAAGAATTGGCCTAGCTTTTAACTCTCTTTCTTAATTGCAAGGTGCGAAAAAGACATTCTATATACTTTTTGTTTTCCATGTAAAGATAATCTCATCATACACAGCACTTTCCGTTGAAAAGCTGTTCTATAGGTTTTGCTGTGCGTGTTTGCACAGAACAGTCATAGAACAAGACATATATTCAGTTTTATAAAAAAGTAAAATCTGGCCATGTCTGTGAATGGTGCACCATCCTCCAATTGGTGTAGCAAAGCACAACAAGGAGAATTGTTTTCACTTCTCATTTTTTCCCTTTCAATATATGCTACAATGCACAGCATATATTGAAGTTGAGAAATACCTATTCTGATTGTTTTTGTGCAGAAAGGTGTCCCTTGCAGCACAAAAACAATCTCCCCATGACACACACATCCTTCAACCATGGTGCAAGGGTGCATGTGTCACCACATGGCTGCAGTTTAAGCAGCTGTGCAGAGGGAAGCACAGACTTGCAACATATTTACGTACATGTTGCATCCCTGTGCTTCGGAATACCGCAGCATGCTGTAGGTAAATAGTTTACTGTATCATGCTGCAGCATTTTCTTATAGTTCCACACTTACATATTCACCACACATTAAAAATGCATTCTTTCAGTCAATTATGCACAACACATACATACATCTAAACTTTTACACACTAGCATACAAGTTGAGCTTTTTTTTTAACAAGAGTAGGTAGTTCTGACAAGAACTTTTTTTGTTTTATAGTTTTCTATTTTGTTTTGTATTTTTTCGAACATTTCTTTTATTTTTTTTGAAACAGGGATACAGGATGAACAGAACCAAAAACTATGAGGAGAAAATAAAAACCTAACAATGGTGGTTGTCGATAGCCCGACAAACAAGGTCCACTGATTGCTTACCATAAGCAATGAGTCGTCCGCATTTTACACAATTTATCCTGACTCGTGCAAATTGGGGACGTATATCTGGTGGTGAACTAGAAGATGATGGCGCTGTGCCAGATGGGCTTGGTACAGCTGGTGGTGCAGGAGCATTTTGATGTAGTCTTCTTATCTCCTCTCGTGCTAAGTTGACTGGATGGAGTGTCTGCAAATGCTTCTTCATACTCGCAGTCCCACATGAGTATTTTTTGTTTGGATTTCCTCTAGAGAGGATCGCTTTGCAGATGTTGCATGTTACTTTGGTCGCATTTACCTTTTTAAGTCCAGCTGGGAATGTGAAAAACCTCCACATGATAGATGAATACCTCTCTGGAGGGGGAGGTTCTGGAACAAATTCCTGAGTGGTGGACTCTTCAGAAGCAGATGAAGAAGGTGGATTTGTTGCCATTTTGAAAATTATGAGGTGAATCAGGTCTGCAATGAGCAAAAAACAGGAGTTCTTCTCAGCAGCTCTTTCCCTAAGAAAAGGTTTGTGGTCACATGGGGTACGCGTAGGGTGCTCGCACCTAGAACGCACCCAGCTCAGACCCTGCGCGAGATTGGTGTGAATATAATACATATTTAAATAACAAACCAAACCGCAATCACTGTATGATGTCATCAGTGATCTCATTAGTGATGTCGTTTGAAATGTCATCAGTGATGTCACTGACCATGTCATGAATGATGTAATATGTGACATCATCACCAGTGGATTGCGGGCGCGAAAGTTACATAGTACAACTAACTATAACGGAGGAATTTCTATGGTTTTGTACAAGTGAAATGTCCAGCTAACTATAACACCCCTGGAACCCATGGTTTTTTCAGTGAATATATATATATAAGTTTAGTTTTCAACTTGTTCCTTGACCCATTGATATACCTGCTAATTATTCCTTCCATTTACAGAATGTGTCCATTTCCACAAAGGTCTCCAAGATCCTGAAAACAAGTGCCCGGAGAGTACCATTTGACAATCCATGTGATCCAACATCTCTCTCTCATCCAATCCCTTTTCTCCTGGTGCGTCCCAGGGCTTGGCACATACACTTCGTGGATAGTGCTTTGAAGTTTAGGAGAGTTGGGAACTAGCAACCTGGGTCATCATTGTGACGCTGTGGAACAAACAGATTAGAGCTTGACAAAACAGCAAGCCCTAGTGGAATTTCCACCCTGACGCAATACAGTCGCAGAACATTTCCCTGGTCGATTTGGCACACATGTTAGGGAATTTACAGTGTGAAACCCATGCACTATCACAAAGTCTAGAAGCTTTACCGGTCTCCCCTTCAGACCCATTTCCAAGAGCTTCTTGGGATGCGTCCTTTGGAGCAAAACCCAAGGTAAAGCAAGGAACCTTTGGGTTTCATCAATCTGTTTCTGGATCTGCCCCAGTTATTCAAGTCACTCCAGAATGCTTTGCAGATGATCCTTCTAAATTTGCAATATTCTGGAACCAATGGAAAATTCATTTTTTGTGTTGTTCTTCAACTTTGCTCTTTCACCCGTCCCACATCCTTTCCTTAACATACCAGCTGGTGCTTGCGCCCCATACCGAGCTGCAAGCCACCCATCAAACATATACTGTCTCTACCTACTCCCAGCTGTTTGTGCAAGCTGTAACGTACCCTCCGGCCCCGATGTCTGCCCCCATATGAGGGAAACATGCAGAATAACTAAAGGCACGAAGGGCATGAACAATCAGGCCACAGGTCACCACCCAGGGCAAAACATTTGCCCCCTAGGGCCCAGAGTCAGCATCGTCTACCCCGCAACTCGAAATCCCTCAATTAAAATACACAGAGAATGGCATTATGGCTACCTCACCTGGGCACTATCCTAATCATGTTTCTTATTACAGTTGTAGCGATAGACGTTTTAATTGTGAAAGAGCCTTGGAAGCTATTTGCTGAAAACCTCAGCTGAAATGCTACTCAGTGAAACTCGATGTCCTTAGATGCCAACAAATCAATCTCACGTTACAATTCCTTGCCGTGTCTAGCCGTCCTACAGTAGGGCAAAGGAAGCATAGTGAAATGCATACAACAAAGAACAAAAGAAAATCGGGCCACAAGAAACAGGTATAACAGCTTTTGACAATCATTACGTCAAACATCATAATTCACCAGTAGCATTTGCCTGACACCTGCTGGGCATTCAAATTAATGGAATTGAATTTCCCTTTCATTTAGGCAAAGGCACATACTGGGGGATCCAGGAGGATCCACTGATAACATAATTAGTCACACAACAGCCAAAGATTAATTCAGTCACTGAGCGCACGAATAGTTGCCTGCTCAAGTCCTTCATTCTTCAATACAGCCAACGAAGGGACATAGGCCCCGCCCCGCAACTCAAGGCAGTGGCGCTGGTTAACGCCCACCAGGCTGTCCGAGACAGCAGCTCTTTCTCTCTGCCCATCGGCCTTGGTCCAACCTGTGACCGCTTCGTGCCCTGAACCACGATGGGAGCCTGCGCACCTGACACTGACTGTGGGCCACCGACTAGCACTCAATTGTTCCCCCCCAGACACAAAATGGAAGCTGTAGCGCTCTAGTGTTTCTGCCTCCGGGCAGATGGCAGCAAGCACATCCACACATTGTATCACTCTCTGGCCAGGCGTGGCCAGAGAGCTTAAATAACGGGTCCCTCGAGTCTTCCGGTCCATATCACCCAACTACTGTGTGGACCTACCGTGATTATCCCAGCAGGCCGGCGTAAGCTGCAGCGCGTTAAGGCACCCTCCCCACACTGGCGATGAGGGTGGGATACATCAACCCACGACCCCCGCAGCTGACCCCGCTGGACGGCAACTGGTGAATGCGCCGCAAGAAAACAAGACACACCTCATTTGTCAGGCAGCCGCTTCATGAGTGCGAGAGACGAGCACGTGCATCAGCGAGGCCGGTAAGCGGAGTGCGGCGACAAACGGCAGCACAAGCCTCCCGGAAGCAGCAGGAGAAGAGCGGGTACCGCGCGAGTAAGCCGCCATCAGGCTGAAGCGCTCCGCGGCCCACCTCCGTGACGAAGAGGCGTGCATGCGCATTGCCGAGTCAGCGCGACGCTGTTGGATTTCACCCAACTCGACCCACACCACAGACGCGAGGATGGCCCCAATCCTCTGCCCCTATTCGGAACACAACACGCCCATTATTCCACAGCGTGACAGCGGACCGAACAAAGGGAGAAGGTGGGAGAAAACAAATGAAAGAGAATATCCAAGACTCTTTCTGTGTTTCAGCTAGGCGGACCCTGTTCTTTTGGGGATATAGGTCTTCTAACCTGCAGCAGGGAGAGAGAAGAGACAAAGAAAACAGACTTATAACCCAATTCTCAGTGTCCTCTCACCTGAAACCTCCACAGTATACACATAAAAATGCCCAACACAACCCAATTCCCCTCCTTACTTGTGTAACACAGACGGATCTTCTGTAAAGAGTCTTGTTGTAAATCCAAAAAAGGGAAACAGAATACCCTCTGTATCCAAAACAAATGCTCCCACTCCAAGATATTCTGTTAAACAGGGAAAAAAGTCAAACGACAAAAAAACCCTCTTTTTGCTATTAACAGCAAAATCGCTGTATTTACATAGCATTCAACCTAACTTGTGGCCACAAACTATAGCGCGTTCCTCACAAAACGCTAGAAGCTCAATGCTTCATGAAAGCGTCCAATGTTTCACACAACGATGTGAAAAGGTAACCCGGAAATCGGCTCTTCCGTGTGTATCTTTCTTAACACACCGACTCAGCACTCAGCCGTACTTTACAAAAGGTAAATGTCAATGTCCCAATCCTTTTGATACACGACTCCATAAGACTACAACTCACAATTCCCAAACGAGCATCACAGACTGCCAGTGGTCTGTCGAGTCCCGACTCCAGGAAGCAGAACGAAGCCTCGTTCTGCTTGGCAAAGCTCCAAAGCGTCTTTACTAATCCAAATGGGGAAACACGAACAAAGGGAGAAATGCGAGCTCCCAGAACACGACCTGGATAAGAAAACCAACCAGGCTAGAAACCAAGCACCGAGTACCGGTGCTGGCTCCCAGATAAGGCAAGAGAAGAAGGAGGGGCAAAAACAAAAGGGGAGGAGGCTACCACTACGGGGAAACAGAGAGAGGACACTGAGAAAATAAGAAGAAAGAAGGTGGAATAAACACACTGATGGAAAGGAAAGGCAGCTAATTCCCAACAGTACCTCCCCTCAAAGGCCTCCCAACCGGACGGGGTTTTGTCGGATGTCGTAGATGAAACAATCTAACTAAGCGAGGAGCATGCACCCCTGTAGCTGGTTCCCACGTACGTTCTTCAGGAGCATACCCCTTCCAATCAATCAAATACAATAACCTCCCTCTTCTTCTCTTCGAGTCAAGGATGGCATTAACCTCGTATTCTTCCACACCATCAATCAACAAAGAAGGAGGAGGAGGCAAAGTCTGGTCAGTATCCTTATAAGGCTTCAATAATGAGGTATGAAACACCGGATGAATGCGATATTCGTCAGGCAACTCCAACCTCATTGCCACAGGGTTTATCACTTTCACTATAGGAAATGGACCCACGAAACGTGGTTGCAATTTCCTTGAGCCTTCCATCCTTAGATTTTTTGTGGACAACCAGACACGATCTCCGACACCATAAAGTGGAGCAGGAACCCTATGTCTATCAGCCTGCTTTTTCATGTCATCTTTAGCCTTCACCAGATGTTCCTGAGCTACACCCCAAATCTTTCCCAAGGTTATTCCCAATAAATCGACAGCTGGTACATGCCCCGAGGGTTGAATAGGAATGGCCTTTGGATGAAATCCCATGGAACAGTAAAAGGGGGACATTCCAACAGCTGAATGAACGCTGTTATTATATGCGAATTCAGCAAGAGGAAGAGCTAACACCCAATTACAAGTCAAGAAAGTCAATAAACATCGCAAATATTGCTCCATCGTTTGGTTAATCCTCTCGGTTTGACCGTCAGACTGAGGATGATAAGCAGAAGACAGGCAAATTTTCATTTGTAACGCCTCACACAACTCAGTCCAAAAATGTGAAACAAACTGAGCCCCCCTATCGGTTACAATGGCAGATGGCAAACCATGAAGTCTCACTATAGATGATACAAAGATTAAGGCCATTTCCTTAGCAGTTGGCAGTTTCGATAAGGGGATAAAGTGGGCCATTTTTGTGAATGAATCAACCACTACAAGGATCACAGTGCACCCTGATTCTAGCGGTAAATCAGTAACAAAGTCCATGCTAATCGTGTGCCATGGAGCAGGGGGTATAGGTAAAGGCTGCAACAGTCCAGACGGACTGGAATGAGAAGGCTTACTCACAGCACATACTGGACAAGAAGCCACAAACTGATGTACATCGTGTGACAATGACTCCCACCAAAACCAACGTAAACAAAATTCCCTGGTTTTATTCATTCCTGGGTGACCTACTAGGGCTGCTGAATGACACGACTTCAACACTGTTTCCCGCAATTCAGGAGGAATGAACAATTGGGTTTCATGATACAATAACCCATCTTTCACAGAGAACAAAGGCTGGGATTCCCAAGAATTCAGATCTATGTCCCTCAACTTTTCCTTCACTGATGCCAAAAAATCGTCCCTAGAAGTACTACCTACAACCTTATCTGGTGATATGAAAGACCCCAAATCCTTTTCAGCCCCCCACTCAGCCTGTTTCACGTGGATTCAGGACAAGGCATCTGATTTCAATTGCTGTGCTGCAGGTCTATAGGTGATTATAAAATCATATTCATTGAAGAAGGAAACCCACCTCATCTGTCTAGGGGTCAAGGCACGAGCGGACCTAAAGAATTCAAGATTCTTATGATCAGTAAAGATGGTAATAGAATGGCGAGCTCCCCACAAATGATGTCTCCATTCCTCAAAAGATAACTTAATAGCCAGTAATTCTCGTTCTGCTACCGTATAGTTTCTTTCAGCTGGTAATAAAGTCTTCGAAAAGAAAGCTATAGGATGCATAAACCCCGTTTCTACATCTCTCTGAGACAACACTCCCCCCACTGCTCCCAAGGAAGCATCAGCTTCAACAAAGAAGGGTAAAGCAGGGTCAGGATGAACAAGAACAGGGGCCGAGGTAAACCGTTCTATCAGTTGATCTAACGCCATTTGTGCCAGATCTGACCACACAAAAGGAACTCCCTTTCTCAACAATACAGTCATAGGGGCAATTATATCTGAAAAATGTGAGATAAACCGCCGATAGAAATTAGCGAATCCAAGTAATACCTGCACCTCCTTTACACATTTGGGTGAGGGCCAAGTTGTTATAGCCTCAATCTTATGAGGATCCATTCTAATGCCCTCAGCAGAAACAAGAAATCCCAAAAACTCCACTCTGTCTGTATGGAAACTACATTTCTCTAGTCTTACATATAGCTGATGGTCTTTCAATTTCTGTAAGACTTGGCAAACGTGTGTTTCATGTTCTGCCACAGTATTGGAGAAGATCAAGATATCGTCTATATACACGATGACGCTCAAATCCAAATATTCCCTTAATACCTCGTTGATAAAAAACTGAAAAGCAGCCGGAGCATTACAAAGTCCGAAGGGCATAACACAATACTCATACAGACCGAACTTAGTCCGGAAGGCGGTCTTCCATTTGTCGCCTTCACGGACTCGTATGAGATGGTATGCCCCTCGGAGATCCAATTTAGTAAAAACCGTCGCATGCTTCAGTTGATCAAGCAACACAGGTATTAAGGGAAGAGGATACTTGTTCTTAATAGTACCCTTATTGAGCGCCCTATAGTCCACACAGGCTCGGAGACCTCCTTCCTTCTTAGGGATGAAAAAGATAGCTGAGGAAGCAGGAGAGGAGGAGGGACGAATAAACCCCTTGGCCAACATCTCCTCTACATACTCTTTCAAATGCTGTTCTTCAGGCCCGGATAAGGCATAGATGGGACAGCAGGGCAATGTAGCTCCGGGTGCCAAATCAATTCGACAATCGAAAGAACGATGTGGAGGCAAATCCTTTGCTCTTCCTTTGTCGAACACCTCAGCAAACTCTACATAAGATTCAGGAACCGTCCGCACCTCACCACTTACCCCTTCTCCCACAGCACAAGTCAAAGGGGTAATCCAATCCGTGGCAACCTTATAACAACACTGCAGACCATGGACTGAGTCAAGGGTCACAGTTTGTCTGATCCAATCAATCTTGGGATTATGTGATTGTAACCAAGGCACCCCTAACACAATACCAAAAGAGGGTGCATCAATCAAATCAAACCCGAGATATTCGGAGTGCCCATTATCGCATATCATACACAATGGTTCTGTTTGTTTTGTAATAGTACCAGAAGACAACTCGGTACCATCTATGGCTCTCACTGGTTCAGGCTGGTCTTTCATAATCCATGGCACCTTTAATTGTTCTGCCAACTTGATATCCATAAAATTACCAGTGGCGCCTGAATCTAGTAATGCAGATACAGGGGCCCGATGACTATTTAAAATAACCAAACACACAGTGATCATAAAATGTTTAGGGACTCTCTTGACTATACCAGAGATCTGATAAGAAGGATTATGCTTTTCTTCAGCTATGAAATCCTCAGATTGTTGCACACATGCTACCACTTTCTTAGAAGAAAATGAAGACGGCTTTACAGGGCATTCTCTGGCATAATGACCCCCTTGCCCGCAATAGAGACACACATTCTGGGTACGTCTTCTACCCTTTTCCTCAGCAGACAGGGAGCCCCTAACACCCCCTATCTCCATAGGTTCAGGAGTTGTTCGAACCTCTCCGGTATTCCTTACTTCACTTTTAACAGGGACCACTCGAGATACCTGAAATCGGGTTTTCTCACCTCTCCTTTCCATCAATCTGTGATTTAACTTTACCACTAGATCGATGAATTCTACACAATCCTCAGGTGGATTCACCACCTGTGAAACAACATCCTTCAAATCTTCGGATAACCCTTGATAGAATAAAGAAGTTCTCTTATCGGTGGGCCAATAAGTTTCGGAGACTAAACGATGAAAATTAGACACATAGGTTAACAAATCCTGTTTCCCTTGTCTCAACTTTAATAACTTGGCATCACTAGCTTGCATAAAGGCATGTTTTGCAAAAAGACAACGCATCTGTTCTTTAAATGCCCTGTAATTATACAAGACAGGGTCATCATTGTCCACCAAAGGTACCGCCCAAGAAGCAGCTGTTCCAGCCAAGTAGGAGATAACAAACGCCACCTTAGCGGAGTCATCGGGAAATGAAGTGGGACGACACATAAAGTGGAGATGACACTGATTCATAAACACACTGTATTTACTTGAATCCCTAGTGAATCTCTCTGGAACTGCCAACGGTACCGGGGTAGGGGTAGTAACATTCACCGTTAAAGGGGGATTACTTGCACCTGAACTCCTGTCATACTGGAAAGTGGCAGGCTGGACCAAAGACGGTTTACCACTACCCCAGCCCTGATCCTTAGTCCTCACTTCACTCATTTCCTGTCTTAACCCTTGATTCTCTTGTTTTAATTCAAGGACCTGTGTCTGAAGGGAATTAATTGCCCCCATTAAGTCCTGCATAGTAGGGACCCTGTCTACCAAACTATTCCCATCCTCATCCATTCTCGCTCGGGCAGTGTAAATTTCGTGGGCTTGGTTTTCTGTTGGATTTCACCCAACTCGACCCACACCACAGAAGCGAGGATGGCCCCAATCCTCTGTCCCTATTCGGAACGCAACACGCCCATTATTCCACAGCGTGACAGCGGACCGAACAAAGGGAGAAGGTGGGAGAAAACAAAAGAAAGAGAATATCCAAGACTCTTTCTGTGTTTCAGCTAGGCGGACCCTGTTCTTTTGGGGATATAGGTCTTCTAACCTGCAGCAGGGAGAGAGAAGAGACAAAGAAAACAGACTTATAACCCAATTGTCAGTGTTCTCTCACCTGAAACCTCCACAGTATACACATAACAATGCCCAACACAACCCAATTCCCCTCCTTACTTGTGTAACACAGACGGATCTTCTGTAAAGAGTCTTGTTGTAAATCCAAAAAAGGGAAACAGAACACCCTCTGTATCCAAAACAAATGCTCCCACTCCAAGATATTCTGTTAAACAGGGAAAAAAGTCAAACGACTAAAAAAAACCTCTTTTTGCTATTAACAGCAAAATCGCTGTATTTACATAGCATTCAACCTAACTTGTGGCCACAAACGATAGCGCGTTCCTCACAAAACGCTAGAAGCTCAATGCTTCGTGAAAGCGTCCAATGTTTCACACAACGATGTGAAAAGGTAACCCGGAAATCGGCTCTTCCGTGTGTATCTTTCTTAACACACCGACTCAGCACTCAGCCGTACTTTACAAAAGGTAAATGTCAATGTCCCAATCCTTTTGATACACGACTCCATAAGACTCCAACTCACAATTCCCAAACGAGCATCACAGACTGCCAGTGGTCTGTCGAGTCCCGACTCCAGGAAGCAGAACGAAGCCTCGTTCTGCTTGGCAAAGCTCCAAAGCGTCTTTACTAATCCAAATGGGGAAACACGAACAAAGGGAGAAATGCGAGCTCCCAGAACACGACCTGGATAAGAAAACCAACCAGGCTAGAAACCAAGCACCGAGTACCGGTGCTGGCTCCCAGATAAGGCAAGAGAAGAAGGAGGGGCAAAAACAAAAGGGGTGGAGGCTACCACTACGGGGAAACAGAGAGAGGACACTGAGAAAATAAGAAGAAAGAAGGTGAAATAAACACACTGATGGAAAGGAAAGGCAGCTAAACTCAGCTAATTCCCAACAGACGCCGGCAACATGTGGCAGCGAAGGGAGCTGAATTCTCGAGCCCCCCCACGCTGATGCAGATCAGAACTGAGCGAGGAAGCTTCAAACCGAGTGATCACCTGCCTGCAAGGGAAGTCAGCCTTAAAGAAACTAGCAGCAAGCACTGGTACAAAACCAGACAGCAAGCCAAGCCAGAGAGTACTGTCAGCACATATTCACAATATGTCAGTTCAGCCAAATCCAAATGCAGCGCAGCCACAGGCAGTGGCTCCTGCCCAACCGCCACCTCCGCCAGCACACTCCTAGATCCAAGCGCTACCGCTCTTCAGCGAACTCATTGAACCGTCGACTGCCGCCTCACGATGGGAGCACTGGGTGGGGCGCCTGAACAACAATTTCATTGCGACTAGAGAGACGGATGGAGCGATAAAAAGATTGTTACTGCTACACTTCGAAGGGGACGAAATCTACAAGTTGTTTGCACATCTCCCAAACACCGGTGCGACAAACGACTATGATGCAGCAGTCAGGGCTCTGAATGCTCACTTCGACCCACAACTCAACCCTCACTACGAGCGGTTCAAGTCAGGCAGTCTAGACAGAGAGAGGGAGAGACTATGGACGCGTTTCACGCTAGGCCCAGAGAATTAGTTAGCTCGTGCCCGGAGGATGATCAAACGAAAGAAGTCACGGCACAGCTAATACAAGGATGCCGCAACAAGACGCTGAGGACACTTATTCTCAGGCAACCACGCATCACCCTAGATGAGATTCTGCTTCTTGGACGGTCGCACAAACTCTTGGATATTCGCGCAACAGCGATGGAGGCCGCCCTCAATCAACCGACAGACACGAGCACCCACGTGAAAACAGAACGAGTGGACGCCATCCGCACACCAACGCGGAGCGGGCGAGGACGATGGCCCGGCAGGTCAACGTGACGTGCCCCATGTGGGTATTGTGGAAAGGAGGAACACAACCCGGACGAGTGCCCCGCGCGAGGCAAGACATGCTCAAAATGTGGAATCCCTAATCATTTCGCTAGCGTCTGTCAGAGAGGATTCCGAGGCAGAGGCACCGCAGGGAAGAAATCAATGGCAGGCACGGTGAGGCACCTATCGCTGGATGAGCCGATGACGTCCCGATCAACGAAGGCGCCATCCTGCAGTTATCAACGCCTGGATGACTCCTCGACTGATGAGGAAGGGGAATGCTACTTCGTGTCTTTCATGAGTTACCTCAAGCGCCGAAGGAGGCCGCAGCCAAAATGTAGCATTGAGCTAGATGGGTCATCGGTGACAGGACTAATTGACAAAGGAGCCACAGTCAACGTAATTGGCATCCAGCACTACAAAAGTTTGAAACCCAGTGAAGACGCTTTAATGTAAATCTGTGTGTCATCAGCATCCATATGAAACAAGATGTTGACGTGTCGCAGTCTTTCAACCAGAGGTTCCATGTAAAGATTAAAGAGAGTTGGGGAAAGAGTTGATTCTTGCGGTACACCAATCGTAATTGGGGTCGGCGATGATCGCTTTTGATTTACAAAAACTCTTTGCAATCCATTCTCCAAGAAAGATTTAAACCATGTTTCTAGTACTTTCACCAATAAGGGAATATTGGATACTGGCATGAAAATATTTGGGTCAGCAGCATTCCATGTCAGTTTTTTCATGATGGGGATGACTTGCCCAGTTTTTAGGCAGTCTGGTATGGAGCCTTGAGACAAAGAGGTGTTGATTATCGCAGTTCAAATGGGGACAACAAATTGTTTGGTTGTTGTCGAGAATTTCAAAGGGAGAGGATTATTGATGAGGTTATTGGGCTTTGTAGATGGTAGGATTTTGGAGATGTTGTTGTCATATAACTTGAAGGAAGATCTTTGAGCTTCATTTTTGAGCACTGCTTGCAGGGAGTGTGAAGGTTCATCAATTTGTGAAGCCGACAGGGAGGGTAGGTTGATAGCGGCTGCTCTGAGCTCACTTCCCAATGAATTGATTTAGTCTGTGAAGAAGGACAAGAATTCCTCCTTTAGAGGATTTGGGCAATTTATTCGACTGCTGCTTTACCATTTCACAGAGTTTACGTGGTCTATTTTGAGCGTTCTCCAGTCCCAAGCTAAAGGAATCTTTTTTGATTTGAGAATGCTTTTGTTGAATGCATTTCTGGTCTTTCTTAGTCGTTTTAGTCAGTGGGATGATTGTTGTTGTCTCCATTTCCGTTCGGTTAGTCTCAGCTTTCTCCTTTCTTTGTTCAGGGAAATACTAAACGAAGGATTTTGGGCTCTATCTGTGATTTTTCTCAGTTTTAGAGGAGCAGCTGAATTGATTATGTCTCACATCATTGCGTTGTAGTGGCCCATAAGTTTGCTGACAATTGTAATGTTAGAGGGTGGGAGAAGACCCTTCTCGCAATGCACAGCCAGTTTCTCATAGTCTAGGCCCTTTGTATCTCTAATCCATCTCTTTGGTATGACAAATTGTGTAGTTATTTCCTTTAGAACTCCTGTAATGTGAAAGCCAATCGAATTGTGGTCTGACCAATCGCATGCGTCTTCAAGATTTCAAGTATTCGTGTTCTCTTCTGTGCTTCATGTTTTAAAGTCCTTACTAACCCAGGAGGTCTTTCTTGACAAAAAAATATGCCCGATACGAGAAATGATGTGAATAGGTTAGAAGTGGTGAGAAGTGTTACCCCGTGGCGTGATAGTACCCAAAATATTAGCCTCCCTAACCAGTTCACAAAAAAATACTTCATCTGTCAAATATAAAAAATATGTAATTCGTTTACAAAAGCAATCACATGTAATTATTGCTCAGCAGATACATAATGTTTTGTCTATTGCAAGTCAAAAGTGCCCAAAATTTCTACAGTGAACTAAAAAAAAATAGTGGATCAGCTGTAATACGTTTAGAAAAACAGTCAAAATGAGGTCATAACTAGGTAGATATATAACATTTTTCCGATAGATTATGTAAACAATGTTGGCCACTCTATTCTAATAAATCCCTAGTAAATCAGTCATTTGAATATACCTGTAATGTCTCAAATGTAATGGCTTACATAGCTCTTAGATCAACAAATAGATTCATGTTTTACATGTGAATTATATTTTAGCAATCAAATTAATGAGCAAGTTCTTAGATGTGGATATTACCATCTTTCAAGAAGCCAAATGTACACAGGTATTCTTTTTCTAATATTAAACATTTCCCAAAAAAGAATCAAAATCATAAACATACAATACTTGTCAATTACTAATTTATTATGGGAAAATATACAGAATTGTCTGATGTTATGGAGATTGGCAGTAGAATGTACAGCTGACGTATATTTTATGTTCTTTAGAACAAATACCAATTACAGCTGGCAGGAATAACACAAAACGTTTAACGTGCAGTACTTGCCTTTTTATTCTATTTGGTGTCACATTCATTCACCTTCATTCATAGAGACTTGTTCACCATCACTAACAGCACAAAATGAGCATGGCTATCTCCCGTCTTAAGATTGGATGGATTTTTAATTGTATTAAGTTTCTTCTATTTTAGTAGTAATGGGCCTCTGATGAAGAGCGTAGATTGAAATGCATTGGGCATAATTGTTAAATTTGCAAAAAGTTGTAAATGTGGATATAACTCACAACAAAATTAATTATGAAAAAAGAAAATAAATTAATGTTCTAAACACTTTTTGGACTACAATTTGAACGATTAAAACTTTATTGAACTCAGTGTCGGCTGGAGACGCTTTTCACAGGAAGAGGAAAGCGCTTATTTATTTTTGTTTATACTCATCTCTTACTCAGGAGATTATACAGGTGTGCACCTATCACTCCATTACCTGATTACTTTTGAACAGATGAGAGTGCATCAGTCTTCCCACGTTTGGATTTGTTTCAGCCACACAAGTCACCCCATCTTGGATTTCCCTGGGAGTCTAGTTTTCAAAAATGTATAGGTTTGCTAGGTTTCCCTAGGTGCCGGCTGAGCTAGGGTCCAAAAAACACAGCTAGGCACACTGCAAAAGAACTTGAACAGACAAGCTTATAGCGTGCAACGACTCCAACTAGTCCAGGCCCGCCTGGTATTCAACCTTTCTAAATCCCATCACGTCACTCCCCTCCTCAAGTCCCTACACTGGCTCCCCATTCGTGAACGAGCCCTGTTTAAACTGGGATGCATCACCTTCAATGCCCGTTCCGGCTCAGCTCCTGCCTTCATCTCCTCGGAAATCCAATCTTATGCCCCGGCCAGGGAGCTACGCTCATCTGTCCAGCAACTGCTCGTAGTTCCTCGATTCAAACGGAATAAATGGGGAGGCTCCAAATTCTCTACCCTCGCACCTGCATTTTGGAATTCTCTCCCGGCTCACCTTAGAACTTGCGCCCAGTACACCCTTTTCCGCAAGGCACTGAAGACTTTTCTTTTTACACAAGCCTTCTCCCCATAAACTCCTTCCCAGTCTTCCCGCTCTTCCTATCCCTCAGGATCTCAGTACCTTATAGCGCCAAGAAACCGCCAGGTGCACGTTGCGCTTAAGAAATATTTTAAACTCAAACTCAAACTCAAAATTAAGTATTTTCATCTCACGGTTTAAAAAGACTTACATGGTCGCAACTTGGACCTACATCTGGTTGGTACTTATCCTGATTTTCCTCTTCATGTCAATCAGATTTGTTACTGTCTTTTTCTTACTCATCAATGGTCATTATTTGCCGGAACGCTCTGCAGTGAAATTGTTCGATGGAATTCTGGTCCCTCTTACATCGTCCCATAGCATGAAACGAGATCAAGCCCTTGTTAACATTTTAGCTTTCCCAGTTGTAGATGGCTTCGTTTGGATAAAGTAGCATTTGAAATCCATGGTCCGACGGAAGTCCTCAATGTGCAATACGTGTTTTGCTTCTCTTTAGGAGACGTGGTGACACAGGATATACATTGGGATGATTGGGATGTACAAGCAGTACATTCATTGTTTTCAGATTTAAAGTATTATGCTGCTTGATGCTGAAGATTTACATTTAAATTCTGTCAATAATGCAGATGTATTCTGTTACCAACATTTTGCGCATCATTACTTACAAAAGACAAGCACGTTAAGACCTGTTTTTAATTGCGCACAATGGGAACATTGTCCAACCCCTTTAAAGGGCAGTTCTAAAAAACTTAGGGATAAATTCACCTATTTTGCGGACTATGACATATCCAACCCTGAATCCTATTTATTTAAATTGCATTGGCAATCGCAATTTAAATTTATTCTCACCCATACTAAATTCATTTATTCGAATTCCTTTAGAGATGAATTGGCCATAAAGGGTTATGATCACTGGAGTGCTACCATTGGTTTAAAAAAAATATGGGGCACTAAGGATTGGCAGGTTCAGGCAACTGAGGCTTTAAATCAAGCCTGCCTGATACCTGCACAAATGTTATTTTTAAATAATACGTTATATCAAACTACTCGCATTGGCCTGGCAACAGCCTAGAATTTCAATAATCCGCCCATTCCATCTGTTGCTGAATATGATAATTGGCGCACACACACAAATTACTCAATTTAAGTTTTACAAGATCTTTGTCGTGCCTGCACTGTCAATGCTTCTTTTGTTGACCCTAATGGTTGGCGTCTATGGCAAACCAGTTCAAATTCACGCCAACTGCATTTTTATATTATAACACCAGGTTTTACACAGGCTTGGCCAGATCCACATTTTTCGCACTCACATTCGGTCACAACATATTCAGTGGGTAAAATGGTTGGAACACTCAACGTTGTCCTCTGTTAAAAAACACTTGTCTCAATTGTCGAGTGACATCAATTCGGATGATTTTCTTCTAGGTCCTAGAACCCCCAAACGAAAAGATTTTTCTATGCTGCATAAAATGAATTGCGATCCATAATGCAGGTTGCATGGATGTTATAAACTCTAAAAATGGGTAAAGTGCCTTGGGATTATTTGAATGCTACAGCTTTGTTTTTACTGTATAATTTAACTGATAAACAAGGTTTTATGTCCATGAAAGGCGCAACATACATATTATTACACATTGAACAATAAGAACATCTGCCGTTCTCTGTGGCGGAAACAAATTCAGCTTTGTGGTTAATACACAGAGTTATCTCTCCCTTTATATATCTCTCCCTTTATCGCTCTTTCAAATTAAATCTTGCATGAAACATTTCCCGATTGGCCGTTTTGAACCCCTGGGTAGTGCATTTGTCCATGAGTTATGGTCCCTACCTTCCACTTACCGATGTCATCGGGAGGATAAGCACGTTTTCCTAAAAGGGGAGGACTGCGATTCTACGGTGGGATACTCCCTAGTTTGCAAACACTTTAAGTTGCACAGCACCTAATCTTGCTTGCTTTCTAAAAGTGAAGGAATCAAAATATTATACTAATGGACCATACTCACCAATAGCCCATTTACCTTAATTATGAATAATAAGTCAGTCGGCAGCGGAGAAGGTTCAATCGTTTATTCAGGAAATACGAACCCTGACAGGGGAGCCTCGGTCTACACAACCCTCGGAGGTGCGCAGAGGAGACTGACTACATACAATTGATACCAAGCATATATACGTTTCGCACACCCCACAATGTCACCTTACTAGGAAAGATACAACTTGTCAGTGAGCCAGCAGGAAGACCCATATAAGGCACAATTGATTGCTAGTAGCTAAGCTTCAGCTATTCCGGGGGCAGGTCAGTATGGTGCCTCCCTGTCTATGTGTAGCTCGGGGAGTGCAAGAATGAGCTCTGCTAGAATGTGCGCATCCCAAAAGAAGGTCAGGTGTGACCTTGGGTTTCCCTAAGCTACAAGCTAGCAAGTGGGGCAGACAGCTAAGTCTGCCATCATGGTTTCATGCAGAAAGCTTAATCACGTGACTTCAGGGAAAACAGTACTCGAAACAGAGAAATGCAACAACTTGGCTCCTAGTCACGTCAATAGGTTTAAGCGGTACAAAAGTGAATCATAGACAAATACAATAATATAATGTAATGCTAATGTGTGGTTATAAGGTTATATTATATATACTAGGCCAATATCATGTATTTATTATATTTATATCCCATCAGATGGCCCTTTTGGCCTATTATAGCCAATATAACTAGATTAATTCTATGAACACTCCCTCATCGATTTGCATAAGGTCTGAAACTTCCTTCTGAAGCATTTGTTTCTCGACTTTGGCCTGACCGGAAATAGTCAAGGCAGACGTTATTCTAGTTGCACAAAAAGAACAGCAAGCTGGGCCACAATGGAGACAGAGACAACAAGTAAATATGACTCCAAAGGCTCCAGCAAGGATCATGAATATTTTCCAACCCCAAGTTGCTAGAAGACCCCAAAACCATCCACTAAGGGACCAAGTAACATTATCGACATGTGCTTCACTAGCTAATCGGTGTAACTTCTGGATTGCAAGGTGTATAGTGGGGGCTGAATCAGGGATGAAAACACAACAAGAGCTGCCGATCACGCGACAGGCTCCACTACTATCTGCGAGGATGATGTCAAGAACCATCCGGTTCTGAAGCGAAACCAGCCTCGTCGCTTGAAGCTCAACAGTAATATTGGTCAGAATCCCAGTGGTGGTCTGAACCACATTTTCCACTATTCTTGACAGGCGTCTTATACTACGGCTATTGAAAATCGGTCCCCAAAAGGGGGTGAGACCTTTAGCAAAGTCTTCAAACTGTTGCAAGGAGGTGTCAGTTTGATCAGTACTATCAGTATCAAAACTCCTGATACTCCGATTAGATTCTATCTCTCTTCTAACTAATTGATGCGTCTTATGATAATCAGATGGGGCAATATAAACTGGGGGGTATAAGAATGAGAGGTAACATCGCCCAGCCCATCCCCGGGGAAGCAAGGTATATGATTTTCACTGCATACGAAATATACATTGGGAGGTGTAATCACTGGAGGAGTACTATATGTCTGCAATGTGTAAGTGTAATTACATTTACTGCTCCCTACCTTAATGTGACCTCGTCCCTGTATGCAAAAGGGGGAAGTACAATTTATAATGGGAATTGGCATAGCTTTATCATTAGTGACATTCCGTTCTTTAAAGTGCTGAAAATACATAGTGGAGTTGGAAAGTTCGAAATCCTGCATTTCTTCTTGTAACCAAGTAGCATTTTTATATTCAATGTATACATTCATGCAAGCATTTGGGTCTAAGGATCCCTCTCCTCCGTTCCCTTCAGCATCCAATCCTTGGTGCTGTTCTATATACTTCAAAATGGCCTCGTAATCTTTTTCGGTATATATCTTAGGTTCGGCCACATAGTGAGAATACATTAATGACAATAATTGGAACCAGGCTTCACAGCTAGCTAAGTGGGACAAGGGTAGGGAAATGAATAGTTCATGCTGATGCATTACTGACGGGAGTAACCCACAGACCCAACAATTTGTCTTATTGGTTGTACTATGGGTCTGATGTAGCATTTCAATAAAAACATTGTTTGAATAAGTTTCTCTATGTCTAGCCTTATGTGGAGGCAAGGAATAAAAGAGGTGTTCTTCTGGAGGAGGGGTAGTTCCTAGCAAAGTATGTACAGGGTGCTGAAATTCTAAATACACAAATACACACATCAAAATTACTATGATTATAACAATAAAAGCAACGAATGCCACCTTCACTCTGGTGGGCCATCCGGAATATAATTGCATATTATCGCTGTACCGTCGGGGGCGAGTTGTTGTTCATCCTCCATTACAAATCGGGCAAAAGGAAACATGCTCTCTATAAGTCCAAAATCTAACTTGGTTCCTCTCTACAAGTCCAAATCTCATCTTTGTATCCACAAAGCACGCACACCACCAGAGGGTTCTTCTTCCCACCTAAGGATCTTCTCCCTGTGTCCGTTAGAGCCTCACAGGTAGACTCCTATCGTTCATCAAAAGAACCAACTTTCATATCCCAGTAGTACAACCGCGGCCCTTAACCCAGTCTTTCTTTCTGAACAGAGCTTATTTAACACAATGTTCCAAGCTCTCAACGAGTTTAGTCCAGTGTCTCGCTCAGTACCCCAGCAATTCTTATCCGATGTTTCTCAACTCAAGTCTCTGTCTAACTCCTACCATAGGAAGCTGTCTAACTCCTACCATAGGAAGCTGGGGTACCGTGCTGTTTTAGGGCCGCAGGTCGTATTTACAACAGCCAGGTTGCTCCTGGTCAGAAAACAATTCTGCTGCAAGGTCATCTGATGCATTCGAAGCCTGTGGTGCCCTAGGAACAACAGCTTCTCCTGGTCGAGCTGTCGCACTTTCCACGATGGGCAACACCTCACTCGGTTGCCCTATTTCCTGGGCGTCTGAAAAAGGAACAAAGCTTTGATTCAGCTCTCCTTCCTGACTCGGAATTCCTTCTCGATTCCTCAGGTCAAATGGCAGGGGCAGCGGGAGGCGTTTTAGATGGCTGACATGGATCCAATGCTTTCTTCCATGCACTTTCACCACCGTCCTCGTTGCCAAGAGGACTTGAAAGGGGTCCAACCATCTTGGTTCCAAACTCGATTTCCGTTGCAAATTCTTCACCAAGACCCAGTGGCCAGGCTCTTGTCGATGTCCAGGACCCTCCGGTAGTGGCTGCAATGTGTCCGATACCTGTTGATGAATAGAACGCAAATCTTTAGTCAAAGCATACAGGTAATCTGTCATCAAAGGATAATCAATATACCTAAAGGATCGGGGTCTGGGGACTCCCCACACGTTGGCAGGGTGACCAAAAATCACCTCATATGGTGACAATCCAGTTCTAGTGTGAGGGGTTGTCCTTAGGGACAGTAATGCCAATGGGAGAGCATCAGGCCAATTTAGCGCCGTACTTGCACAAATTTTGGCCAATTTCAATTTCAGAGTGCCATTATATTTTTCAACCAGACCCGCCGACTGGGGATGTCTGGAGGCATGGAACTTTTGTTTTATCTGTAGTCCATCACAAACATTTTGTACTAGCAGGGCATTAAAATGCGGCCCGTTGTCTGACCAGATGGTCTGAGGTAAACAATATCGGGGGAAGTACTCTTTAATCAGGGCTTTAGCAGTTGCAACTGCAGTAGCTTCTTTGGTGGGGTAGGCTTCGACCTATTTACTGAAAGCACATACCACCACCAATACATACTTCAAATTATTCACTCTTTCCATCTGAATGTAATCAATTTGTATTACCTCAAAGGGCAAGGACGGTGGGGCGACATTTCCACTCAAAACAGTTTCTCTACCCCCAGGATTATGTCATAAACACACAGGGCAGTACTTTACTATATGTGCTGCGGTTTTGGGAATGTTTGGTTTGTTCCATACTGGGTCTAACACCGCACAAATACCTTTCATACCAATGTGGGCCGGACCATGGGCCATGGTCACTACAGCATATACTAAAGCATGAGGTAGCAACGACCGCTGTTTCTCAGATCAATCTATCCAACATTCATTTTTATCTATTTTCCCTATTTCCTGTTCCCATCTCTTTACCTCATCTACTGTTGCTTCTTTCTGTAATTCTCTCACACTTTCAATGGTATTGTCAAAAAGGGATGTCTCTGGCACCCACCGGGCCGATGTGCTAGGGAACATGGGATTTATTCTAGTCAGGGCTGTTTCTTTCGCTTCTGAATCAGCAAAAGCGTTTCCCTTTCCAGTGGAATCAACGACTCTCTTAAGGGCGCAGCACTTGATGATGGCCACTTTCTCAGGTAATGTTAAAGCAAATAACAATCGGTCAATTAAGGGGCCATACTGAATTTTCCGACCATGTGTGGTAAAGAAACCCCTTTCCCTCCACAGCCTCCCAAAGCTATGGGCCACGCCAAAGGCGTACTGGCTGTCCGTAAAAATGTTTACCCCCAGCCCTTCACTCAATTCGCATGCTCTTAACAAAGCTATTAGTTCAGCTGCCTGGGCTGAGTGATGGGAAATCCTTGCGGTTTCTACCACAGTCTTTAATGTCGTAATAGCATACGCAGCTGTCGCAGTGCCATCTGGTAACTTAAAACAGGAGCCATCTACATACAACTCCCCCTGGGGTTCTAGTAAAGGGGTGTCAGTGAGGTCTACACGCCCCTTCATTTCTTCTTCAGTTCTAAATATACAATCATGGACGTCTTCCTTTTTCTCATTTGAAGGGAGTAATTGCAGAAGCCGCAGGTGTGTCGCAAAGCGCACTATCACGCTTCCTCCACAGGTTCCTGGATGCCATGCTAGCATCGATACAAAGCCACATCACCTTCCCCACAACCCCCCATCAGTTGAACCGCACCATGCGTGAATTCTACCAGGTGGCACAATTCCCCCATGTGATAGGGTGTGTCGACTGCACCCATGTCCCCATCTGTCCTCCCTCAGCCACCGAATACATCTTTCGCAACCGGAAGTCATACCATTCCATTAATGTGCAGGTTGTGTGCAATGCCAAGCACATCATAACGGACCTCGTAGCCCAATTCCCAGGGAGCACACACGACGCATACATCTTCCGTCACAGTGGCATCCACAGGCGCCTGATCAACGGTGAATTTGGAGTTGGACACCTACTAGGCACGTATTGATGCAACATAATTTAATCAATCCCCACATGTACCATTGCATTCATGCCGCTAACCTTTCTCTCCCCATCCTGCAGGTGACAGCGCTTACGCGTTGCGTGAGTACCTACTCACTCCCTACCTCAACCCAGCAACACCACAAGAGCAGCGCTACAACAGAGCACACATCAGTACAAGGAATGTGGTGGAGCACACATTCGGCATCCTTAAGAGTCGCTTCAGAATATTGCACAAGACAGGAGGTGCCTTGCAGTACGACCCAGTGACCTGCTGCAAGATCATAGCTGTCTGTGCCATCCTACATAACATCGCAACAAGAAGGGGGATACCCATAGAGGTGTACGTGAGGATGAGCTACGTGCACAGCAACCCCCCCCCAACACCGACAGGCACATGTGCCCAACACAGCAGAAGGGCAAAGGAGGCGGACATACATCACACTGCATCACTTCTGAGACAGGTAAGAAAGAGGCATGACAAGATGATATGCATTGCTAGGGTTTAATGCCCATTAACACCTGACTGGTGCTGATTAATGAAGCAGCGTAATTAAAATCAAAAGATGAAATGTCCATTGACAACACAGGTGCTGCATGTGGCACTACAGTTGGCCCATGGTTACCTCACCATGGCCAGGGGGCCATTGCATCATGGCTATTTATGTTTGCCACGGACACCCAGCCTCCTGTCCCGTGACTCCTCAACATCTCCTTGATTACTTTCAGTGGCTGGTGCGCTGTGCGCGCTGCGCATCCTCCCGCTTGTCTCAGGCATGGTGACGCTGCTCACACTTTAGGCTGCCTCACTCACCTCATCCCCTCCCACACTGCTGATACTGGCTGTTCCAGACTGCAGATGCTCCACTGCAGTGGTCACTCTATCGAGGGTCCTTGCCACATCCCCACAATAATGGCCCAAGTCAACCTGCAGGGACACCGATCGGCGGGCTAGCACAGCTGTGCTGTTGCACAGCTTCTTGATGGCCTTAATTGAGGCATTGTTACTGAGTGAGTACTGCTTATGTCTCCTGCGCTCACGCCGTTGGCCTGCAACAACAGCACGTGTGAGTCCCTGTAGGTATTCCTTAATGTCATTGTTGCCCTCACAACGGCTGTGGTCAGCTCACGCACAGCGTCAGTCATTGATGCAAATCTATTGGACATTCTTATCATGCTCATGTTCATTGCACCCATGTGTCTCCCCTGCAGGCGCTGAACACGCAGCATCCGGGTCTCCACGACTCCATACACATCTGCAAGATCAACTGTTGTCGCTGCCGCCCTACCCAGGGATCCGGCCCGCTGTCCCGCTCGCAGACGTGCTGCTGTTTGGGCGGTTGGGGTGACGACAGCCTGCTGCTGTACATTTGGGGCTGCTGGCCTCTGCTCCGTCTCCATCTCCTGCAGGGAGGGGACATTTGCCCTGCGGGTATGTGTGGTTGACAGGACTGGTGGAGGTGGAGGTGGTGTTGGTGTTCTTGACCGCTGTGGTGGTGGAGGTGGTGGTGGTGGTGTTCGTGACCGCTGTGGTGGTGGTGGTGATGGTGTTCTTGACCGCTGTGGTGGTGGTGGTGTTTTTGTCCGCTGTGGTGGCGGTGGTGATGTTTGCGGTGGTGGTGAAGAAGAAGGACTGCCTCCATGTTCCAACGTGTTCTCCGCATCGGTCACCACTGGTGTCTCACAGATGACTAGGCGGCTGCTGTCATCTGATTCCATGAGGGAGGCATCTGTGTGTGACACAGAGCATTGTTATTAATTTGTG
This sequence comes from Lissotriton helveticus, assembly GCF_964261635.1. Taxonomy (NCBI): domain Eukaryota; kingdom Metazoa; phylum Chordata; class Amphibia; order Caudata; family Salamandridae; genus Lissotriton; species Lissotriton helveticus. The sequence continues at coordinate 1,257,196,035 of NC_136065.1, read as the reverse complement.
GATATTGTTTTATTTTGCTTTTGTCATCTACATAAAGGACATATGTGAACTGACATTTGGGGCTTTGCTGCTGTTTTCATGTCATACACCTCAGGGGTCAGACATACGCTCTTTCATGTTATGACTACAACTCCCATGATGCAACACTCTGTTGAGGGATTGTGCTTTAGGCACGGCTACATGTGCGCTGTGTTTGGCATGGGGAAATGGTCAGGGGTTGACAAGACGCTGCATATCTGCGCTGGCATGCATCTTACCTTGTCCACCTTCCGCAGCACCCAAGGTGTCCAGTTGGGTGACCCCCACAACATCTTCCGGCTCGATTGTCGACTCCACAAGGTCCTCGAGGGCTGTGTTCGGTGCCACATTGGAGGACCCACCACCTGTGCCAGCCGCATCCTTCACCCTTTCCGTAATCCTCTCCTTAGCCCTTTTGCGGAGGTCGTACCACCGTTTTTTAAGGTCGTCGATGCTGCGGTGGGTGACTCCAACAGCATTCACGCTGTCCTTGATGCGCAGCCACATCCTCCTCTTCTCCGCCTCTGGCACATTCAGGGAGAGCTTGCCAAACAGCCTTTCATGCCTGCTGCTGACACCCTCTATTAGGATCTCAAGTTCCTTGTCAGAGAACTTTCGTTTTCTCTTCCTGGGGGTGTCCTTTCCCTTGGGTGCTTCTTTCTCCATTATGCACTGCTGTGCAGGTCCTGGTCACTGCAGGCTATGTATTGCTCCTCTGCTCCTGTGCTCTGCCTCCTCCTCTGAGCTCCTCAGGGCACTGCGTGAAGCATGGGCTGTGCTACTTCCTGGTTGGGATGTCATCAGCCTGCTTCCGATGCGCCGCGTCCTTTTGCGATTTCGCTAATACCGAATTCGCAAATACCGATTCAGTATTTGCTAATTCGGTATTTGCTATTCTTTATTTTGGTTCTCGCAGCCATGTTTTCGCTATTGTTACCGATTTTTACCGATTCGGTAATATTTAGCGATTTTATTCATGCATCGCGGTTTGCATGTCCTTATTAGCGATTCCTTATTTTTCGCTAATAAAGACTTGGAATACCGAATTTTGATGCATCTGCCTGTATAGGCTTTTTGACATTCATCCGTCCAGGGTAGGGGTTCATGCACATCTTTGGTTGTCAGATACAACAAGGGTTTAGAGAGGAGTGAATAGTTAGGAATCCACTGGCGACAGTAAGAGGTTATGCCAAGAAAAGCACGAATATCACGTTGAGTACGAGGTACAGACATGTTAGTTATCACAGATATCCGTTCTGGAGTCAATCGTCTACCCGCTTTCGACAGTAAGTGGCCAAGATATGTCACTTCCTGTCGACAATATTGAAATTTAGAAAGGGATACTTTATTGCCCTTTTCAGCCAAATGTGTCAATATTTTAACCGTGGCTTCCTTACAACCCTCCTCTGTATAGGAGGCCACCAGTATGTCGTCCACATACTGGATGATCGTATTTCCTGCTGGTAAAATTAATTCATCAAGAACAGCTTTCAAGGCTTGACTGTAAATGCTAGGACACTCCGTATAGCCTTGAGGCGCACGCTTCGACCAGCTAATGAGAATCCGAAGATATGTCTGCTATAAGGATGAATGGAGATGCTAAAGAAAGCATTTTTTAAGTCTATAACTGAAAAATATTGAGCTGTAGGGGGAATCATTGTCAGAATTGCAGTAATGTCGGGTACCACTGGGTATTGTGGGACCCCAATCTTGTTAACCTCGTGGAGATCAATCACAAAACGATATGTATTTTTATAATCCGGGGCACCATCAATTGGTGTTTTCTTCAAAATCGGTAAAATCGGGCTGTTACATACATTAGCAGCTGCCTCTTCTACTACTCCTCTCTGAATGAGGTCACGGATGATGAGCAACAAGGCCTGTTCACCTTCTGGTGAAATTTTATACTGAAGAATGCGGGGCAGCTGAGCATTGGCTTTCAAGGTTATGGACACGGGGCTATTCTAAGCAGACCAACATCAGTGTCTCCTGTAGCCCGCAGTGTCCGGGGAATTGTAGAAAGCTCAGGGGGAAGGCTCTCATTTTTCGCAAAATATTGAATCGCTTGCAAAGTTGGCTTTTGCATTGTTAGGTAGACACCATCAGGAGAACAATAAATCTGTGCATGTAAAATATCCAAGCCTAAAAGATTTTCTCCACAATTTGAAGTTAAAAGAACAGGTGAATGCATGGAAATGGGGCCTAGTGTAAAAGGTAGAGGCTTAGAAATGGGGCTTACCACCGGTATTCCAGAGAATCCCACTGATACGTTATTTTGGCCAGACAGAGCAGCCCCTGGGACCAGCATATGGGCAACAGAACTATTCATTGCCCCAGTATCCACTAGGAATTTACCTGATGTTCCCAACAGTTCCCCTTTGTACATAACATCCCTCCTGGTCAATTGGTACTGTAAAGCGGCCCCCGCTCTGTCCTTGGCTGTCTCATTCGTAATCCAGTCCGTCATACCCATCATCCCTATAGGTCTCGTTGTAATACTGTCTATTTTGGGAGTCATCGAAGTAATTTTTCCGAGAACGCTCATGTTGAATTTCCTCTCGTCGCATGCTATTTCGGTCAATATTCCCTCTGCCCCTTCCTCGTCCTCTGCTAGGACCATTTCTGGCTAGCAACAGAGGGCAATCCGCCCTCCAGTGCCCTTCCTGTTTGCAATATGAACATTGATTTATCCCAATGTTCGGGGGACCTCCTCTACCTCTTCCCGTCATTGCACCCCTCTGGAATGAACCACGTACTCCCCGTCCTGCTTTCTGCCCTCTATTAACTTGCTGCAACAGAACTCTAGTTTTTAAGTCCTCAGTCTTCCTTTCTGACTTTTCTTTGCTCTCATTTTCTCGATGTTCAAAATATTGGGCCATACTGAGGATTACTGATGGGGCAGCCGTAGTCCATGTACTCTCAGCTGCCTGGAGACGGGACATAACCTCGGGAAGCAAATTTGTAACAAACCTATTTACAAACAACCGTATCCCACCTTCAATGGATAGATCCTGCCCACTAAAATCTATAAAGACCTTCTCAAATCTGGTAAAGAAATCCAACACACTTTCATCTTTCTTTTGTTTACAGGCTGTCAATTTGTCCCAATCAACTTTTCTAGGAGGGAGGAGAGTTTGCATGTATGTAATAATTTTATCTGGTACTGCCAGCACTTCGTCTCCAGGCTTTCGCTCCTTGTCCCAAGCTTTTAGTTGTTCCCACGTCCCTCCTAATTCGGGACCATGGTCCGTATCATGTATCTGTCTCCAAATGTCTACCGGGATCAACAGACCAACAAATAGATCAATATCGGGTATCGTCATAATTGCAGAATTAGCAGCCTCAGTTAATTCCTTATAATAAGCAGTGGGATTTTTACGGGGGTCGGGGAGCTGAGCTTTTAAAGTGAGGACCTCGCTTCGTTTCCAAGGGGTATAAACCCATTGTTCCTGAAGCCTGGCATTCACACGAGCCCTAGTTACTACGTTATTAGCATCCCTTACTTCAGGTACTTTGGGATAAAAGAGGGGGTGTACCTCTCTTATAGGGTGCTGTGCTCCCCAATCAGCACACTTTCTGTGCATGCGTTCACGGTAATGTACAAGTGTTTCTACATTCTGATATACCTCATCAGCTTGGAATTGGAATTTATGGGCTCGATCTCTTATATCACGCCATATTTGAGGAGGGAGTCCCTCCTCAAAACACTGTTCCCATAGGGAAATTAATCGAATCGCCATGTTCTCAAAGGCCAGTTGTTGTGCAACGGGCTCAAAATCTTTCATGGTGCTCCAAATGTCTTCCAGGGTATAAATGGCGTTTCGCATCCACTGGGATGCCTGAATTACTATGGCTCTCCTCTCTTCCACACCCAGCAGCGACCTAGTATAGACTCGTTGATCACTCAAGTCAGGTCTAAGGCGCTTGGGCGTGGTGTCTAGGCAAGCCGTATATCGGGGATCTATAGCGGTCTGAATCGGAGGGGAGAGAAATACAGGGTGTGAAGAGGAGGGGACAGCCGCGTCCGGCTGTAAAGATATCAAGGGTGAGGTAGTTTGTCGAAGAGTGGGAGGGGGAGTAATGCACTCCGTACAGATCCGTCAGCAGGGGCCGTGGCAACCGTTCCCACTGGTGCTCCAACGGCTGATGCTGCTCCAAGTTGGTCTGCTCGTACCAAAGGCACGGCGGGGTTAAAGCCCTGCGGGGCATAAGGAGGGGGTGGTCGGGCTTCTAATAAGTTCTCTAATTCATCTCCAGTGTCAGGTCGAGCCAAATAACTTTTGTCCGTCTCTAAACGGAACTGCCTATCCATTTGTACAATGTTCTCTTCCACCTTCCCTTTATCATAGGCTATAGCTTTCTGGGTGACTGTCTGTCCTGATTTAAGCTTCCCCAATTTCTCTTCTCTTATCCGTCGTCGTTTTGCCTCCTTCACACATTGGTTCAAGGAATCAAACATTGACTAGCGGCTTTTCTTCATAAATAGTTTATTCTGGATGTAGTTAATCTTTTTCTCATCAAATGACCCCATTAGAGGCCATTGCAAATCGGAATTGTCTTTAGTATACTTGTGCCAAAGTGTGTTAAACAAAATCGGTTGAAGACCGTGTTTCACATACATATCAAAACTGGGACTGCCTTCGGGAGGGGCAGGCTGTCTTTCTTCCAGCCGCGTACCTCGCCGGCAGCAGCACCCAAAACATATTTTACTAAAACAAGGCAATATAATAATATTCACACAATTCTACTTACATATTCCAAAAACCATTCACAGTCGGGCGCGTCTTTCTCACCACTCACACTCGCGTACTCTTTTCACAATACAGTGCTGTAAAGTGTCGCAAGGCAAGGTTTTTATTCTATGCAAATGACATCTTCAAAAACGAACAGAGCCCGTCGACTCCTGTTCGGGGGACTGATTCAAAAGAATTCCGGACCAACAAAATTCAACTACAAAAGAGACAGTCATCAGACTGTTCAGAGATCACCTGATAGGCCAACCACGAACCCTATTACAGGCCATCCCATGGTCCTGTTCTGGTTGGGCCGAGCATCTGGGCACGTAGCTCAGAACCCTAGCTTACCCAGTTGCTCCCAGGGCTTTCCCGAAGAGGATGCGGCCGAGCGAGTAACTCCGTACACCACTAAGGCACCAGGTGTGGTCTCAATTTTTCACCAAACAAGTCCGTGAGGTATCTGCCCGCACAGCCACTTCGCCGCAACGTCAGACCCTCAGATTCCCATGTGGTCCGGCTTCCCCGGCCACCAACCAAAAGCAGTTAATCGCTACCAAAGAAACACTTCTTCCAAGTGTCTTTCCTCTAATACAACCAAAATTCACTCACCTGGTGCACTCAGGTCAATTGCGAACTCTCCACTGCCGACTCCTAAACAGACCGGCACAGTCTGTCTGTCTCTCAGGTTAAGCACGTAGGACTCCGGCGTAGGGTCTTCAGCAGCTGGGAGGGATACTGGGCTCGAGAGTGGAATCACTTGTTTACGTACCACAAACGGGTGTTTCAAATCAGGATCCTCTTTCTGTCCACCCCCTCGGCCAGAACTCCTCCTTGTCCCTCTACTCCTGTTTACAGGAGGGGACGACCCTATAGCGGAGTCCCGGCGGAGTCGCCAACTGAAGGAATCAAAATATTATACTAATGGACCATACTCACCAATAGCCCATATACCTTAATTATGACTAATAAGTCAGTCGGCAATGGAGAAGGTTCAATCGTTTATTCAGCAAATACGAACCCTGACAAGGGAGCCTCGGTCTACACAACCCTCGGAGGTGCGCATAGGAGACTGACTACATACAATTGATACCAAGCATATATAAGTTTCGCACACCCCACAATGTCACCTTACTAGGAAAGATACAACTTGTCAGTGAGCCAGCAGGAAGACCCATATAAGGTACAATTGATTGCTAGTAGCTAAGCTTCAGCTATTCCGGGGGCAGGTCAGTAAGGTGCCTCCCTGTCTATGTGTAGCTCGGGGAGTGCAAGAACGAGCTCTGCTAGAATGTGCGCATCCCACAAGAAGGGCAGGTGTGACCTTGGGTTTCCCTAAGCTACAAGCTAGCAAGTGGGGCAGACAGCTAAGTCTGCCATCATGGTTTCATGCAGAAAGCTTAATCACGTGACTTCAGGGAAAACAGTACTCGAAACAGAGAAACGAAACAACATGGCTCCTAGTCACGTCAATAGGTTTAAGCGGTACAAAAGTGAATCATAGACAAATACAATAATACAATAATATAATGTAATGCTAATGTGCGGTTATAAGGTTATATTGTATATACTAGGCCAATATCATGTATTTATTATATTTATATCCCATCAAAAGGGAGTTCCATCCCAGCAATAATTCCCGCTTTTACTTTGCTTACTAACGGCTGTTATCTTATTTTGAATAGCCATGATTGCTGTGGTGGTTTACGGGCAGGAATCCTGTATATAGTCATGGTTTCACAACGTGTTACTTGTTGTAGCAATGTGCTTTTTCCACCCCCGGCATGTGAAAGTAGATATCTCCATTTGATCTTCCATTCTGACTTTGAAAAAAGATTTCAACAAATTATGCAGGCTCAAAGCGCTATTGTTTCAACAAGATGTGGCTCTCACTTCAGCTCGAGAGACCTTCGAATTACAGGTGGCTAGAACTTCGAGCGAGATTCAGTTACTTCTGAACAAAAATCTCCCACTTCATTTTGGGGAGCTGATACATCAAATCTTTAATGTGTCTGACACTGAAGGTCTTGCTTATTTGTTTTAACAGGTGGGATCCAGCCTTGTGACTTTTTTTCAGACAATATTTGTTGTAATACCGGCTTTTATTCATTCTAATTTTTTCCAGCGCCTTCGGAGGATTGCCTTTAATACTGGAGCTAGCTGGTGGAATCCTGCTGCTTCTGTATTCATTCGAAAGATAACAACCTAAGCAACTAAATTCTCAAACACATTGGTAGTGAATTGAATGAACAATTGGCTGCTTCTGTTCATTCCTGCTATGCAATGGCTGCTCATCTTGTGGTACTACACAGGCCAGGCCAATTGCAACTTTACTGTGACCGAATGCAACAACTTTTTGGATGGTTGCCATTAGCGACGCTTAGCGTGAGTTATGGATTAACTTTTCGCTTTGCCTACTTTACTTGTGTGCAACCTGTGTTCTACTGTCAGAGATGCCCCTTCTACTGGGCTTTGGATATGTGCCTCTGCAATACGATATATTCGGACCCGGATTATGTACAGGTAATGGGTCCATTAGTGGCCCATGACCAGGCCTGTTCCAGGAATGGATGTATGGCGCGTGCGGCTGCACTTGGAGTGTTGGCAGAATGGGATATCTGTGCGGCTGCGCAGAACCTACTGCAACAGAGCTTTATTGAATATCACGCAAGTTGCCTTGATATGTGTAGGAGAGTAAGATCTGCTTGCTATAGTTACACCCACTTTTTGCTGGTGTTTCACTGTTTTTCGACTTCAGTCTGGCTGGGGCCCTGCTATTCAGGACCCCATCCTAGCTGCTTCCTCTCTAAATTGATTGAATGTACATCGGTGCACTCCAGATTGGTTACTGGGTTATCCTTGTGAGTTCCTAGTATATGGTACGCCAGGTACTCAGGGCATAGGGACCCCAGAGGCCTACCAGGGGTTTAAGCATGTATTATGCCACCCCTGCGAAGCCTTACAAAATGGCACCACAGGACTGCTACTGCAGCCTGGGTAAGGTGGTGCATGCACCCCTTACTAAGATATAGGTTACCTATATCTACCTTTAATCACTGACACATATAAGCCTATCAATCACTCCTATGGTAGGCCTTATCAATCCTGAAGGCAGAGTGCTTGGTTTTGTGTGAGAGGGTGCCCATGCATGAGCAGGATCCCTCTGCAGCTTTCGGAGTCAATTCTCTGAGGCTGTTCTGTGATGCAGCCAGACCATCTACTCTTAAGTGCATTATATCCTTGCGGTAAATGCTAACTTTGGAATGGCTGCATGGAACCATGTTGGGTTTGGGGTCAAACACTTTGGAATCCTCCTCCCCCTCCCCCCCGCCAGTCCTGGTGGCGGGGGTAGAATTCCACCATTCTAGAGGGAGAGACATGAACAAACTGGTCTGCCCAGTAATAGTTTAAAAGAGCCCCAGCATCACAAATTGGATGCTGCACCACATACACGAGTTTGGCCTCCTGCTGCTGACCGAAACTCCGGCAGGGGAGGCCTGGACAATAGGTTTCCTGTCACAGGGAGGTGTAACTACCTCCTAGACAGGCTTTAGTGTATTGGGACTGGGTGGGTGCACACTGAGAGAGCGTTAATGTCTGCACTGGGGACACATTTGGTGACCCTGTGCATAGGCCAGTCCAAACCGGTTGCAGGGGCTACCAGCCCATGCTCTGGTGTGAAACTGGACAAAGAAAATGGGTGTAGCCACCCCTCTTTCCAGACCCTCCCATAGGTGGGTCCCCATAGTATGTCCAACCCCTTTTCTTAGTATAATCAAGGGACCCCTGGCAACAGGACTTTAGATTACACCTGGAGGAAACTCTGAAACTGAATCCTGGAACTTCGATGCTCTACTAAAGACTAGAGGATGGAAGAATCTCCCTTGGGGTCAAGGAGTGACCACCTGTTCAAACAGGCACCAACAAAGCATTTGCCAGTCTGCATCTCCAAAGCTCCCACCGGACTCTGAAGTAATTGCAGCCCAAGAAGAGGATTTCCAGACTTCTCAAAGGCCGACCCAAGTCCCCAGCAAAGCTGAGACCCGCAGCCCTCATGAGTGACGTGGAACCGGAATCCCAGGACACCATACACATTTGCTGAGTGCACTAACTTCCCGAGTTTTTCTGAAGTTGTGCTTTGGATTACTTGCAGCCCAAGTGCCGAGCACCATCTGCACTGAAGATTGTGGGCCTACAGTCCACGAATGTTCCTTGGCCTGCTTCTTGCATTTCCGCTCGAGGCTCCTTTGTGATCCCTGGTCTGTCGACTGGTGGGTCCCCTCAAAGGTAAATTTACTTTTCAGTGGGCTTCCCTGGTTGCTCCAGACTTGCCCTGACTCCCCATCAAAGGGTGAGTCCCTCAGACCTTGCTGGTCTGCACTGAAGCCGATCTCTGCTTTCTGCATGGGTTGCTGTTGCCAAGGCTTGTTGGGTCCAATCCGGGCACCAATGCCGCAGCACTCTACATGCTTTGTGGGATAGCTAGAATCCAGCGCCTGGTTGTCATCAACACCTCCTGGTCCTCGTGGCTGAAGAGTCAAGTTCCACCTTCTTCACCCGAAATCACGCGTCATCTGCGGGCATTCGACAATCGTGCCCCTGGTCACTGGCTAGTGACCCAGTCTATGTCCCCTCTGCTTTCAGGTTCTTCACATCTTTGATTCAGGCTTGGATCACTCTGGACACGTTCCACTTGGACGCCAGCAGCACTTTGCAGCAGATCGCCATTTAAAACGACAACGAAACCCGACATTAAAAAAAAAACACCTATGCACCCGCTTCCCTGGGTGAGGTAACTCGAGTACCCTGGTTCTCCCGTGGGTGTTTACTCTAGAGCCCTCTAGTTCTAAAGAGGTTTGTTCCAAGTCCTCTTCTAAGTGTCCTTTTTCTATAAAATTCCAACCGCGACTTTCCCCATAGTAGTTAATGGTGATTCGCGGCTGTGTTTAGACAATGCACGCGTCCCCGTGGGTCCCCTGTGTCACTACCTTGGGTGGATCCTGGTGGCCCCAGCGGTTCTGAAGGCTCTAGGCCATGTATCTATGGAAGTCGTGGTTCTTAAACCACTTATTGATATATGGCTTGGTACGCCCCTAGGGCTGAAAGTATATTGTGCTAATTTACTGTGTGTTATTAAGTTTATTGAATGTACTTTTGCCTCTAGCCTCATAAAGAGACTATAGGGATGTGTTTAGAACAAATACATATATTTTATATATATACCTGGTGTGGTTCTCCTTTCATTTGGTCACTCACAAGATTATAGACTGGTAAAACAAGCTGCTTTACATTCCTCCAAGACTTAGCCTGAAGGCTGCTCTCCACAGCTACCAGTAGGATAGCTTTCTATAAAGTAAGTCTTTAACTTACCTTCAATAAGGATCGTTTGGACTGGTGCAAGGTGCCCACATATGCCAGGCCAACTTCTCACAATATGCTCTTGGAGGCATTGGATTACGAGGAGGATGTTTGTTTCTTCGGCCTACTTGATTGGATGGCATCCCTCTTTGCTGCTAATGATAGGGATGACCTTTTGGAAAGCATTGCAGTGACAGGGTCACATGCTTTCATGGATACACTACCACCATGTTAGTCCAGTTTTTCGAGCAATTTAAACATTATGTATGTTTTGTTTTTTTGAAACTTTTTCCAATCTGTTTTTTACCTGCATATTTGACCTCTGCTTATCCTTGAAATCTGTTTTAGTCCTTTGTATATATATATATATATATATATATATACATATATATATATATATATATATATATATATATATATATATATATATATATATATATATATATATATATTCCAGCTCCAACCGTCCCTTGCTCCAGGAAAACGATAACGCACTCACGGGGGTATTTTTGCTCAAACTTTTAATATTGTGGCTTTTCTGGCAAAGCAAACAAACAAACAGACGCGTTTCAGACTTAGAGTCCTTCGTCAGTGTCGGTGTGTGCCGCGTTACCCGGCACCATATGTACAGATTTCACTTCCTGTCACATGTAAAGGAAAACGGACACCATGTAATTCTTTGCAAAAGGGCAGCCATTTCTAAGTGGGTCAGTTGTTACACGTAATTATAATTATACAATGTGTATTGACTCTTATGCTATACTCATTCCTGGTTCACTTCATTGCAGTGAGTAGTATTAATCTTGCCGTGGATCAGCAAGTCATGGAATCTCACCAGCCCTATTTACAAAGTATTTACACTATATACAATCATACCATATAAAATTAAAAGTCATCCTTCCATTGCACTAAGGGTTACGTATTTACCATCATTGTTAATATCACAATTGATGCAAACCCAGGTCGGTTAAAGAACATAATCTCGCCGTGTATCGGCATGTCACCGACTATGGCAGACCGGCAAGGTCTAAATCAAAACAAAATTCATTATATACAAGATCAATTCCTCAAGTTCACCACTGCATATCGATCCTATTCAGATACATCAAATATTGAATAGGTTAAGAGAATCCACATGGAATCTAATCTATTTACATTTTACTGCGTTAATAAACCAAGTAAAATTATAATCCATGACCCTCTGCAAGTGGCCAACATTCTGATGCAAAATTGAGAAAAGAACAAAAGAAGGAAGAGGAGAAATAGAAGGGAAGGGAACAAATGGTAGGGGTGGGGGGGACGGGGGAGGAAAAAGGGGGAAGGGGGGGGGGGAAGCAAGCACAAAGAAAGAAAATGCGAAAGCAAACATATTGGATCCAACTTTCACTGAAAGGATACATGTACCAGATAATCAATACAGAGCAGACATAATGGCAATAGTATCCGCAGGTTCTATAGTTCACAGTTCATACAGTTATACTTGCATGGATACATTAGGCCAGGCTCTGTTCAAAATGGACTACGCCCAGATCAATGATTATTTCCCCAGATGAGCACCCAATTCCTCTCCAATATTTAATCCACCAGGCTGTTTCGTCTGCATATCAATTATATGATGCGATTCTAGCCTACGTAGACGTGTTAGTCTGTCACCTCCCCTGGGATTTGAAGGGACATGATCCATACCAAAATATTGAAGAAGCTCACGATTGCTCTGATGACTTTGAGCAAAATGCCTGGCCACAGGGTACGTAGTGTCCTTATTCATAATGGCCCGTTGATGTTCTAAGATTCGCATTTTTACCCCATTGATTGTACTACCTATGTATTTGTACCCACAGGGACATGTAAGGCAATACACCACATATGGTGTTGTGCAGGTGATAAAATGCTTGATCTTTTTTGATTGAGTCAGGCCTGGAACAGCATAAGAGAGCACCCTTCGACTATTTTCACATGCGCGGCATTTCCCGCAAGGAAAAAATCCCGCCATGTCTCTCAATGTACCCTGTCCGGTAATCTTCATGGGTGTGAGGTGACTCTGATCCACCATATCTTTGATGGAACGTGATTTCCGGAACGTGATAAGTGGTCTCTCTGGAACATCACAGCCAATCACTGGATCGGTGCGTAGTATATGCCAGCTTCTAGTTAACATGCCTCTAAGGGCATTCGCCCCCTCTGAGAATGTAGTAACCATTCTGAATTTGTTGATCTTTTCACTATCTTCCATTCTTTTTGGTTTACATGTTAGAAGCTGTCGCCTAGGAATCCTTGTCACTTTTCTCAAGGTTCGGTCTAATAATTCTGGATCATACCCTCTCGTGTGAAACCTCCGCATGCTCTCATTCGCTGCTGTCATAAAATCCTCATCTCGGGAACAGTTTCGTCTCAGCCTCAGCAATTCACCATAAGGAATGCTTTTTACCAGGCTGGGAGGGTGACTACTTTTAGCATGGAGGATACTATTCCCTGCCGTGGGTTTTCTGTAAAGGGCAGTTTGTAACTTCTCCTCTTTTACAAAAACTCTTAGATCTAGGTAGTGGACTTCCTCCCTACTGATATCGGCAGTGAATATCAAATGCAGATCATTATTGTTCAGATCCCTGATAAAATTGTTTGCATCTGTGGAGGAGCCCCTCCACACCACAAACAAGTCGTCAATATAACGACGCCACATCACAATGTTGCCTGCCCATTTGCTGTTTTCACCGGCAAGGGCCACCTGCTCCTCCCACCAGCCCATGAATAGATTCGCGTAGCTGGGGGCGAAGCAGGTTCCCATCGCCGTCCCCGAGGTTTGTTTAAACAGGGTATTCTGAAACAAAAAGATGTTATTCTGTAAGCAGAATTCTAGCATCTCTATTAACATGACACCATGCTCCCTATATTTCCCAGGTCTCATATCGAGGAAATACTTTACGGCCTTAACCCCCATATCATGCCTTATGCAGGTGTATAGGGTCGTGATGTCAAGAGTAATGAGCAGGAAAGAGTTGTCCCAAGTGATGTGTTCAATCTGTTCAATGAAATGCTTCGTATCTCTCACATACGATTTCAAATTTCCCACAAATGTTGCTAAAAAAGAGTCAATGTATATTGACAAATTCTCCGTCAATCCACCTTTGGACTATACGATCGGTCGTCCCGGGGGGTTTATTATGTCTTTGTGCACTTTTGGGAGCTGATAAAAAGTAGGAGTGATTGGTTCGGGATTACGCAAAAACAGAAACTCATCCATATCCAACATGGACTTATTCCGCCATTTGGTCAGAAGGTCATGATATGACTTTTTGCTGCATTCATATTCCCTCTCGTTGGTGATGACATAATTTTCTTGGTTTTCCAATTGTCGGAGAGATTCTTTACAGTACTGATCTCTAGATAGCAGAACGATATTACCTCCTTTGTCGGATGGCTTCAATATAATTTATACTATGATCTTACCAAGGGGAGGGTGTTATATGGCCATTGGGGTCTTTGTCGACATTGCTAAGTTGGCATGAGCACGGCTGCCATGATGCTGCTTTTGCGCACGTTACTACAAGACTTTGTTGTGCAAGACTCTGTTTTTGCCTTTCACATGAGTACTGTCTGCTTTCTGGGTTCTCTGCCTGCTCTTGTAGATTAGTCTGAACACAATGTGCAATGTCGATAAACAATGCCCCTTTTTATTCTGTTCTGGTCAGTTCCTATGATCTAGACAAAACATGCTAAGAACTGGTGAACCTGCAATTCACCTGGAACCACCAATAAATTCCACAAGACTGTGGGATCTAAGCTTAAAAGTCACTGCTCATTGACTTTACAGTAAATGGCAGACATTTCAGCCCTTCATTCTTTAAAGCAGTCTTCTCCAATGAGCAGCTCGTAGGCTACAGGTAGCTCTCCAGCTACCTGGAAGTAGCTGGTATGTGTGCGGCCCAGCCTAATTAATATATGTATAACAAAATAGAAAAGTGTGTATTTTAGACAATAATATCTGTATTTCCAGAAATGGTTGAATTTTCTAAATCTATTTACAGCTTAAATTTGAGTGATAAATCATCTTGAGGAAACTGTGAGAAGTTGGCCTGGTATATGCTGTCCACTAATTAAAGTGGGCACCCTGTACCAGTCCAAACAAACCTTATGGTGGTTTAAGAGGTCAAAGATAACCATAGAAAGCTATCCAAGTGGTAGCTGTGGAGAGCAGCAATCAGGCTTAGGCTTAAAGGAATGTTAAGCTACTTGTTTTACCAGAATGCAACCTTATAGTATTGGTTAAATGAAAGGAGAACCACACAGTAGTTACAAAAATATGTATTTATTAATATAACACATTCTAAGTACGACACTGTATCTTCTACACAAAGATACTCACAAAGCACACAATAGTGTAGCACAGAAACAATAATAAATAGCACTTATACACAGTGGGCTCCAGGACAAGACAAAACCATACACAAAAATAGTGGTATAAGAACCACAACTCCAATCAAAACAGTGTCTAGAGGATGTGAAATTGCTGGGAGCCCAAGGAACCACCCAAGGTGAGAAAGTATATACCTCACGGAGGACGGGTGCTGTGTGAGAACACAACAGCGCGTGACGTACAATCCTATGGGAGAGTTTTGGTTGCAGTTTAAAAATTTAAGTAATCTTCTGAGTGCACTTTGAAGAAGCCCCGTGGAATTTAAGAGGTTGGAGAGCCACCCCACCCGTGGATACTGTAGTACCAGAGTTACCAATCCCAGGGAAGCCGGGTGCCTAGGTCTGAAGTGGCGTCAGAAACCATTGTCAATCTCTATGGAGGACTTCAAAGAAGAGCCACTAGTGGTAAATGAAAAGTGTCAATTGGAATCTAAAGGTGGAGTCTTGGTGAAGAATACCTGAAAGCAGAGGGGACAGAGTCTGGGTCACTCAGGAGTGACCAGGGGCTCGGTAGACAAATGCCCATGGATTTTGGGTGTTTCAGGTGCGTTGAGGGGGTTCTTGACTCTGGAGCCAACAGAACCAGGAGATATTGAGGACAACCAGGAGTCGGATACGAGCTGTCTCACAAAGGATGTCAAGTAGTGAGGGGTCAATGTCCAGCTGAATCACCAACAAGCCTCGGTAACGGCAACCCAAGCAGAAGGTCAAAGAAGGTTAAGTTTTGTACCAGCAAGGTCCAGGAGACTCACCAAACACAGGGGAGTCAAGGCAATCATGAAGCAACCAGGGGAGTCCAAGAAAAGCAGTGTTGCCCCTTAAGTGGACCCAGAGGCGGGAGAAACAGGAGTGGCAGAGGGACCTCAAGCAGTTTCACTAAGCAGCAGCCCAGAGAGCACTCAGCGAGAGGAGGCTGGAGTTGTTTGTATGAAAAGGTGCCACTGGTTGGGGCTACGTGGAGCCCAGTGCACTTGTTTTTGAAACACCAACAAGCATCTGCACTTGCAAAAGTATGCGGTGCACAACAGTACAGGTATTGCAGCCCCCACGAGAGATTGTGGCCTCAAACTTGGTAAGAGGAAAGGTCAAACCTGGAGGGACTTGGAAACCCAGCTCCTATGTTACTGGAGCCTCTGGAGTCTCTTTGACACCAAACGTGATAGGGTTACTTTCAGCCATTTTAGAGTTGTTCATCACGTGGTCGCATAATGCCGTTGTGAGGGTTCAGGGGTGCCAGCGGACGTTGCTAAGTTAGCATGAGTTTGTGCTTTGCATCAAAGCCATCGTGCCACTTTTGCACACACCACTACATGCTTTAGTTCTCGTAAACACTCTTGCTATTGCTGCTTCGCATGGGAACTGTCTGCCTTTCACTATTTCTGTTGCGCTCTGAGTTCTCGTCTGCACATTGTGTTCAAGACCAGAAAAACAACTTCACTGGTTTATCGGCTTTGGTCCATCCAACACACATAACAGACATAACAAGGAACACAGATGCACTACTGACTTTTCAGGTGCTTTTAACAATGCACTGGATGCAATTTAGACAAACTTGGAGAAAACATTTCTGGAGGAAGAGTTGTGCTTGCCCGGAGATGTAAATCCTATCATCTAAGACTTGAGGTAGGGTGTTCTGCCATCCAAGCCCAGAGGTCTTCCACTTATATAATAAACATAGCTTGTAGCACGGGGAGGGTGATAAAGGGCTATAAGGCTTCATCCACCTTCATTATAATATGCTGTTCCCGTTCTTATAATATGGAATTTAACTATGCTGATTATATTGTTTTTATGCCTTTCTTTGCTAATGTTAGCCTGTGTACTGCATAACAGAGCATGTTAGTTAAAATAAACATTTTAAACTATACAGTGTATCAGGTTAATCGCATTGTGAACAGGTATGATCATCTAAGCGAAAGAGTGTCTTGTTCCCACAAATTCTGAGAGGCCCTGAGTCGCAAGTTCTAGGATATCCAATCATTGGTAGCTCCGCCGTAGTACGGAGAATGAATGGGATACTATAGCTAGCCGGATAGGCATTCTTGGGCACTGAGGCGTGTTTTTGGTAGACCACAATACACCGAATGCCTGGGTTCCTGTGCATAGTTCTATATATGTGCAGAATCCCTGCAACACTATATATGACATAAATGTCTGCAGCACTAACAATCCAGGATAATGGACTCCGTAGGCTGCAGGGGTGTCCTGCTCTTGAAGTGGCACCCTCTCACTTAGAACCAGGCACCCTGCCTTCAGGATTGTTAAGGCCTGCTATTGGGGTGACTTATATGTTTTAAGTGTAGTGACAATTAGATATAGTAAACCTATATCTCAAGTAAGTGGTGCATGCACCGACTTACACAGGCTGCAATGGCAGGCCTGCAGTTCCATTTTGCATGGCCTGGGTACATGGGTATCATATACTAGGGACTGACAAGGGTACCCCAGTATCCAATCTGGAGTGGACCTAAGTACATAACATAACATAACAGTTTAGGGATAAAGCAGATAGAATGCGGTCCTGATTAGCAGGATTCCAGTCAGACTAGTCAAAAACAGTATCACATGAAGCAAAAAGTGGAGGTAACCATAAGAAGCAGATCCTACTTTCCTAAAGAGACTTAGTACTCATATTATCAATTTGACAGCTGAGGCACTGCACCTACAGCTGTTAGTTATGTTTTGCCCATGTAGAGGCATTCCACATTGACCAAGCCCTGTATATATTATTGCTGGCAGCCCTCCTGATGCATTGTGGTGATCACTCCTGGTAATCCTGAATAGGGCGGCCATTGTTTTATGCTGTCATTACTACAAAATCAATACAAGTACCTCGGGATGATTTTCTTTGAACAAAAG
Source organism: Lissotriton helveticus (assembly GCF_964261635.1). Classification (NCBI taxonomy): domain Eukaryota; kingdom Metazoa; phylum Chordata; class Amphibia; order Caudata; family Salamandridae; genus Lissotriton; species Lissotriton helveticus. The sequence goes on along the minus strand of NC_136065.1, from coordinate 1,257,178,654 downwards.
TAGCTCTAACTACTGAAAAGGTTGGAGACTATAGACTAAGAGCCCTCTGTAGTGGGCTACTGACCAGCGTTAAAGGCCCAAGCCGAAGGCCTTTAATGGCCAGTGGAACCTGCAAAAGAGGGTTTCTAAAGCTATTCAAACATTCCACCCTTAGAGTGCAAAATGTTCTAATTTGTAAAACAAAGGTCTCACCGAGCCCTTGGATTCGAAATCCCCTCGGGTTCCATGAGGACGTTGTTAAACATTTGAATGTTGATGCTCCGGGCTTCTGTCAGCCATTAGAAGTCTGGAGCCCTCCATTGATTTCAATGGATCACTCAAAATCCCAATGTTCTAAAACTGCTTTGAAGCATTTGCTTTAACAATAGTACAGTGACTATCCTCCCACACCATACCTCTGCAAAATTTGTGCAAGCTCCTGCCCCTATACTATTTCCTGTCAGTGCGCAGTAACTAGTTCTGATGGTGAAACATCAGACTTCTCTTTTGAATGGCGTGTTTGAAATAAATATGTGAATTAGTCTTATACCCTTCTTAAACACCTGTGAAATATGTATATTTTTGGAAAAGCCCATGAAAAACGTATTTTCCAAAAATGACTGATACAGCCAATCTACCTTAAATGACCAGAACAATGTACAGTACAAAATAGTTTATAAATATCCTGACTTTAAAAAAAACTATGATTATTAGGGATTTTAAGGCGTTTCAGAGGCACCTTTGCAGCCAATTTGTAACCAAGGGCCGACAATTAGGCCCTTGCTTCAGGTTACCTATTCATAGATGGCATGTTTACCTCAAAGGACTGCAGTATATAGCAACTGAAGTTCAACTCTGCAACAGCCTTCAAAGAACAGCCTCCTATTTACATTTTGTGACCCTGTCGCCAATGCGCATCGTAACTACCATCGTCTATCTCACCTCTTCGGCGGCTCAATTTGTGACTGACCTAAAGTGATGGCGAACGTTCTAGGCGGTATAGACTATGATCATACACAGCGCAATAAAATTGACCAAAGTAAGGTCCAGATATATCCAAGGGTTTTACCAGTTCTGTGTCTATGGGTAAATGAGTTAGCGTAGTAGGGCATGGAGTACTAGTAGGTTGGGTAAAGTATAACTGTTTGATAATATTTCAGGCACCGCGTCTTTCAATAACTTAGCTACTCAAGCTTCAGTCACAGGGAAAACTCCATTCAAATAGCAATGATTTTAACAATGGATTGATGTTCTGGAAATCCCAGGGACCACAAAGTGTGAAGCCATTTTTCACACTTGGAAAGAGGCGTGAAATTAGGGGTCTTTTGCAAAATGTATTAAGACACAAAAGCTGCAAAGTGGGCAAATCACACGAGGATAACATAAGAAGGTCAAAGTGCACCTTTGCTCACTCCCTAACAAAGATGGCGTTGAAGATGCACCAGCTGCCAGAAGTTACAAGAGTGCCTGAGGCTTGCATTGAAAAATGACCAAAGGTTAAAGAATATTTTTAGTGCTTGTATAGGCCGACACTTATATAGTGCAGCAGGGTTTTTTATTTTTAATAAAATGGGCTCTTTTCTCAACATAAAAATGTAATGTTTGTTAACAACGGTGAATGTTCCCCTGTACAGGTCCAAAGATATCTGTGATATACACATCTGTTAACTGATTTTGTGCTGTTTAGATTTCAGCATAAAAGAATCCGTGTCCGGTGTCCAAATGTTGTCCTGATCTGCTTTTTCCTAAGTTTGGAACTGTCTATGGCTACAATTATAGACTCAAATCTTCATGGGCTAGGAGGAGATATTTATATCATAGTCTTCTTTCTTCATATGAGTTCTCCATAGTATATGAAATTGATTGCTTTGTGTTTCTAAATCTCAAGATAAAACTGTGCAGTCAAGTGTGTCCCATGAGTAATGGTGAGCCATCAACATACTCATTGTGTAAAAACAGCCCTCCTCTCTGAAGAGAATAAATATGGCTCTGCACTGGAATCTTCCATGGCACAAAATGGTGCCACTGGCTTGTAGAGATGTAACCAAGGAGAGATCTTACAACCCAAGAAAGCCATTAACTTTGTGCTACATGTTGTCAGCAAGGTTCACCTTTCATATTGTTCTGCTGCTGTGTCACCAGAAGATTAGACGATTACATTTACAACTATTACAGAGGTCTTCAAAAGAAGCTGCTTACTCTGTCAGATGGAAAAAAACTTCACAAAAATATGTGTGCGTTCTTCTTGAACAGGTAATCCCCGATAATTATCTTTATGAGACCTTTTAGCCTCACTTGACCATCTTGGAGTAATGTTGTATTTAAAAAATATCAGGTTGAATGCACAAAAAAGCGATCTTATCAAGTGTCCTAAATGTTTTCACTATTCCTAGGGTTTGATGTCTCAGACAGGACGAGATGAAGATATTCCTCAGGATCAAATAGTGCCCAAGAGCGCACAAAAATATGGGACCACTTTTAACTGAATAAGGAAAGCAGTGTGCAGTGATGTAGGGCTTGTTGCAGGACACATTTCACATATATAATAATAATAATCCACATTTGTAAACCCGAACAATCATCCGTAAGAGTCTCTAGGCACTGGGGGCCGTCGGGAAGATTAAGCAAACTATAGCTAAGAGTCACATGGAGCTGGACTAATCTGCTGCCAGCAGCGGGGATCGAACCGTGATCCCCAGATTACAACATCAGTCGCCCTGGCCGCGGTGCCACACCACACATATAATTATTAGAATGATTGGGACATGGTTCTTAGAACGAGAGAAGTTGTTTCATATCAGGATCATTCTGTACAAGACAATTGCAGAGGTCAGCAGAGGTCATCGTATTTCTAAACTTCCTTCCTCAATAGCTGATTGAAGCTGAACAGACAAAGCTCTTTTGGAGCCCCAGGGACCGACCTTGTAAACTGGGAAACTCAGGGCAGTAACTGCCTCTTTATTTTCCCGAGCTCTGCTGTGAGCAAAATATTTCGAGTTAACGTATGCACTCAAAACATCAATATGAAAGGTACTAGTGGCCATATTGTGGTGGGTTTTGCTGGCCCAGCGCGGAGCTGACCCTCTATTTTATGCGCCCACGGGTCGTAAAGTGAATTCATATAACCCAATATTTCTTTGAGTTAATGCTTTATTTTCAGGTAGTACAGCTGGGGAAAAGTGGGCAAGGAATCTCTCTTTTTCTGAGCTCCACTGTCCACTATCTGAAAATAAAGCACAAACTCAGAGATATCGGGTTCAAAGAATTTGCTTCTCACCCTGCTGACGCATAAAACAGGCACTGGACCCTGCATCAGAGCACCCCATCATGACACAGCGCCCAGATTCTCTCGGCGCTGTTGTAGTGCAGGAACCGGGGTCATGATAGAACCCTAGTACACACCATGTATCCTTCCTCACTATCAGTTGCTTAGTACTAAGACTTAGGCAATCGGCGGTTCTGGCAGACTCGGAGCACACCTTCTCATGTGATTTTGACATGTCAGTGTTTGTTTGCTTACCTTAACCTGACCTGCTCCAGATAAATATTCTACCACAGACAGGAAGGGCTTATCTACCCTGATGTAGTCGCCGGACTCTAGGCTAATTTTCAGGAAAACATTGGAAGTGAAAGGGTTAAAATGTCTATATGAAGCATTCAGTTTTACGAACACCATGTTGTATACTTTGAATTTTATATAACATTCTCATTTGCTTTCAGGCCCAAACCTCTCTCATTCCACACTAGAGCATGATTGACAGGTTGAATTTTTTAGGGGGAATTGCACTTGAAGGACGTTTTGGCAACACCATCACTCACATGCACATGCCATGCAGTGGGAAGGGACCATTCACTTATCCTTACACTCTCAACAGATCTCCCATGGTGACTACACAATCATTGCAAATAGTGCAAACGTTATTACCTGCAGCCCTCTCCAAGACATCTGGTATGTTATTGATCTATAATTTACCAATACTTTGATATCCAGTTTGTCGCTCTTTGATCAGGTCAGTTGCAGAAACTATCGATTTTCTCCTAATCCATGCTCATGGAGGACTCGCAGCAGTACAATGATTTGCTCTGTCAGAAGGGCCGCAAGTAGCACAGTGAGAAGTATCCCACACAGAAAATATCTATGCAGATGTTGCCAATTTCTGCTTTGAAGAAAATGTAATTTATTTTGTTCAATTGAAGAACAGAAACTCAAATCAAATCAAATCAAAACAGACTTTATTTCGATTGAATTTACAATCATAAAAGCTAATGTGAAAAAATTTCCAACAGTTAAAAGAGAAAAGGAAAAACACTAGTAATTGCTATGTACATAGGTATAAAATTAGTATTTCTTAACGTCATCTGTACATTTAGAACCTCTGTAATCCCTGGAGAAGTTTATACACACAGTCAATATATATATATTTTACGATGCAGAGACAGCAGATAGAGAACGAATTTTCAAGCAGGCCTTTAAGAAACAGGCTATAGATTTGGCAACATATGGAGTGTCAAGGAGCTGCAATGCCAAGAGGGCGGGTCTGCATCTTCTCAGCCCAAACTGCCGTAGTAGTGGAACCAGCCAGCGTTTACGTGGGGTCTCATACAAGCTGCAAAATAATGTTATGTGCAGGGTAGACTGGACAGAACAATCGTCACAGGGACATCTGGTTAGTTCACGGGACCAGTCTAGAGGCACAGGGAATGACACAAGACGATAAAAGCTATCAAAGCGAAATCTGGCTAAAACATATCTATCATAATTTGATAAATAAAAAGACAGATAAGGTTGCATACCAAAGGAGGATTGTACCATCATTAAATGGGTATTAGTATGTTTACCAATTTCAGAAGACATACGTAAAGCTCTTAAATGGGTGACACATAAGTTCTTCAGAGACTTTCTAGAAATAGACATTAAGGAAACGGGGTTGGTGAAGAAAGCTGGGCAATTCAAATCATTCAGGAAATTAAAAACGTACAAGAGCCAAGGGATCCTTTTCCAGTAAGCCAGTGTCAGGCAATCAGTGATTAACAGCCGAGTAAGGAGACATTGCTCCTTCGTCCAGATACGGTGCCAGAGGAGGATCGGTTGGAATCGGATGGTATCAGTAATATAATCCCAGCCGAGCTCAACATGGCTACCGTAGTTGGGGGCACTGCGAGGGAGAGCTAGTACATATTTTAAGAAATCATTTTCAATAACTTGGAGCTCATTAACGGGAGCATAACCCCATACCCCCGCTCCATAAGTGGCCACACTCAGGCATTTAGCTTGGTATATTTTCATGAGTACTGCAGGGGCAGGTTTACCTAGTTTCCTAGAAAATGAGGACAGCGCGGTTGTAGTGCGTTGGAATTGCAGTGTCTTACTGGAGGTGGCAGGTTTCCACGACAACCGGTCATCGATAAGAATCCCCAGATATGGATATTTTCTGGCAGATTCTAACCTAGTACTGTCGATGAAAAGTGACTTACATTTAGAGGCTTTTTTGCCAGTTTGCATAACAAAGGTCTTGGTTTTGTTGACTTTTAGACCTAGCAAAAGCATGTACTGACAGTACTTATCCAGTTGAAGTTGGAGTTGGATTGGTGTTCTCGCTAGGATAACTGAATCATCGGCGTACAGTAACGCGGGGATTGGGCGGGTATTTATACATGGAAGGTCTTTACTGTCCACCAGCATCGCTTGCTCCAGTCCATTAGTGTAGATATTAAATAGGAATGGAGCAAGGACGCACCCCTGCCTGAGTGAGAAGTATCCCACACAGAAAATATCTATGCAGATGTTGCCAATTTCTGCTTTGAAGAAAATGTAATTTATTTTGTTCAATTGAAGAACAGAAACTCAACAAAGAGGAGGATGAGGGTAAAGCTCCTGTTATTTATGTGAGTTAATAGAGGCACTGCCTAAACTGAGGCCAATAAATCTCTATGTTACCCTGTGACGAAATAGCAGCTTCCTCAAACCTGTTCTTTAGGTTTTGTCAATTGATGAACGACTCGAATAATCACTCTCACTAAGAAAAATAAAAACAACAGTGGTCTCTTAGTTTGGAAATAGCCCTATTAATGCGTAACAAAATTCATCACTGAGAGAGACATACTCAGGTCTGGAAACTTTGGAAGCCAGGAAAGAGGAGATAAGGAAGGCCCTCTCTGCTGTTGGCACAGAGAGGTCTTCGAATGTCAGGTCAAAAGGGCTGAAGTCCCTCATACACAATTAACAATTTCAGGGCAAAATATGCTGTCTCGGTTGAAAGGGCATTGACAGTATGAAATGCTTGGCAAAAGTTGTTTTTGGGCTTCCACTGTTTAGATGTAGTTTCCACCTATTTGGCGTTCCTGCACTTTGGTACGTTTTTTTCCTTCTCAATTCCCCCAGGATTTAGGTCCAATTGAGAAGTGGCTACTACCCTATTAGACAGGACTTTTCGATTGGCAAGATTGGAAGATGCAACCAGCTCAGCACTTAACATCCTTTTCAGATTTCCAGCTGGATCTTCGGAGATGGGGGGCTGGTCACAGCTTATCCTGATACCTATATTGGTATGTCAGAATCCCAATATGTGAGCAATTACTGTATATTTGCTTGCCTTACAATTGCAATCAAAGTTATGTAGAATACTGAGTTCTGTCACCTCATCAGAACATCGAATTTATCCTCTTTAGTTTTTTCCACTTGGTAGCATAATGCTAGCCTTGCATGGTATACAGTGTGCCTTGCATGGTATACAGTGTGCCTTGCATGGTATACAGTGTGGGAGGTCACTGTCGTGGGGTGGGGGTGCGGACCATTTTCAATCCTAAGTAACCTCGACAGCTCTCTTGTTGTGACAGGTTTAATAGAAATAATATGGAGGGAGACACAGCTACGCATGTGTAAATGATGCATCCATAATGCATGGTTGCTATTACCCCTTCTTTTGGCAGCATTATGATTTGTTGTCATTGCAATACTAACCAGGCTCCTAAGAAATGTTCTTACTTCTGAGGATAGGACTATATCTCCTATAGCTCCTGTCTGGGCTTTCATTGCCATCTATCACTGTAAGACTGTGAGAACTTGGGTTGTTGGTTGAATGGGGTGTTTACCCTGTTCAAGCAACAGCCAGAATACCTGTCAGGGTGAACAATAAAAGTTACTTTAGAATCGGAGTTATCTAAATGAAAGTTTAGGTCACCCAAGACTGTTAGGTTGGCAGCTCCAAAATAGGGCTCCAGGATATTAAGGAGAGACTGGCAGAAGTCTGTTCTAGACCCAGGAGGTCTATATACCAAGAACCCTGCAAAAGGCATAGCTTCCGGAGATTTGATAAGAAAGTGCAGGGCTTGAAAGAGATCGGAAGGCCTGGAAAGTTGAGTAGTGTGTCAAGTGTGAGAGGTCTTATAAAGAATTCCAAGGCCACCTCCCCTACGCCCTACTCTGTCCAATCTAGCCAATGAGTATCAATCCGGCACGGCCTCAACCAGATCTGGTCCCGAAGACTCAGTTGGCCAGGTTTCGGTCAGAAAAACCCATGTGGGCTTTTGAACTAAAACAAAATTGCGAAAAGCGATATTATTTTTCACTAAGGATCTCGTATTAATAAGAAAACCCGATTCTTTCAAACTAGCCGACATAAGGGTAGAAGCAGAGGGGGGCCTAATGTGACGAATTGCTGATGATTTGGCAAAGGTATTAAAACAGGAGCAATAAAATGCATCCTGTAAAGTATCAGGCAGACAAGTATGATGGCAAGGAAGCGATACAGGTCTCAGGCGGACCAGGTCCTGATATAGGGGACCTATTTGAGGAGGCATGTCAGGAGCACCCAAAGACCAGAGACTCCCGCCCTTTAGCCCGTCCTTAGCACGGACGGGCGCAGACGCGCTGGACTCTGGCGTGACTCCGGCGTCACTACGGCGCAAAAGCTGCGCGTAAATGCTGCACGTAGAAAGGGCAGCTTTAAATGCAGGTCAGCGTGTCCTTGTGACAGCTGGTCTGCAAACCCAGATGGCGCCGTCAGGCGTCCAAGTCTCCCCCCAAGATGGCGGCCAAAAATCGTAAATGACTCACGGGACCCGCCGAAAGCGCGGTGTTAATCCAATTAAAGTGCAAGTATAGGGGCAGCGCCTAGCACCTAAAAACAGGGTAAATCCAAATTAAATTAAAACAAATGGAAAACGGGATATTAAAAAATCGCTATCGCACTGCAGCAATTCCAACCTGCAGCGCGCTATCTGATGTCCACTCAGCGTACAGGGAGATACAAGCAAACAAGAGAGCCCGCCTACAATGCCCACCTTAAATGCAGGTCAGCGTGTCCTTGTGACAGCTGGTCTGCAAACCCAGATGGCGCCGTCAGGCGTCCAAATCTCCCCCCAAGATGGCGGCCAAAAATCGTAAATGACTCACGGGACCCGCCGAAAGCGCGGTGTTAATCCAATTAAAGTGCAAGTATAGGGGCAGCGCCTAGCACCTAAAAACAGGGTAAATCCAAATTAAATTAAAACAAATGGAAAACGGGATATTAAAAAATCGCCATCGCACTGCATCAATTCCACCCTGCAGCGCGCTATCTGATATCCACTCGGCGTACAGGGAGATACAAGCATGTATGGTATACCCCTTTACTAAAGACTTATAAGTAACCTAAAAATGCCAATCTGGTGTAAACCAATGCTATCCTATTTTAGGGATTGAGCACAAGCACATTAGCACTGGTTAGCAGTGGTAAAGGGCACAGAGTCACCTCAGTACTGATGGGTATTAATTGCCTTTTGAGGCGCTATTGGTTTTGCCAATATATTTCAGCCATGTTGTACACCAGAGTAGCTACTGTTTAGCGTGGCTAAAAGTTAGTGGCATACTGGAGAGTGGCGTCAAGTAGAGCAATGTGTTGAAATGGTATAGAGTGGCATAAAGTGGAGTGACATAGAGTGTCATATAGTGAAAGGGTGTATAGTGGCATAGGGTGGTGTAGAGTGAAGTGGCAAAGAGTGGAGAGTTGTTGAGTGTCATACAGTGGAGTGGCGTGGAGTGGAGTATGCATGGTGTGGTAGTGCGCTGCCATGACAACACATTTTCAATTGAAATGACCATTTCATTTGCACAGACAGTTTTACTGATAAAACTATACAAAGCACAAATGATAATGTGCAGAAATGGCATCACCTAGGGTATTGATTTCTTTTGATTGTATTAAAATATTTGTTTCCACCTTTCCTAATTGTGATATATTCTGAAATAGTTGCAAAGTTTATTTACAGGCATTTACATTATGTGGTGTGCTAGAACAAAAGCTTTCATTTCACACACCCAGATTGTCACATGCATTCTTTCACTTTAAAGAAAGAAAAGTGAACAATAAGCTCCCTTGGAAGACAGACCCTGACATTTGACCTCTGTCTCTGAATGCACAGCATATGTGACAAGATAAAAACAAAATGTAAAGGCATGTTTACCAAAAGTGAGCACTCATGGAAGAATACAGTAAACAGACTATGCTCCCTGGAGGGAAAAGACATGCTGGACAACCTAATACAAATAAAGCTAGTAACAGAGAAGCAGATAATGCCAGCATTAACGCCTTTTCTCTCCCTGGAACCAACATCACACTTGAACATTTTCATTGTACCGCTTCAAGTGGATATCAGTGTGGTGTCACGCATAGAGAGTGGAGAATGCTGCATGGGAATGTCACCTGTCCCTGGTGTAAATGGGTAGACTTATGTCATTATTCTATAAAAAATGTCACATCCCTGTCAAAAAAGCACCGGGAAGGCCAACAATGCTTCGCATGATAGCCGGTTCAAATAGAACATGCATCCCAAATGGACTATTACAGACATCAATGTCTGTAATGATCACACACATAAACAACATCCAAGTTATCAGTACAGACAAGGCAATCCCATGCCATTATAACTGTTATACTAATGGCATACTCCTAGCAGCAATCACTGTGCACTCCAGTTCACACAGGAAAGCCACATCCAGTGGCTTCTCATTCATATGATTTAATTTTGTGGCAATCCCTATTACATTCTACCTATCATAGTAATTAGGTGATGCAACAATGATCTAACAAATGGGTTCTTGTGTTTAGAGGTGATGAGGCAGTTCGCATTACAACTGCATAGATCTCTTGATTCGTAAAAAAAGTTCTGATAATCAAAGTAGTAACAGGGCACACATATTGATATTCACACAGCATGCTGCAACATTGTAAGTACTTTGCGCATGAATTGATCATAGTCATAGAGGCAATACTATTTGACATCACACACTTATTTATTTATTCATTTAGTGTTTTATATAGCCTGAACCTGACCCGTTAGGGGGTCAGAGTGCTTAACAGAGATATAGCTGTCCCGATTGTGACAAATAGCAAGCATCATAAACTTACGCATGAAGAACAATATAAAACATTATAAAACAGTGGACAGTAAGACTTACAAAAATATCTGAGACTGTCCGAATATGTCGACTCGCAAATTACTGTTTACCATCAAAAGACACGGAGTTAAAAGTTTAGCTGAGTGCTCGCCACAGTAGCTTAACGAGATAGGAGACCATGGAAAATAATATGTATCCCAATCCAATGCATGTCAATTCAAGAAGTCATTGAGGAGCCCACTGATGAATCATTGGACAGCACAATTAGTTGATTCTTCGTAAAGAATTATGGAAGGAATTTACCCATTAAGAAGATCTTAGCCTCCTTCTTGAATTTTGAATGGAATGGTATTCTTCTGATGTTTTGTGGTAGCGAGTTCCAGATTCTGGTTGTGACGCCTGAGAAAGCTCTGTTCATTGTTTTCTTCTTCTGGAAGAGTGGATGTTTCATCACAAGATCTTTTGCACCCCAGGAGTACCTGCCTCCTCCTGAAATCATCACTTTCCAAGCAAGGTACGCTTGTGTTTTTGAGTGTAGCGCCTTATGTGGGATACAGGCCAATTTGAGTTGTACTCTGGCTTCTTATGGTAGTCAGTTCAATGCTTTTAAGTGGGGAGAGATGTGATCAAATTCTAGATCTATTTATGAGTCTTGCAGCTGCATTGAGACAGGCTTTTAGTGGAGCTGTTGAGATCTTGGGCAGGCCAGCTAGAGTTGAACGTCCGTATTCAATCCTTGCGATGACCAATACCTGAATTGCCATATGGAGGTCTGATGTTTCTAGGAATGGTTTCAGTTTTCTCAGACAACTCAGGTGGTACCAGGCATTTTTAGCCAACATGTTGATGTGATTTTGTAGTGTAGTTCCTATATTCCCAATAGGCTCTGTGCATTGGAATAGTATATCCTGTAGTTTAGACATAGGACTAAAGTCGACTAGGTCTCTACCGAATGTACTAAACTTAATTGTGTGTGTGCCAGCTAGCTCAGAGGTCACTAGAAACTTTCTCGAATGAACAAGAAGGGATTAGTTTCTGACAACCGCTTAAAACATGACAACTTTCTTCCCCAAAAATAAGAAATATATCTCTAGAGTCGCGGAAACAATAGATAGTTATTTCACTCAGTCAATCGTGCATGCTTCGTTTCACCAGAGGTGAAGAGAAATAGAGAGACGGGCGTTTTCAATAAAAGGGTATTTATTGAACAGTCTTCTTTCTCAAGCATAAGAAATGAACTGCTGCAATTGTAATACTTGCGGTAAAGTACAAAGCGTACAGTACAAGGAGTATTATAAAATAATATTGTAAAAGCATGATATGGTTTCTAAGCCATAAGATACCTACAATGCATAAAATACATAAAATACATACAGTGATAAATAAGGACTAAAAGTACTCGACTGGTGTTTCTAAAATAAGCCTACCCCGGTGTACCTAACCTAGGTCTAGTACAAGGGAAGAAGTAAGTAGGATGTAGCCTAGTTTTAGTATTATTTGCCAAGAATCTAATCCAAGAATTCTCTTAGGGTCTAATCAGCTCCGTACCTTGGTTTTAGAATGTAGGAGGTCTTGTATTTCTCTCTCAGGACTCGATTTCCCAGCAACCCGCAAGAGTAGCCTGGAAACACTGGAGCTGGATTTCTCGGCCGGAGAAAGTACAGCGTCTCTCAGTGCGTCAGCTGGAGGATCGGCTTCCTTCGGCACTTGCTGCAGCAGGGCGCGTGGGTAAGTAGGTAGTCGAACTGCTCCAAACCACCATGTGTTTGTTTGGACAAGTGTGGGCATATTTATACCTTGAAGGTGCCGAGTTTGACATAGGATTGGACATAATAACGTCATCAGAGACTTAATTCTCTGAAAACTCCATGATTTCTTGGATAACTTAATATTCATGCAGGGGGAAGTCCCTGACTGCTGGAGGCGGGTTTTTCCAAGAAATCGTTGTAGATTTTCGGATCTAGTGGAAGTAGCCAAGCCGTATTAGGACTACATGAGCTATGTCTTAATATGGTTATGATTTCTATGCCTATATAACTATACGGTATTTTATACCTATATAAGGGCATGAAACGGGAAAATTATACTAGGGTCCTAAAACGCTATACAACACCCACTCCACGTATTTTGTCTAATATTACTAAATCTATAAGCATAAGAAACATAACCAAAGCATGTGTTCATAATCCCACCCAAAATACATAAAATGCATTAAACATGGTTTATACACATACATGAGTATTTGTTTTGTATGCATTTTACAAGCAATGGCTGTCATTAACAAATGCTATCTAAATGAAACATGAAATTACAGTTATGAAATGGCTCTAAATTTACAGAAGAAAAAAGTCGAGACCATTCCATAGTATAATATATAAACAGTTAAAGTTTTCATGAGATAATACCAAATATTTGTCTATAGGAAGTATCAAATGAATCTCTTGTTCTCTAAGAATAGTTCTACTTTAAGCAGATTACTTTGTGCCAAGTGAAAAGGGTCTATTCTAGGATGAAGAGAAAAAGTTTTCAAACGTAGATTGTAGAAAAATAGAGTTCCCAAGTTAGAGGGTTTGTTTTAAAAAACGGAAGGCCGAATTTCAGAGTTCATGGAACTCTGCGTGCACTTTCAAAAGTTATTCTCGGTGTCGGGAGAAAACATCAAATCATCTAAGCTGGCAAAGAAACCATCTACCATAGTTGGTGAAAGTGGAACTATTTCATCAAGTAGATCAAATGTGTATAGATGTGAAGCATTGCCGTCAGCTTCAGTCGCATTGGCAATGTTAGATGTAGATGGTACCTGTGTGCCTGTTGTTCCACGTACCTCAGTAAGAGCTGCATTTGCTGGTGAGAGCTCAATGAATGACGTCATCAGGATTGGCAGCCGTTGGAAGCAACACGATGCATGAGTCGTTACCGGACCTAGCAAGGCGTCAACATCCGTTGGCAGTGCTGATGGAAGTGTAAGACAGATGTCTAACACACATTCTTCTACGCAAAGCAGGCATCGTACAACAGGTAAGATGCAATCTTGCCAGATTGGTCTGAATGAAAGGAACCAAATGGTATTCAGATCTCTTAAACGAGCCAAGCCAAGAATCTGTGTAATTCTGTCACGATACCGCATGGCTAGGAGAGCTTGTTCCATGGTAGTCTGGGTATCGTTGGTGACTGGACTTGCCATATCGGAGCAGGAGAAATAAAAATAGAATTCCTGCTACGAGTCCCAAAATGAGAGGCAGACCGCCGAACACAGAGTGCATAAAATTTGGAAAAATGCCAAGGACTGCTTTGAAAGGTGTTAACAGTCACGAAAAGATCATCTTAAATACATGTGCGATGCCACTGGTATCAGACATGATTAAGATTTGACCTAACATTTCTGCGAAATGTACTGGGCAGTTTGTTGATAATAATGCATGTATCTCTGCAGAAGTCCTTGTAACTTGCAGAACATACATTTCTCTAGACGAGGTCAGTGGCACAGTTTTTGTGAAAGAATGGCTTTCATTCTGCTTAAAGTATCAATTCGTATAGAAGAGATATTCAGTGAATGTCATAACGCCGTCTCCCCCTCTGTGCCTTTTGGATACAATACTTGCATACAACAAGTGACCCTGGCTGACACACTAGCCAGATAGGCTCTTCCTGGCAACATGCCACAACAGCTGTGATCGTTGAGCATAATGTAGCTCCCATTGGAAAGCTGCCTAAAAATTGGTTCTATCACGGCCGCTGGAGTACCGTGCATGTGGCAAGAAAGGTCATGTAAAGAACCTGCGCAGGCTCCATGTAAATTAATACCTTCACATAAAAGTGTACCACTTAGTGTGTTTTTACAGTTCTTTGTACTATGAAATACCTCCTTTCCCCCACTCCAACATTTGTGTGTGCATGGTAAAGACCAGGTCGACTTAATGTATCCTTTACCCAATCTTTCATACACTCCTGGTGGTATATGCTGTAGACAATACTGAAATTGGAAAATCGTCACTGGCATCGAGATGGTGCCATGTATTATCCATTCAATGACAGGTTTCTCAGAAACTGTCAATGGTAATCTTTCCAGTTTTTCAATGTTCAATGCTGTATAGTCTGCTTCTCTTTGTGCCAAGTAGATTTGTTTATCTGTAAGGTTAAAGACAGTAAACAATGACGTGGTATTGATTAGACGCCATGGCACATAGCCTGAACGGAGATTTTGCAAAGTCCAGCCTAGTAGCATTATAGAACGCAATTGAGACTGGCCATGTTGAAACATTAGCAAATACTGTTCTATTATGTCAATGGCAGATGATACAATGCTGTCCAAAGAATAATTTCTGGAGGACAGAGTCGTTATCCCATTGTCCACTACAGAGAGTGCTTTCTCTAAATTAATACGATCAATTTCTCGTATTTTTTCTGCAGTTTCCATTTGCTTTATTTTCCAAGCTTTGTTGTACGCAGCGTATATACCAGCGTATATGAAACTTTTTTGTTGTTGTTTGCGAGGCCCGAGCAAGAAGTCTCGCAAGTCAACGTCTTCTTTAAGTAAAGTTAAGAGTTGTTTAATTTCTGGAAGTGTGGCTTTCTGTAGCCAGTCAAGGCATAGTTTTCCTACACTGTATTTGATGACAATCCCTGGATGTTGTCTTTGGGAGTACTTTGGATCTGGCCTGTTCATTTTGAACCCCTGTGTTTTGTTCAGGAATCTACCTTGACAGTTATTCGTGTCTATGGGCCAGATTAACCATTGTTTCCAATCAGGATTGGCTCTGTTGTGTTTTAAAATCTGTTTTACATCTACCTCCTCATCTGCAGTGCCATGCCAGGTGTGGCCTTAGGTATGGACGGTTTGTTTAAATCTTTTATCTTAGCTAAGCCAAGACATGATGTTTGTTGAACGGTGTCGTTCAAAAATATAATTTGTTCTGGTATAATGCAGGCTCTGAACAAGGCTTCTAAACCCTGCACCTGCCATTCTTTTGTGCCCCAGACAGTTTTTGTCTCAATGTTGTCTTTCCAAAAGTTAAAATCTAATGTAGACAGCTGAGCATAAAAGTTTGCAGAATACATTTGTTTAGTATTGGTCAACATGGTTTTTCTTCCTGTCTTATTTATATTTGTAAAATAAAACGTTTCTGGATTTGTCATATTAAAACCTATAAAGTATGGAAATTTCTCATAAAATGTTTTAGAGCTGCCTTTTGGTGGCGTTGGACAATGTTCCCATTGATTATAAGTAAAAACATTTCTAGGATTTACAGATTTGTGCAAATAATGGTGACCAAAATGATTGTAACAATACAGTTCTTCATAACTTGTTGAACCTTCTAAGTGTTCATGTTTTTGAAATTTTGCTGACATTTCTAAGTGTAGCATCATATTAGTAACAGTTTCAAAGTCCCAATCATCGGAGAAGGTGCTTGATAAAAAAAATGACTTAATGAAACCTTGAACTGGTGTAGAATTTTCAACAGTTCCACCGGGCCCAAACTGTCATAGTCAGTTGAGTTCCATGCTATACCACCAGGTATAGGAATGGCTGTCATGTTCACTGATGACAGGTCTCTTCGCTCACGATGAGATGATTTGTAGGGTTGCAGGAGTAAGTTGATGCTCTTACTTGCTGTGTCCATTGTACTGTATTTGCCATCTATCATTCGTCCCAAACTTAAAACCAGAATGAGCCATAGTAGTAAAAAAAAGTACACCCAATCCTATCCAAAATTCAACCCATGGTGAAACCAGATATGTTTTCTCAAGTCAATGAAAGAGTTCTATTTTTTTTTGTTGAAAGTTTTATTAACTGGCGTTGTTTCAAGTTCACTGGGATCCTCAGAAAAATTATCGAAGTTGATAAAATATCCAGAGGCAGTTCTGTCAATAGTTGGTATTGCATCCGGATTTTTTGAGATCACTGAAGTAGCTTCCTCCTTTGACATGTTTGTATAGTCAGATTCTACATCATTGTAGACAGGAGTTTCTTGACAAACTGATATTTGGGTATCAAGAGGGATGAGGTCCATAGCTTTGTTGCTTAGTCCTTCTTTTCTCACTGTAGGTTTATCAAAGGTAATAAGTCTTTCAGTTTGAACCTCTTGAATAGTAGCCAGATTTGGTCGTCTGCTACTTCTTGGGAGTCCACTGGGCCTACTACTTATTATCGGCCACATGATGTGGTTTTACCAGGTCAATTGATACTGTTCTGTTCTCCCTTTTTCCAGCAAGCGACGGTATAACACTGATCTTGTTCCAAGAATTGCTAAGACAGGTACAGCTTTTCTATAAGAAGGCCCAAATTCCTTCTTTACCGCGATCTTTTCCCTGACTAGATCCCCAATCTTTGGAATCCAGACAGGTCTTGCTGGGACAGGTGGTTTTTCTTCAGTGATCGTCCGCTTTTGTGTTGTGTTGCTCAGACGTCTTCTTGTTTCATTTAAGTCCTGTAAAACAGCCAAACGGTCTTTGATATCAATGGGTTTCTGTTCCACCACTGAAGTTTGACAATCAAGCTCCTGGATAAGCATTCTAGTACCAAATAATAGTTCATATGGAGTGATTCCCCCCAGAGAATTTCTTGGCAGATTATTAAGACTTCTTTGGACACTATTTAGATGTTTGACCCACCCGTCACCCGAACCTAATACCCTAGCTGTTATAGATTGCTTTATGTCACAGTTTTTTATTTCCACTACCGCATTTCCCTCAGGATGGAAGGTACTCAAAAACCGCAATGCAATGCCCAAGCTGGCCATGGCCTACTTGTAAGCTCGAAAGCTAAACGCAGGATCTTGGTCAGAATGTAGCGTGCCGATTGCGTATGTGCCGATAAAGACTCGCAAATCTTTTATAACAGTTCTCGAGCGCTGGGGCCACATCCAAATGAATCTTGTCTTAATATTTGTGGGACCGCATACGTCTATGGTGACGTCTGCGTGTAGAAAGCTTGATGCTGTCTATCAATGGTGTCTGGACTGGGCTGGCTATACTGTAGTCAGGTACCTGGTGGTTTTTGAAGCTATGATCTCTGTAAAAGGTATCTTAGTTAATTCCGAATTTGTAAACTTTGACGCTCATTCCCGGCCACCAGTACATCTCTTCTAATTCTATTAGAGATTCTAAGATCCCTTGATGTCTCAGACCCTCTCCCATATGTGCTTCGTGAACCAAAGCACCTCTCTGGTTCCTGTTTGGGATTACTCTGTTTTCCACTCCAGGGATTTGAGCAAAAGGAACGGAGTTTGCACCAATTATGTATGTATACATGAGTGGATAATTTAGAGGTAACACTGCATAGCTATCTTCCATTGAGGCTTTGACTGCTAGCATTGTTTCAACGTCTATTTTCGTTTTTAAACGAGTGATTGCAGCTACAGAAGCCGTTTGCACAGCTGCCTTTGCGGCTGTGTCAGCATATGAATTCCCTTCAACAATAACGCCATCACGCTGATGACTCAGTGTATGAATCACGTGAGTCTTTTGTAGTTCTTTTTGCAAAAGAACTACTTTTTCCCATAGTAGTTTATGTTTAATTGTGCCACCTTTATCGTCTTTGAAACCATTTTGAACCCAGTTCTGCAAATATTCATTGTAAGATTGGACGCAGTAATATGAATCGCACACTATCAGTGTGTGGAATTTGCGATCTGTATTTTCAAGCGCCATCTTGAAAGCCTGTAGTTCAGCTCGCTGAGCTGTACAGTCTCCGAGTGATTGAGTTTTAGTGACCATAGGTCTGAAATTACCTTTGTTCTAGCGACCTTTAACAATGGCGCATGCAGCACTATAAGCTTGTTTACCCCCAATCACGGGCTGTGCTGAGCCGTCTGTATATATTATACAGCCGTAATGTTCAAGTGGCAGAATTTCAGTTGCAGAGGACATTCTAATTCGTATTGTAGGAATTCTTGTGTTTTTAAATACGGATCAAAAATTTATTCAACGTCTGTTGCAGCAAGAGAATTAACCCATTGTATCCATCTTGGATGTAGAGCTTTAGCATTTGGAATGCTTGCCTTTGTCACTGCCTCTAAGGCAGGTACAGGTGTCACTATTTTAATGCGTTTACCCTGTGCAAGGGCTCTTTCTTTTGTTACAGCAGTCTGAACCGCTGTCAGTATCTTTTCTGTTGAAGTGAATTCCATTTCAGCTTGTGTGTACAAGTGAGACTTGTATGCCATTGGTACCGTCTCTCCTTCGTTAAAGGTTAGGTATGTGAATCCGCATCTCCCTGGGATGTTTCGGATCACTAGGTTGCGCACGTTGTCGCGTGTTTGTAACTGTGTTTTTGCTAATATGTCTGTTTGCACTGAACGCAAAATTTCTGTGTGTTTTTGTGTCCAATTAGTAGGTTTGAAATCAGGTTTGATTAGTTTGTAGAGAGGTTTAACCCTTTCTGCATAATTTAGAACATAAGTTCTTCCAAAATTCAGGAAACCTAGAATTGACTGTAAGTTTTTCCGCATTTTTGGAGGTTGAAGCAGTGCACAGTTCTCTAAAAAGTTTGCTGCCAGGCTTTTGCCTTCACTTGATAACTCATATCCCAAAGATAGGACGTTGAGGTGGGCAATTCGTGATTTCTTAAAATTGAATTTGTACCCTTCAGAGGCGAACCCAAGTATTATGGTTTTCACTCTTTTCAAGTGCTTGTCCAAATCATCATCTGTAAGATAGATGTCATCGACATAGGACAATGCCTCATCATTGTACATTTGTAGTAACTCCGTAACTCTGGCTGAAAATAAGCCTGGACTATTCTTGAATCCCTGGGGGAGACGGCAAAATTGGTAATGTGCCCCCATTATGGAATAAGCGGTCAAATACCTGCTTTCTGGTGCAATGTTTTGACAAAAGAAACCATTTGAGATATCTAATGTAGTTTTATATTTTTTGCGCACAATGTTATTCATCTGTGCAGCACTATGTGCGTTTTGTACTGCAAAAGTTTTGCAACAGGAATTTAGATGTCTGTAATCCAAAACTAGACAATATGAATTGTCTGGTTTGGAGACAGGAAACAAAGGATTGTTCATTGATGAGGTGCATGATTCAATCACCCCTTGGTATTCAAGTTGATTTAAAATCTACCTGACCTGTTTTTTAGCTTCCTGTTTTACAGGATATTGCCTTTGCATTGTTGGTTGAGTTTTCAACTGGATTTTATGGTGAGGGGAATCCTCATCATATCCTACATGATTTTTGTATAGTGCTGGGGCCTAGGCTGCAGCCCATTTCCTAGCATATGTGTATTTTTTATGAATTGGAATGTGATTTGAGAAGGCTTGCATAATTATATCTTCGCCATGTGGGCACTCCCTGACAAATTCAGGTGGCCAGTCTTGTTCAGCTAGAAGGATGTCATAACCCTTAGAGAGCTTCTCCCAAAAGAGTGCTAGAATTCTTCTTGGTTTGTACCCCCATCCGGAGTGTTACTTCACATAACCTATGTGGTACACTAACCCTGGTATCTGCAGTTTCAAATTGGATACTTTCATTCAAGTCCACAGTCTCCAGATGATCCTTCAGGATCTTGCGAGCTATGGTTACCTCTGCTGCGCTGTCTAGCATTGTTTGGGCCCACTTCCCATTCTTGAGTTGTGTCCTCAAGATCCTCGGCATGTCTGATTTTTAGACTTGCTACCTTCTTTTTTTGAAATTGGCTTTTCTTTTTTTTTGGAACGTGCTGTTTGTCTTTAGACTTCACGCGTTCTACTTTTTGTTCTGAACGTCCTCTCCTTTTGGATTTCTGCGAGGAAGTCTGAAAGGCACGAGAGGAACGTGTATCATTATTTTGATATCTATCAGGTTTTCTCAAGTTATCCCTATTTCTAAGGTTGTACCTTTTCTCTGAGGGCTCCTGCTGAGACGGCCTTCCTCTCGACTGGGAACACTTCTCTTTAGGAAGTGTCTGTTTAGTGCTTTCCCACTTCTTTTTAGGAGTAGTGAGATTATCTTTAATAAAATCTTTTTCAGGATTTTCAGTTAGTTGGGGTTTTACTGGTTTCCCACCCAAACTCTCTACCTAGCTCTTCATAGGATGTTTCAATAATTCTGGCAAGCTCATATGGTTGCTCAGTAATATCATCTGTTTCTTTTAGTTTTTGGTGGATCGCCACTGATGCTGCTTCACCTTTTATGTTGGCTAATAGTATAGCCGAGACCTGTTTGAAATCTTTCAGTAATTTCATACCTAGATTTAAGGCCGGTTCTGGACCGTATTTATTTTGAATCTGTCTCAGAACGTCTGGTATTACCGCCATAGACGGGACACCATGTGTTTTAGTGTAGATTGAAGCAAAAACTGTACCCCAAGTGTCGCAGTCCTCTACGTGTGGTGCAATCCCCATTGGTAAACAGATTGTCAGAATTCTGTGTTTCTCATGAGGTGTACTATCAGGGAATACTGCCTCTATTTGAGTAATTTTTTGTGCTAACCAGAACGGAATTTGTTCTCGTTTTGCGGGCAATTTACCAATGACTGACTGTATAGTCTGTGGTGTAATTTTGTTTGTGTTCCCTTGATAAGGGATGTGCTGTGGAATTCTTACAGCTGGTTGGATTGTTAAAGTCCGCATGACATATTGAACCAACTGCCTGTGTATTTTAATCAGCTGTTTTAGCTGAGCTAACAGTTCAGGAGCTGTCATTGTTTCAATGTCAGGATGTGGTGTATAGCTGGCTAGTACCGGCCATGTTGCTCCTGGACTACCTAGTGGATCGAGCCTGGTAATGTGATTTTGATGTTGTAGGGCGCCATTAAACCAGAGCTGATGTTCTTGGTAAGTTAGTGGAATTTCACCGTTCTCGAAAGGAACGTATTCCGCTGGTGGTTCCTCTAATTTATAGTAGTGGAATTTGTTTGTTACTGCATTTGCTGCAGGAAACAGAATGCATGAATAGAATACCTCTGTCTGCCGATATTCATGTGCCTCTATAACAAATATTACTTTACCACCTCTCGATGATACTCCATTTTCTATAAGTTTTATAGTGATGGTTTTCTTTATATTTGCAGGATGTGTATGGCATCCACGTCATTTTGCTGGAGATTTGTGTCTTCTAAAACTGCCTGAGCTGCTGCTGTAACTCTATTCCTTTCGCCGTCACTCATTGTGTTGACCGAAAGTTTGCAGAACAAGTTTCAAGGAAACAAAGATTAGGTGCACAATATTTTGGAACACTGTATCCTTCAACGTTGAACAAACTAAAAACTAATAAATAGGATTTTTTCGTCCTACTCAGTTTAAAGAGGATATTTGATCCTTTAACCCACTCCAGACTATTGGAGTATTTTACGGGAAAAGGGGTCTGTGTGAAAAGCACGACGGAGTTACTTTAGTATCTAGCGTTAAATTATCGTCTTACCAACGGTTGGGCGCCATGTAGTGTAGTTCCTATATTCCCAATAGTCTCTGCACATTGGAATAGTATATCCTGTAGTTTAGACGTAGGACTGAAGTCGACTAGGTCTCTACCGAATATACTAAACTTAATTGTGTGTGTGCCAGCTAGCTCAGAGGTCACTAGAAACTTTCTTGAATGAACAAGAAGGGAGTAGTTTCTGACAACCGCTCAAAACATAACAACTTTGTTCCCCAAGTATAAAAATATATCTCTAGAGCCGCGGAAACAATAGATAGTTATTTCACTCAGTCAATTGTGCATGTTTCGTTTCACCAGAGGTGCATAGAAATAGAGAGACGGGCATTTTCAATAAAAGGGTATTTATTGAATAGTCATCTTTCGCAAGCATATGAAATGAACTGCTGCTATCGTAATACTTGCGGTAAAGTACAAAGCGTACAGTACGAAGAGTATTATAAAATAATATTGTAAAAGCATGATATGGTTTCTAAGCCATAAGATACCTACAATGCATAAAATACATACAGTGATAAATAAGGACTAAAAGTACTCAACTGGTGTTTCTAAAATACGCCTACCCTGGTGTACCTAACCTAGGTCTAGTAAAAGGGAAGAAGTAAGTAGGGTGTAGCCCAGTTTTAGTATTATTTGCCAAGAATCTAATCCAAGAATTCTCTTAGGGTCTAATCAGCTCCGTACCTTGGTTTTTCCAAGAAATCGTTGTAGATTTTCAGAACTAGTGGAAGTAGCCAAGCCGTATTAGGACTACTTGAGCTATGTCTTAATATAGTTATGATTTCTATGCCTATATAAGGATACGGTATTTTATACCTATATAAGGGCATGAATCGGGAAAATTACACTAGGGTCCTAAAACGCAATACAATAGTTTTGCATGTTACGGTTCTTGTCCAACGTGATTTGTAGTGATTTGGCTGAGTCCACTAATATTGGGATGCAGTTACGCATGGCGATTAATTTGGTCCATTCCTTTTTTCAGAAGAGATTTTGGGGGAGGAAATTAATAAGAATTCTGTTTTTTGCTTGTTTAGTTTAAGCTGATTACTGTTAGCCATTGAAGGGTCATCTTTAGCGCTTCATTCATTGACTTGATCTCCTCCAGTGAATTGACTTTAATGTAAATCTGTGTGTCATCAGCATACATATGAAACAAGATGTTGACGTGTCGCAGTCTTTCAACCAGAGGTTCCATGTAATGATTAAAGAGAGTTGGGGAAAGAGTTGATCCTTGCGGTACACCATCTTAATAGGGGACGGCGATGATAGCTTTTGAGTAACAAAAAATCTTTGCAATCTGTTCTCCAAGAAAGATTCAAACCATTCGAGGATAGTTCCCGACAGTCTCATCCTTCTTCCAAGTCGATCTAGCATTCTATCTTTGTTTACGGTGTCGAAAGCAGATGAAAGGCCCAAAAGAATTAAGAGACACGCGTTGTCGTGGTCTAGAGCTTGCAAGTCGGAATCCACGATATAAAGTATTTTAGTTTCCGTACTATGGTCTGGTCTGAAACCTGATTGGCAGCCGTCCAGAAGATTACATTTTGAGATGTGTTGACACAGTTGTTGATGCATACATTTTTGTAGTACTTTCATCAATAAGGGAATATTGGATACTGGCATGAAAATATTTGGGTCAGCAGCATTCCATGTAAGTTTTTTTATGATGGGGATGACTTGCCCAGTTTTTAGGCAGTCTGGTATGGAGCCTTGAGACAAAGATGTGCTGATTATCGCAGTCCAAATGGGGATGACAAATTGGTTGGTTATTGTCAAGAATTTCGAAGGGAGAGGATTTTGAAGAGGTTATTGGGCTTTGTAGATGATAGGATTTTGGAGAAGTTGTTGTCATATAACTTGAAGGAAGATCATTGAGCTTCATTTTTGAGCATTGCTTGCAAATTGTGTGAAGGTTCATCAATTTGTGAAGCCGACAGGGAGGGTACGTTGATAGCGGCTGCTCTGAGCTCACTTCCCAATGAATTGATTTAGTCTGTGAAGAAGGATGAGAATTCCTCCTTTAGAGGATTTGGGCAATTTATTCGACCGCAGCTTTACCATTTCACAGAGTTTACGTGGTCTATTTTGAGCATTCTCCAGTCCCACGCTAAAGAAATCTTTTTTGATTTGAGAATGCTTTTGTTGTATGCATTTCTGGTCTTTCTTAGTAGTTTTAGCCAGGGGGATGATTGTTGTGGTCTCCATTTCCGTTTGGTTAGTCTCAGCTTTCTCCTTTCTTCGTTCAGGGAAAAGCTAAACTAAGGGTTTTTGTCTGTGATTCTTCTCAGTTTTAGAGTAGCAACTGAATCGATTATGTCTGACATTGTTGCATTGTAGTGGTCCATAAGTTTGCTGACATTTGTAATGTAAGAGGGTGGGGGAAGATCCTTCTCGCAACGTGCAGCCAGTTTCTCACTGTCTAGGCCCTTTGTATCTCTAATCCATCTCTTTGGTTTGACAAATTGTGTAGTTATTGAAAGGTAATAGAATTGTGGTCAGACCAATCACATGCGTCTTCACGATTTCAAGTATTTGTGTTCTCTTCCGTGCTTCATGTTTCAAAGTCCTTACTAACCCAGGAGGTCTTTCTTGACAAAAAAATATGCCCGATAAGAGAAATGATGTGAATAGGTTAGAAGTGGTGAGAAGTGTTTCACCGTAGCGTGATAGTGCCCAAAATATTAAGCTCCCTAACCAGTTCACTAAAAAATACTTCATCTGTCAAATATAAATAATATGTAATTCATTTACGAAAGCAATCACATGTAATCATTGCTCAGCAGTTACGTAATGTTTTATCTATTGCAAGTCAAAAGTGCCCAAAATTTCTACTGTGAACTAAAAAAATATTGTGGATCAGCTGTAATAAGTTTATAAAAACAGTCAAAATTAGGTCATAACTAGGTAGATATATTACATTTTTCCGATAGATTATGTAAACAATGTTGGCCACTCTATCGTAATAAATCCTTAGTAAATCAGTCATTTGAATATACCTGTAATGTCTCAAATGTAATGGCTTATATAGCTCTTAGATCAACCAATAGATTGGTGTTTTACATGTGAATTATATTTTAGCAATCCAATTAATAAGCAATTTCTTAGATGTGATATTATATTTATACCATCTTTCAAGAAACCAAATGTACACTGGAATGTTTTTTCTAATATTAAACATTTCCCCAAAAATAATAAAAATCATAAACATATAATACTTGTGAATTACTAATTAATATTGGGAAAATATACAGAAATATTACTTAATAATTTCCTTCAGATGGGGCTTATGCTATAAAAAATAACTGTAGTCCATATGTTGATTTAATCCTTTCAGACTAACTGAATCCAAGCAGTTTATTCAATTGGTTTCTCTCTGAAGAACAAATGTTGTGTTATTCCTGACAGCCTTGATTGGTATTTGTTCTAAAATCAAAATTCATAACTGTCTGATCTTATAGAGATTGGCAGGAAAGATGTACAGCTACCGTATATTTTATGTTCTTTAGAACAAATACCAATCAGGGCTGCCAGGAATAACACAAAACGTTTAACGTGCACTACTAGCCTTTTTAATCTCTTTGGTGTCACATTCATTCAGCATCATTCATAGAGACTTGTTCACCACCACTAACAGCACAAAATGAGCACGGCTATCTCCCGTCTTAAAATTGGATGGATTTTTAATTGAATTAAGTTTCTCCTATTTTAGTAGTAATGGGCCTCTGATGAAGAGCGTAGATTGAATTGCATTGGGCATAATTGTTAAATTTTTCAAAAAGTTGTAACTGTGGATATAATATCACAATAAAATGAATTATGAAAAAAAGAAAATAAATTAATGTTCTAAACACTTTTTGGACTGCAATTTCAACGATTAAAACTTTATTGAACTGAGTGCAGGCTGGAGACGCTTTTCACAGGAGAAGGAAAACGCTGATTTATTTTTGTTTATACTCATCTCTTACTCAGGAGATTATACAGATCTGCACCTATCACTCCATTACCTGATTACTTTTGAACAGATGTGAGTGCATCAGTCTTCCCACATTTGGATTTGTTTCAGCCACACAAGTCACCCCATCTTGGATTTCCCTGGGAGTCTAGTTTTAAAAAACGTATAGGTTTGCTAGGTTTCCCTAGGTGCCGACTGAGCTAGGGTTCAAAATCCACAGCTAGGCACATTGCAAAAAAAGGGCCAGTTTTCACTGGAAAAATGGGATGTGCCCAGGTTGCGTTTTGGGCCATTTCCTGTCATGGGCACTAGGCCTACCCACACAAGTGAGGTACCATTTTTATTGGGAGACTTTGGGAAATGCTGGGTGGGTGGAAGTTTGTGGATCCACGCAGACTCCAGACTTTTCCATCACAGAAATGTGGAAATGTGAGGAAAATGTGTTATTTTTACAACGTTTGAGGTTTGCTAGGGTCCAAAAACCACAGCTAGGCAAACTGTAAAAGAAGGGTCCGTTTTCACTGGAAAGAAAATGCTGTGCCAATGTTGCATTTTGGGCCATGTCCTGCTGCAGGCATTATGCCTACCCTCACAAGTGAGGCACCACTTTTAGCACAAGACTTAGGGGAACAAAAAATAGTGGGACAAGTGTTATTGCCAATTGACTTTCTATGCATTTCTCCCTTCCAAAGGCAAGACAGTGTGTAAAAAATAATTCATTTAAAAAAATGCCCTCTAATTCACATGCTGAAATAGGCAAATCACCACTGCTTCTAAACACCATATGTTTTTCCCATTTTGGAAATACATAGTTTTCCTTGATACCTATTTTTCACTCTTTATATTTTATCAAGTGAATTGCTGTATACCTGGTACACAATGAAAAAACATTGCAAGGCGCAGCTCAGTGTTTGGCTCTAGGCACCTCTGGTTCTTGGTGAACCTACAAGTCTTATATACCTCTACAACCATAAGGCTCTAATAGACATAACGGTCTACTGCTTTTATAAGTCTGACAACTTAGAAAATGTTAGAGGTGAAATTGCAGGCACAAATGGCTGTTTTTCTAACTCATTTTCAATATGTTTCAATTACAACTGTTATTTTATATAGGAAAACTTTGAAGGATCTACACAAATGACTCCTTCTGAGTTCAGAATTGTGTCTACTTTTCAAAAATGTACAGCTTTCTGGTATTCATTACTGGTTTTACATCAATTTCTAGCACTAACTGAAAGGAGGTTAAAAGCACCAAAAAAATTTAAAAAATAGCCATTGTCCCACTAAAATGCCCAAACTGTGTAGACAATTTTGGTTTTCTAACAAAAGTCTGCCTGTTCCTGAAAGCTGAAAAGATGGTGATTTTATCACAGCAAACGCTTTGCTTATACCATTTGCAGGGAAAAAACAGACACTTTCTTCTTCAACACTTTTTTATAATTTATCACCAAAAACCCAAAGTTTAGCTATATTTTGGCTAATTTCTTGGTCCCCGCCAGGGAAATCAACAAACCCTGGGCTCCTTTAGAATCCTCAGGATGTGGAAGAAAAGGACGCACATTTTATGTGGATACCTTATGTGGACAAAATGTTACAGGGGCCTAAGCGCAAACTATCCTAAATAGCCAAAAAGCGCTCAGCAGAGGGGAGGGGAAAGGCTCAGCAGTTAAGGGGTTATAATATATTTGAGGGAGGGCTCACATGCGCAGCCCACATCCCAGGGATCACAAATTCTGTGGGAATAAACATATATAATTAAGGAGGGGACCAACGCAGCCCCAGGGACTGCCACCTCCCTGGGGCACGTACAAATATGTATGTGGGTGGGCCCGCTGGGCCCACCTGCACACAGTGGAATGCCTCCTCCCTGGGGCTAAACACATTAAACTTAATGTGCAAGCCCACACTGCCTCCTCCCAGGGTCAAAGATATAAATTAATGCATGGAGCCCGCGTAGCCCCCCGCAGCCCCTGGGACCGCCACCTCCCTGGGGCTGAAATAAACTGATGTAGGTGATCCATTGTGAACTGCCTGCCCTGGGGACCACCACCTTCCTGGGGCTCTGTTTTATGAAGGAGTGGGCCGCGTGCCCCCCTTGGAGGCCCTGGCAACCGCTATCCCCCAAGGCTTGCTCCTGCTACCACCCGAGGTGCCAACCCTCTGGCTGTAGCTGTTTGCTTTTACTTGATGGGGGCTAACAGCTCCCACCAAGCAAAAGAAAACAGAACTTTGCGTCCTGCAAGCTGGGCTGTCAAACAGCTCAGGTTTCCCGAAAGCAGAGTTTTCATCTGTTTACCTGCACGCACATATGGGTTCAGAGAAACAGATGAGAACCTTGCTCTGACAGACGGGGGCTCCATTTCAGCAGCCCCCTGTCCGTCAGAGCAATTCCGGCTCCCACAGGAGGTGAGGAGCCGGCTGTAACCGCGCAGACCTTGGGGCTCCCACTGCAGGCCCATTGCACACTGGGCCAGTAGACATACCAGGGTCCCAGGAGTTTGTTATTGTTATTTGGTATTTATATAGCGATAAATCTCCGTCAGGTGTCTTAGCGCTCGGGGGCGGGCGTAGCTGCATAGGCGACAGTCGTGTCAGGCGTAGAATAGGGTCAAGCTATGCTAAGGGCTTCCCTAAACAAGGTTGTCTTGAGCTGTTTCCTGAACTGGAGTAGGTTGGGTTCCTTTCGGAGTAGCTCAGGTAGCTGGTTCCAGAGTTGGGGGACAAGGACAGAGAAAGCTCTGCCCCCTTTTGAGGTGAGCTTGTACCGTGGACAAGACAGAAGACAAGCCTCAGAGGATCGCAGTGAGCGTCCCGGGATTTAAGTCTCAAGGTGTTCTTTTATGTAGGAAGGGGCTAGGCCGTATACCCTTGAATTTCGCTCTTTGCCTTATAGGGAGCCAGTGCAAATTGTGCAGTAGCGTGGTGGCATGGGACCTTCTAGGGAGTCTGAGGATCAATCTGGCTGCATCATTTAGGACCACCTGTAGTTTGATTGCCAGTTTCTGAGGGAGAACAATGTAAAAGATGTTGCCGTAGTCTAACCTCGATAGGATAGTGGCTGAGACGATCATCTGGAGTGTGGAGGTGGAGAGAGGAGGGACCAGTTTCCGCAATTGCCTAATCAGGCCGGTGCAGGTACCAACCACCGAGGAGATTTGGTTGGCCATGGAGAGCTCGGCATCAATTTTTCTACCAAGAGTCTTCACGACTGGCAGGGGTTGGTGGTGGGGCCTAGCTCTTGGGGCCGGAAATGGTCACCCCAGGGGGAAACTGTTGTGGGGATGACCACGATCTCTGTCTTGTCAGGGTTGATTTTTAGTGAGTTAGCTGTCATCCAACTGAGGGTGAGTCTGAGGATGTTTTGTGCCTGGGCCTGAGCAAGTGAGGTGTTGTCAATGCTGAGGAGCAGTTGGGTGTCATCCGCATAGTTGTAGATTTTACAGCCCATGTTGCCTAAGGCTGCTACCAGAGGTTGCAGGTAGACATTAAAGAGGAGTGGGGATAGGGCTGAGCCCTCCACAGCTGAGCATGCCTTTTTCAGATACCAACTCTCCCAGTTGAATCCTTTAGGATCTGCCAGATAGAAACGATTCAAGCCACAGGTTTGCCAGACCCCTGATACCCAAGGTGGTGAGTCTATCCAGTAGTTGAGCATGGCTGACAGTATTGAATGCCGCTGATAGATGTAATAAAATCAGGGCACAGCCATGGCTCTAAGCTCATCAAGCACTGACAGCATGACCAGCTCGGTGCTATGATGTGCTCTAAGCCCAGCTTGGGTCCCTAGAGGAGGATGTGGTCTCCCAGGAAGGGTGAGAGTGTTTTCAGAACATGTTATTCTAGGACCTTAGCCAAGAATGGTAGCTGGAAGATAGGCCTATAGTTTTTGGGGTTGGCCTCGTCCGCACGTGGCTTCCTCAGGAGGGGTGTGACTCTCGCTTCCTTTAGGCACGATGGCAGTTACCCAGTCTCCAACGAGTTGTTTAGCATGGTAATAACTTGTCTTTCTAGACCAGGAAGGGCCATTTGAAAGATTCTAGGGGTGCAGCGGTCCGCGGGGATCCTGTTTTAATCCGATTCATGAGTAGCGTAAGGGAAGCTCTATCCAGTTTGGGGAAGCAGGTAAATACCTGGTCAGGAGTTGGAGCTTGGGATAGGGCTAGCAGGTTATGATTGATAGAGGTATTGTCTATGTCTGAGAGAATGTCCCTCACTTTCTGCAAGAAGAAAGATTGAAATGCGTTGCAGTCGATCGAGTCGTCAGCTGGTTTCTGCTCCGATTTTTGGCTGAGTGCCTTCAGAATTCTGAAGGTCTCTTTCTGTCTATTTGCTGCTATACTAATTCTGGTCTCATAATATTCAGCTTTAGTAGTCATGATGCATTTTTTGTAGGAATTGAGTAGTGACTTGTATTTTTCTCGCTCGGCTGGGTCATTAGTTTTGCGCCATCGTCTTTCCACATGGCAAAGCTTTCTCTTAGTTTCTCCTAGTGAGTGGTTGAACCAAGGAGCTCCTTTTCCCTTATCTTTGATCCTTTGCCTTCGCTCGGGTGCTACGTGGTCTATCGATATGCGTAGGCTATTCGTAAGTTCTTCACATTCCTGGTCTAAGTTTCCCTTTTCAAAGGTGGTGGGGTGGAGGAAAGGAGAGGCTCTACTAGGATTGAGGGCTCAATTCTTTTCCAGTTTTGCACCGTTTTCCATATTTGGGGAGGTTTGGTTAGGTGGTTATCTATTGGGACCCAGCATCTGAGTAGGGAGTGGTCTGACCACACACACGATGAGATGTCTGTAAGCATGGCTCGTGGTTGGGAGGTCCAGACAAGGTCCAATATGTGGTCTTTAGTGTGTGTGGGGCCATCAACTAGTTGTTGGAGACCTAGTGTGTTCATGGGTGTTTCAAGATGGAGGGCAACCAGGTCTTTAGGTGTTTTATCCCAGTGGTGATTGAAGTCTCCAACTACTAGTAGTCTTTGGTACCGTGTGCAGAGGTCAGAGATTATTTCTAAAAAGAGACCGTTAAAGCGCAGTTGACTTCGGGGGGCGATATACTGTCAGGAGGGTGAGGGAGGAGTTTTTAAAGGAGATTTTTACCCCAAGTATATCTGCCAGGTCAATATTCTCGGCCACTATTTTGGTAACTGTAAGTTGTTTTTTAAAGAAGATTGGCACTCCCCCACCTTTGGTGTTTTCACCACGGTTGTGCCACAAGACGTCATAATCTCCTGGTAGGGAGGCGATGATATCTGGAACAGAAGTCTCTCCCAACCAGGTTTCAGTGAGTGCCAGGATGTCGGTGTCCCCATCCTGGAGAAGTGAGAAAACTTCATGGTGATGCTTTTGTAGGGAACGTGTATTCAGAGTTGTTACTTTCAGCTTAGTCTGAGTTTTGGCAGCTAGGCTTGTTTTAGATATAGGTAGAGCTGGGAGAGGTGGAAGAATGCTGTTTCCTCCATTCCCTTTTAGGATGTTTTCCTCCTTTAGTTTGGAAAGTGTGAACCTGCTAATGGTGTAGTTCTTAGAGTCAAGGGATTGTAGTTCTTTTACTGAGTAGGACAGATGTAGGAGCGGACGGGCACAGGCGGGCTTGCCTTTGGTGCGCCATCGGTGCGCCCGCTGCGAGATGTGGTCCCTGGGTACGAATTCGGCCCAGGGAAGGGGTTCATGTGGCACCCCTCCGCTATACATATAAAAATAAAGAGGCTAAATAAAGCGAGTAAGGGGCAGAAAGTGACAAAATCAAGATCAGAAACTAACAGAAAGAGGCTAAATAAAGGTTCAAATCAACCAGAGTGAGCCAAAATCGTGTTGTGAAACGAGCTGAAAGAGGCGAAATAGAGTTCAGAAACAAGCAGAAAGAGGCAAAATAAAGGCCAGTAGTGAACAGAAAGAGGCAAAATAGAGATCAGAAACAGGCAAAGTAAAGGTCAACAAAGAGCAGAAAAAGGCAAAATGGAGGTAAGAAATGAGCAGGAAGAGTCAAAATAAAAGTCATAAACGAGCAGAAACAGGCAAAATAAAGGTGAAAAATTAGCAGAAAGAGGCAGAATAGAGGTCAGACATGAGCAGAAAGAGGCAAAATAAAGATGAGAAACGAGTAGAAAGAGTCAGATTAAAGGTCAGAAAGAAGCAAAATAAAGGTAAAACATGAGCAACAAGCGGCAGAATAAAGGTCAGAAACGAGCAAAAAGCAGCAAAATAAAAGTAAAAAATGAGCAGAAAGAGGCAAAATAAAGGTTGCAAACTAGCAGAAAGAGGCAAACTAGAAATCAGAAATGAACAGAAAGAGGTAAAATAGAGGACAGAAAAGAGCAGAAAGAGGCAAAATAAAGGTCAGAAACTAGCAGAAAAGGCAAAATGAAGTTTAGAAATGAGCAGAAAGAGGCAAAATAGAGATCAGAGAGAGAAAAAATAAAGGTCACCAATGAGTTGAAAGAGTTGAAATAAAGGTCAGAAGTGAGCAGAAAAAAGGTAGAAATGAACATGAAATGAGCAGAATTCACTGAATCATTTTCCTGCACCCACTTACCGAACAACTCAGACACTCTCACTGCCACTTACAGACCTATTCACTCATGTACCTACTCTCAGACAAACTGAGACATGTACACCCACCCACAAACACAGTCAGGCACTCATGCAACCACTTACAGAATCACTCATACTCTCAACCATTCACAGATCTACTCAGAGACTCACACACCAACTCACAGATCCTTTCTGAGACTCACTCACCCACTCACGGATGCACTGAGACACTTGTATAATACGCACAGCCCCACTCATACTCTCTCACACCCACAGACACTCATGCACTCACTCACACACTCAGTGTCAAAAGTTAGTGGTTACAGTTAGGAAATAGAATTTTTAAAAAAGCGTAGAAATTCACTGAAAACACAAAGGTTACAGGGACGATATAGATAGGCTCAGATTTCACTCGTACAAAACCAGTGAAGTTCAGCAGTTATAGTTATCTGAGCTAGCTATAAGCTATGCCCCTGCAATGCACTGCTTATGATTTCACATATAGCATAACTCACGACATGGTCAGTGACATCACTGACGACATACCTGCTGACATCTTGCACGAGATCACTGTTGACATCATCCACAGAACAACTCATGCACTCATGCACACTCCTATACAACCTCACATATTCCCACTCATGCATCCACACAACCACTCACATACCCATTCACAGGCCCATTCAAATACATACACAACCACTCACTTATCCATAGGGCCTCTCAGATACCCACTTACTCACTCATAAAGCCTGATCATACAACCAGTCACTCCCACATGAAGCCACTCAAATAGCCACACACTCACCCATACAGCTACTGACACACCCAGTTATTCACCTATATTGCGACTCAATCACTAACTCACTCACTCATACAGCCTTTCAACGGAGCCACTCACTCATCCATACAACCACTCACACTCTCACTCACACATCAACACAAACACTTGGACACCGGTTCACACATCCATACAACCACTCACACAGCCACTCACTCACACATACAGTCAATCCCACAGACATTCATTCTTCAATGCAGCCACTCACACACCAACTCACTTAACGAAACACTCACTCAAACAGCCACTCACTCACCTACACAGTCATTTACACATGCAATCATTTACTCATACAGCTATTCAGACACCCAGTCAATCACCCATACAGTAAATGTAAATGTAAATGTAGAGTACTTGTGTAGCGCACGAATCGACCCCAGCTGGGGTATCTCGGCGCATGTACGAATACTGTTGTGGAACCCTTCCTGGCAATTCCCATTGAAGTGCCCATTTCTCGGCACCCCCAAGGTGAAGCCAGGCATCCTAGCGTTGTGGGGGCCGTTGTGGAGATTAAGCAAGCTATTGCCCAGAGTTGCAGAGTGAGACCCATGATTAGAATAGGCACCGAGGCGAGAATTATCAGGTCCGAGGAAATTGAGCCCAAGACCTGCCGATGCGGGAATTGAACCCTGGTCCCGGGCTAGACCTCTGCATCAGGTTCTGCCGCTCTAACCATTGAGCCACACTTCTCCCATTGAGTCACTGACACACCGACTTACCCACCCATACAGCCCCTCATACAGACTCATACAGCCACTGACTCACCTACTCACTCACCAATACAGCCACTCACATAGCCACTAAGTCACCCAGCTACGGTCAGCTACTCATACACCCACTTATACACTCATACAGCTACTCACACACCCACTCACACACCTGTACAGTCACTCAGACACCCTCTCACACTCAGATACAAATAGTTACACACCTCACATAAACTATGATAAACAAGCATTTACAATGCAACGGTCTCGCCTTTGCGAAAGTTAGAGCTATTGGCATTGTAAATGACAAACTTTATTTATGTGTTGGTTTTAAAAACAGATAAATAAATGGCATTGTCATTTACAATGCCAATAGCTTAATCTCTCGCAAATGCGACACCTATTGCATTTGCACACACACACACACACACACAGAGCCACACGCACACACAGAGCCACAGACACACAGAGCCACACACAGAACACACACACAGAGCCGCACACACACACAGAGCCACACACAAAGCCACACACACACACAGAGCCACAAAGCCACACACAGAGACTGCTTAGGATGGGCATAAGTTTGAGAGCAACAAGAACACAAAGCCTAGTAGCGAGGAGGAAGAAAAGGTGGTGGTGTTGGATGGATTGAAAATTATGACACATTAATACAAGTCGACAGATGAAAACATAACTGCGAACAAAGTGAAATTAGCATAGTTGAAGTTGGAGTTCTGTTTTTATATTATACTAATGAAAAGTCCTCCTTGGTACAAGATAAGTTTTCCTTTTGGAGATGATTTATTTTTTTTGTACTTATTGTATTTATTTGATTTTGTATTGCACAGTTACTTAAAACCATCTGCAATATAACTTACATGCGATTTTAAAAGCGAATTGAAACAATTGTTTAAAAAAGACATTCTTGTAAAATAAAAGAACAATGGGTTTACTTACAACCGTGTAAATACCGAGTAAGAAGATATATTATACACATTTAAAAAGTCTGCAAATGGTTGTCAGTTCGTTGTCAGTTCGGCCTTGTTGGAAAATACTGGTTTAACAGACCAAGTTGCCTTTTATGATGCCTGACCCCTCTTATTCCATAAGCCTAAGACGCAACTCGGCCATATATCTCCGAAATCTGGCCAAGTCCTGTGGTGTAGTACAAGAAAAGAGAACCGAAGTTGCTTCTTTCACTGTCCGAACCCTGTTGCGGAGCCATATTTGTTTTAAAAGGATCCTACGGGACTGCAACATACCGGGGCAACAACAAATCAAGTGTAGCAAAGATTCAAATTTAAAATCACAGATTCTGCATCTGATTCTATGTTCTAGAGAACTCCATCCGGGATTTAATTCCTTAAAGGGGAGGGGCACCAGTCTGGCCCATACAATGTTTTTTAGTGCTTTCCTTCCCAGAGATTGCTTCAGATATGGCTGGATTTTACTCCCAGAAAATGATTTTATCAGCCTAGGTGAGCCTCTTCCTGTTGTGTGTTCTGCTAGATCACTTTGGTGCGACAGTTGATAACATTGTTTGATTGATTGAATTTTTGATGGCCAAATAGTTTACCGTTCCCTGATCCCAATTTTCCGTTGCTAATCCCAGTGTTTCCACTGCTTCCTCTGTGTAACGATGCCACGGGTTAATTGACTCCCTAAAAATTGGCTTCAGCTTGCTCTTTAAGGTTCCAGCTGGAGCTGTTAGGACTTGGTAGTAGAATTTTGCATGCGTTCCCAAGCATTCTTTACTTTGTTGCTTCAGTCTGAATTCTAGACAAATTAGGCTGTTGCGTGTGTATTTGGGCAGTTTGAAAATGCGTTTGTAGGCCTGGCATTGTGCTTTGTCTAACATTAATTCCATTTTACCCGGGAATGCCTGCTGTGCGTAACCAGCAATTGCCCTAATTTTTGCTTGTATTACATTCCTAATCGGAACAGTTGTTGGGCTTTGCATTATCTCATTTAATTTGCATAAGGCATAAATTGTTGAATGTGCTTTAGCCTTCATTTTATGTAGATGTATTGTTGCTTTGCCGGTTTCACTTAGCCAGCAACCTAGGTAATTATAGGATTTTGCGCTGACTATGATTTCTTTGTCCACATACCATTTCAAAACAGCCTTTTTTGGGTAGTGTCCAAAAATAATTACTTTAGTTTTTTGAGCATTTATTATAAGTTCATTTCTTTCATTGTAGTTATTGAGGGCATCTAGGCCCCTTTGTAGCCCGATTTTTGTGTGATCCATTACCACCAAGTCATCTGCGTACTGTAATATTTGCAGTTTGTTGGTTCCAATTTTCGGAATTACAAGACTAGCATTTTGAAGCTTCTTCCCCAGGTCAGCTGTATATAAATTAAACAGTGTGGGGGCAGGAACACATCCCTTTTTTAGGCCACGGGTTGTCCAACACTTCTTCGTTGTGGTATTATCTGCTAGCTTCACTTTGATCCAGGTGTTACTGTACAATGAAATGATGGCGCTAAGAAGAACTACTGGGATATGCCAGTTGCGCAACTTATTCCAAAGCTTGTGTCAAGGCACTCCATCAAAGGCCGCTGAGTAGTCAACGAAGCATGCAAAGATTGGTTTATTATTTTTGTAGTTAGCGTACTGGTTCAGATACGACATGGCCACGATATTGTCAATTGTGGAGCAGCCTTTGCGGAATCCGGTCTGGTAGGAGGGGAGGATTTCATTCTCTTTGATCCAATTATTTAATTCATTCAATAAGGTGCTGGCATAGGCTTTTTCTTCAACATCTAGAAGGGCAATTAATCTATAATTTTTTGGGTCTGTGTTATCTCCTTTTTTGAAGATAGGATGTAAAAAAGAGCCTCGCCATGAATCCGGCACCTTTGCTTTCAATCGACATTCAATGAACAGATTGGATAAAATTTTGCCCCAATATACCGGATCTTCTCTAAAAATGTCTCCTGGAAGACCGTTCAGCCCGGGTGCCCCGTCCTTTCTTATCTTTTTTATTACCTTTTCAACTGCCGTACGGTCTTGTTCTTTACGCAAGAATTCCACTAAGGCGTCCTCCTCTGTTATTGCGCTGTCTGAGAAGCAAATATCAGGGCTTCCAGGGACTGTGATACCCTCCTTTTTAATATAGATTGTGGCGACATGTCTGAGCCAGGCATCTGCATGTACGGAATTGCGCCAGAGCTGACGTTGTTTGTTTGGTCTTGAGAGCTTGTGTATCGTTACCCAGTCTTTTCCTAATTTATTTTGTTTCAGAGACCATAACTGGTGTCTGCGCTTTCTCGATAGATCTTTGCACAATTCCCTTGTTTGTTCCTTTCCTGCCTTCCTGTGTGCTCTTTTAGCCCTCTTAAGCTTACTTATTGTTGTGCATAATATTTTATTGTTGCGTCTAAAATGTGAAAAGGATGTTGTCATTCCATGTGGGCTGTCTTTGTCGTTTTTGGTAAGTATAGATTTTAAGGCACAAATCCAACTTGTCCAATTGACCACACTAGGTTGTTTTCCAAGAGGCTTCCCTTTGTGCTCTTGTTTTTTTTTCCATACATTAAATAATGTAGCCCGATGCTTGCTCCATTTTAACCTTCTAACTAATGTATGGTCTTCGGTCCCTGTTGAGTGGGATACTGCAGCCGCTTGTTCCCTCTGTATAATACTGAGATTTAATTCCACCTGCAACAGTTTGTGATCGCTAGTTTCATGTGTTTTTACTTCGAACT
Organism: Lissotriton helveticus; assembly: GCF_964261635.1. Taxonomy (NCBI): domain Eukaryota; kingdom Metazoa; phylum Chordata; class Amphibia; order Caudata; family Salamandridae; genus Lissotriton; species Lissotriton helveticus. The sequence goes on along the minus strand of NC_136065.1, from coordinate 1,257,141,189 downwards.
TGACTAAATTCTGAGTGAGTAGATTCCATAAGAAAATGTAGTCAATTATAGAACAGTTCTTATAAGTGGCAGTATCTGAATATTTAAGATCTAAACTTTTCCAGGTTTCATTGACAGACTTTAGGTCATAGTTTTTCAGAAATGCATTGAAAACTCTTTCAGAGCTGGCTGGACGTGACATATCATTTTTTGTTCCTAGATGGTGGAGGTTAAAGTCTCCTACTATCACTTTTGGCAGTAGTGCATTTGCGTGTAAAATTTCCTTTATTAAGGGTATGGTATTTTTTGTAACTTCCAACTTTTTCTGGCCAGATGCATGTAAATGTAAATGTACAGGAATTTATATAGCGCAAATCACCAAGCGGTTTCTAAGCGCTTGCTTAGGGAACCCGTCCTGGTATTCCCCTGTGAGATAACCCCGGCAGGGTATCCGCAAGGTGAAAGCCAGGCATCCCACCACGAGGGGCCATTGTGGAGATTAAGTAAGCTATTGCCCAGAGTCGCAGAGTGTGAACCCGTGAATCGGGTAGGCACCGGAGCGAGAATTGTCAAGTCCATGGACATTTTAGGACTCAAGACCCCGCCGAGCCGAGAATTGAACCCTGGTCCCGGGCTAACCTCTGCTTCCAGGTCTGCCTCCTCTAACCAGTGAGCCACACTTCTCCACAGATGCATTTAAGTATATGTTTATAACTAGGATTACAGCACATACGTCTTTGTCCCTGCTTCCCTCTATTAAGAGCGCCTGTAGCACTTCTGACACTATTTGAATCCTTTTTACTTTTATTTGTTTTAGATGTTTTACGTAAATCGATATTCCTCCTGATGGTCTACCAAACCGATTGTATTTAGTTGCCAATGTATGAAAACCGGCAAAGCCTTCGAGGTGGACATGCTCTGTGGCCCAGGTGTCTTGTAGACATACTATATCCGCCTCTTGCAGTGACTTAATTACTGTTTCGTGTTTGAGTGCTTTGCGTATTCCTGCCACGTTCCATGAAATGATTTTAAAGTTAAAAGGTAATTCATGATTCGTGTAAGGTAGAATTGCGGTTTCTGATAATGTGGTTTTGGCAGATGAAAAGAAAACCGACTATGAAAAATAAAATTGGCACTTGTTGTTAACCAAAGGCGAATGTAATGTGTCTTTATTTTGCGCTTTTTAACACTCATTCATCTGTTAATTTTACTGAGATTAACTTTTTAAACAATTTAATGAATAATGGACAGCAAAATCTTATTGAAAACATGTTTTAAACTTGAATATCAAAATACATTATATATGCTTACATCCAAACATTGGTATGTGTGTGCCGCGGGTGCCTAGCCTGGGTCCCCCCTGTGTTCAGGCTGTGGAGCTTGTCGGCAGACAAGGAAGAGGCGATGCAAGGATGAATTAATGATTGCCACTGAAGCCTGGTGGTGTTACAGTCCGTGCAGGTGGGGGCTGCCCCTGCCTCCACAGGAGGGGCCCCTCTCCCTACCTTAAGTGCATTATGGAGCCCTGGATGTTGCAGACGACACTCTGCCCCTCCCCGGCACCCAGCAGGTTTAAAAGTGCTGTTCCGTTGGCGGCCTCTTTGTGCCTTAAATGCTATTAAGGCCCGCAGGCCCCGGCGCTCTCCTGCGCCCACAGACAATGCCCAATTCACTCTGACCTGGGCCTGGCATGGCTTTCATATGTTAATAGGGGGCTTGTTTTGAAAGGGCTGGGACAGCAAGGGGGGTGTGGGTGGTGGGGTGTGTGGGCGTGTGTGTGTGTGTGTGTGTGTGGTGTGTGTGTGTGTCTCTCCAGATGACCTCGGCCTCTGCTAAATTTGTATATTTCCTTTTTTTTTTTTTAAGGTGCGAAGTATTTTGTTTTCTGTGGTACCACTGGCACGCTGCCTACTGGCTTGTAGAGTATTATGCCATGTGAGGCCATCCTATCAGTGGATGTATTTCTGGACACGTGTGTTCTGCACTGTGCAGATGGCCACCTTTACCGTGAGCATATACGCAAACAAGGTGAGCTCTGAGAGAGTGATAGGAGAGAGTGCGTGCTACTAGAGAAACTGGAGAGGGCGGCGTGAGGACAGTGGCTAATGGTCTAGGGGAGAGAGAAGAGTGTTCGAAGAAATATGAGGGGATGAACTGCAGAGAAGCCTAAAGGTGATGGAAGAGAAGGGAAGAAAGGGTGATGGGTTTTGAGTAAGGGAATGGAGTGTGCTATAAGGTGAATGGTGAGATTGTGGGTGAAGAAAGCAATGGGGAAAATGTTAGGGAAAAGAGAGAGTGAGAATGGAGGAAAAGGGAACCAGGAATGAGGGTAGTAAGGTGGGTGTAGAATGATAATGGGTTTGGAAGCGGCTGGGAGGTGGGGTGGGAGGGGGAGGCAGAAAGTGAACTAAGGGAAAGCGGGACGGAGAGAAGGGAGCGTTCTGTCTGCTGTGTGTGTAGAGGTGAAGCCTCTTTATGAGAGAGTTTGGAGTTGGACGGCAGCAGAAGGGGAGGGGGTAGCAGAAATAAAGAGCGGGCTGTATTAAAGGTAGGGGCAGAAGGGGGAGACTCGAGCTGCAGTTAGGGAGGGGCAGAAGAAACCGAGAGAACGCCGAAGGGGGCAGGACATATGGGCAGAGCTAGGCTCCTGTCTAATATACGAGGGGGGCTCACAGCTTGGCAGGACCCTACAGGACGGGTGGGAAGCAGTAGCAGGAGGCGGAGGCAGGCTGTTCCCGACTTTGCTCATGATGTTTGCACACGTCATTGCACAAGGGCACTTGCGTTCGAGATTGGCAAATGTGCGCCTGCATTGCGTCGGGAAGTCAACTGATCTCTGATTGGATGTGCCTGTGAAAAGTTGCTTTTTGACAGACATGAGAGAGAACAAGCTCCGTAATCCCAGTAGTTCGAGTTCTTGGGAAAGCGGGAATTACTTAAATTTGTCCTACACTTACAATGTTTAAATTTGGGTGGCCCTTGCTGAAGTGTTCTTAATTAACAAATGCCTTAATAAACCAAACATGGCCTCCATTTCATGCTCCCGCCAGCACAAGAGAAGTGTTTTTATTTGTAATCACCCTGCAGCAATTAGCATTATGCGCCGGGGGGATTGTTAAGCTCACTAATATGGTTTTCATGAAAATTAAACGAAAATCCGCTCACCCTGCCGATCATACGCACGCCATATTGGACATCGCACGAAGCTCGCATCCCCTAAGGGGGGGTTATTCCCTTTCTTTCAACTTTATTGGTCTTTACCAGAAAGAGACCCAGGGGCACACTTTTGAGATTGAAATGCCGGCCAGACAATGGCTCCGCTGGGTAAGCTATTAGCCGAGAGTGCTGGGTACCGGGAGCCGAGCAGCCCCTTTGCCTGGGTTCAGTATCCGGGCGACGATGCTGATGGTGCCCAGAATCTGGAAGGCGTAATGAGAACAACCCCCCTCGCTTTCCCCGCACAGTTGTTATGTTAAAAGTGCCTCTTGCCCCGAAGCAGCGACTGTAGTGATCATTGAGAACAGAGGAGACCGGCTTCTGAAAACACGGAATTCAGCCTCCCTTCTGTTCTCCATATGGAGACATTGTCTCGTCATTGCTTGACAAAGGCAACACCCCTCGGAGCTGCCTTTTCACCCCACTGTGCTTGGATGAACTGTTGGTTTCACTTTTTAATAAACCCGCAGCAGTGGCCTGCTGGATGGCAGCCCCCTGGAGCTGGCGAAGGACAAGCGATTAAACGAGTTTGTATTAGTGGCGCCTTAACTTTCTTGCGCCTATACCCAAAGCCTTAGCCCCATCTTTTTCAGACTAGCGGGCGTGTTTTTGACTGTTGTTTACAGCCTAGAAATAAAGTAAAAAAACACGCCCCCTCAATCTGAAAAGGACGGGGCTTAGATCGAAAGAAGAACGTCACTAGGACCTCTTCTCCAATGGCTGGCAACCGTTTAGGAGGCCAGCCAATGGAGAAGAGAGGCGGGGCTTAACCTCGCTAGTGATGTTTACTCTACCCCTTAAATCTCGCCAGCAAGACTACGCATGGGCGCAGTCTTTCGCAGGCCGAGACCTAAAAAGGGATCACTCATTAGCAGTACAAAAGTATACTAATTCAACTAGTATTGTAAGTTTGTATATATATTTAACACACAAAACCCTTTAGAAAACACTCACAATCACTGGATGGTATCATCCGTGATGTCACTGACCATGTCATGAGTGATGTAATATGTGAGGCCATAAGCAGTGCATTGTGGGGGCAGAAGTTATAGTTAGCTCAGATAACTGAAAACTTGCTTATGGTCAATTATGTTTCAGAAAAGACTGAACAATGTGGGTGAGGAGCGCACACTATTAGTGCAGTAACACTGTGTACCTCGATATGTGTGCTGTGTTGAAAAATATGCCTGCGGAGCATATGTATGTAAGACAGAAAAGTGGCATAGTCACAGGTAGCAACTAGGGCTTCAACACGCACTACTGGTTAGACTGTATTAACATTTAACATACATTTTAATGAAATTCATCATCAATTCAATTCTGTTTGATATACAGTCAATCATCAAATTTTTAGCATCAAAACAAACGATATTATACAAAATTAGCAGTTCAACAAAATACTTTTTTGTGCAATGAATTGCAAAATCCAATGCATTTTGGGACACTTGGGGGCTCATTAGGATGGCGGGCAGACTTTGCTGTCCGCCACCCTAACGGAGAACGGGACCGCCCGTCATAAGGGCGGGGGTCCCGTAGGGGGAATTAGGATGTGCCCGCCACAGTGGTGGGCACATCCAACATGTTTTGCATTGTGGCAGGCGGTGCTCTCTGCACCGCCCGCCACAGTGCAAAACATAAGAGAATGCATTTGCATATGCAAAGCGGAAGGCACCGAGCGGTGCCTGCCGCTTTGCATATGCAAATGTGGGGGGTACCATAGGTACCTCCGCTGTCCTCCCCCTCAGCTGGCATCACCTGGGGGCCCCGCAGGGGGCCCCCGCAACAAACACCACCTGCCTTTCCGTGGCGGCATTGCCGCCGCGGAAAGGCCCCTTCATGTGGACATTGTAAGATGGCTGGCCGTGTCCATAGGACACCGCCACCATATTATTCTATCACCGCCGCGGTCGCAATGTGACTGCGGCGGTAAAGCGGTGGACGGTCTTTCCGTCCGCCGCTGTCCTCACCGCCATCCTAATCTGGCGGGGGGGAATGCAGGCATGGATGTCGGGTGGATTGCCTCCGCCAGGGTGACGGTGGCCACCGCCACCCTGGCGGAGGCAATCCGCCCGACATCCTAATGAGCCCCTTGGTGTCTTCATCAGGGGTATTCTGTGGAAACAATGAAAAAGGAAGACATTTCAACTTATACACGTTGGGATCAACATTGTAGTTAATGTAAATAACACATTCATGTTATTCAAGAGCGTGTCATGCAACCATCACCAGAGTGAAAGAAAAGTGTGTGTTGTTGTGAAAGACTGCCACTTACTCTTTAGCCACGAGTCAATGCTGATAAACGAGGGGAAGAAAAACAGAGAAACAAGAGATTACGGGTGCTGACCTCCTAAATAATGTGTTGCAGTCTCAGACTAAAATGGCAAGTCACAATCTGCCACATACCTGCAGAAAAGATCTTCATCGGAGAGAATTTCCACAATCTGTTTAAAAGTCTCAGCCGACTCGAGAATATGCAGGGCGCCTAAAGGTGAAAAAGCCTAAGTGTATGATCAAGCGCTCCTACCAAAATTCTGCATAAATTCTGCATAAATGACTCTACTTACTATCACCAAACTCACCATATAATATCAGGCCCATATCAACAACAGAGTGACTGAATCATGAGGCAATTAGATCTATATATGTTGTTTAAACTATCTACAATAAACAAGACCAGCTTGTCATTTAGTAAGTTCATATTCATGAGAACTTAGGTTTTGGAATTTTATTAAACAAGAATTAAAAATTGTAATAAAGAAAGATTTATTCAGCATTTATAAAGAGAGCTTGATTTAAGAAATATTATTTATTAACAGAAATAGGTGAAAATGTGCATTTCCAAATCCTAACTAATTCCCTGTCACTACCCTCATCGCCTTAAAACAAAGGCTTTATCAAAGTCTCCTGTCCTTACGTGCGTTCGTCCATCAGCAGAACACGATTCTCTGGAATCAAGAAGCGTAGGCAAATATCTGCTCTTTGAGCCAATTCTTATACCCTAAAACTAAGGCTAAACTAACTATTTTCACATTCCAACAGCTGAATTCTGGCTCCCCATTGGCTGAACCACCTCATGCCACAGTAAATTGTGACATATTCCACCTCATGTCCGGGCTTTTTCACTAACCCATTGTTCATGCACAGAGTCCTGGCGACACTTCCTTAGGCTGCTAAATTGTGTAGCAAAGATGTTCATGTAATGCACAAAAATGACGCGGCTCTTCCTCCCAACCTTGAGCATGTCCGTTCTGAGCTTCCCGTGGCACAATAGACTTTTGAAACCAACTTGGCTAAGACATTCATAAGAAACCTTTCCACTGCCACATAGCTTTATTTTGCAGAACCAGGCTCCTTTCCATTGCAGCTCACCCACTTGCCTTATTCAGGCAGGCCCCATCATGGAAACTAATATTAAACAAACACAAGGCATTGATTAATTAAAGAACTGAAATGTATTCTGTTTCCCACCTCCCTTTGCTAAATGTTATCCCATTAATTATGTTACCTAGCAAAAGCACATTTAAGCAGCATATACATTTGTCACAGAAACGACTAAACAAAAGCACATTTAAAAGCATATGCTATTATTTTTGACAGCAGCAGTTAGTATATGACAAAGACAATAGACAATAATTATTGTATTATTTCTTTTTTTATTTTGCACAAATAAGCATAATGTTAGTCCCATGGGTTCATGTTGCACAGTTTATTCTAGGTTGATTTAATAACATGCAGCAAACATATTAGTTTTATTAAACATTATGGAAGTCTGGCTTCACAAGCCTGAACAAAATATTGTTCATTAACCTGCTCCATCAACTCCCTCATCTGGTGATTTTAAAATCACCAAACACCATCCAAAAATGTCACAATTTTTTTTTATTGAACATGTTTCAGGCTTACTCAGGATTAGTATTTAAATTCTAATTTCATCTATATTTCTGCAACTCTCATATTGAGTCCTACAAAATTCTTCTAATTCTATTTCCTTTTCCCTTTCTTTATTCAACTAAGTTGGATCCTTCCCACCTTTGAATCCCCAACCCCCAATGTATTTATAGGTATCTACATTTTAACTTGCGCCAACAAAACAAATATTAATCTGAGTATTGTCCCACCAAAAAAACAAAACACATTTTTTTATTTTGAAAAATTAGTATATACCCCCTCTTTTTTTTTTTTTTTAAGTTTTCAAATTCTAAAACATGTTTTCTTCGACCTAGGTCATACAACAAAGTTTCTTTTTCCAACTATAACATAGTTTCTTCGACCTAGTCAACTAACAAGATTTCTTCGACCTAGTCCATTAATCTTTCAATTACAGGTGGAAATGTTATAAAGGACTGCCTTAATGACTTATTTTTCTGATTTGTTTTGACCACTCTCATTTGTTTTCTTCTATTTAACACTTCAATTTTTCCTTCTATTTGGAACTTTTCATTTAGCTCTTCTTTGCTTTGACTTGAAATTTCATTCACTTGTTCTTCAATTTTATTCACCAACTTGTATTCTAGACTTTTAATTCCAATTGTTTGACTATCTTCTTTATTTACCAGTTTGTATACCATATTTTCAACTCTTTTATTAATTATTTTTCTCTTGTGTTCTGTCAAATTACTTTCAATTTTCCAAGTTCTCTTTCTCAGCTTATTTACATAATCGTCATTGTCACTAGTTTCAGATTCTGTGTCTTCTGCTGATTTTCTTTTTCTGCTGAATAATTTCAATATTTCAGTTTTCTTCTTTGATTCAGAATCTTCTCTTATCAGCAGTTTTACTTCTCTGTTTGGAACATCATCCTTATAGCTGGTACTTGGTAATTCGTCTTCTTTTTCTGGAATTACTTCTAACTTCCCAGTTTCAGAATTTTTGTTCTTATTTCCAGAGTTTTCAATCTGCTTTTCGATATTCTCCTGATCTTGTTCTTGAATTTCTTGAATCTCTTGATCAGATTCTTCATCTTGTTCTTGAATTTCTTGAATCTCTTGATCAGATTCTTCTTTTTCTTCTGCTACTTGATCTAGTAAAATTTCAGTTTTCTCATCTTCAGAATCTTCTATTACTATTTTCTCATTTGATGTTTCATTCACATCAGCATTTTCCAGATGTCGACTTTCTTGTCGATCTTCAAGTTCTGGATTTTCTTCATAATCTTCTTCTTCAGAATCTGAATCATCTGTAGTATCCTCTTCATCTTGATTTTCTAGTTGTGGTACACGCAAAGTATGACTGACATGTATCCACCTTGTCATACCTTTGCATTTTACAGTATTTGTTGTTACCAGAATTATTTGTTTTGGCTTACGCCATTTAGGTACTAGACAATTTCTCCTTCTGTACACTTTTGTTTTGACCCAATCACCTGGGATCAAATCATGTCCTTGTTCTCTCTCCTTTGTGATCACTTCAGTTCCCACTTGATTGAATACAGTAGTTACCACATCAGATACGTTTTTGCAATAGTCTAAGATAACACTGTCATTTATACTTAACAACTTGTTTGCTGGAACAAAAAGATGCCTCATGAGCCTTCCGATCAATTTTTCTTGAGGGCTCAAACCTGTCTTGTCAGGTATGTTTCTTAGAGTACTCAACACAAGTAGCAAGGCTTCTGTCCACTTCATACCTGTTGTTTCACACAATTTTGTAAGTCTATTCTTAATAGAGCTACTTACTTGTTCAACATCTCCTAATACTTCCGGTCTGTATGCACAATGTAGTTTTTGTTCAATACCAAATGCTTCACAAACCATCTGCATTAATTCATTTTCAATTTGTGTTCCATTGTTTGTTTCTACAGTCACTGGAAAGCCATAACGTGGAATTAATTCGCGCAAAAGCAGCATTGCCACAGTAATTGTTTCAATCTTTCTTGTTGGAAAAGCTTCTACCCAATTTGAAAATAAACAAATGATGACTAGGACATATCTCAGTTTGTTATGTTGGGGCATTTCAATGAAATCTATTTGAATACTTGTAAATGGACCACCCTCCCGGCCTATGGTTTCCAAACTCTCAATTGTCTTTTGACCTGGATTGTATTTCTGGCATGTCAGACATCTTTGACAAAGTGATTCCGCAACTAATCTGAACTTCGGATTGTACCATGTGTTTCTGAACATTTTCATTATGTCATCAGGATCTACATGACCCTCCCCATGATACATTCGAGCCACATCTGAAATGATGCTGTTTGGCATGACCAATCTGTCATCTTTGTAAACCCAAATCTTATCACCTACTCTTTGTTTACAGCCCTGTCTCAGCCATCCAATTTTCTCCTCATCATCGGCCTTGTCTTGTAATTGTTTTAATTCTTGCCATGTCTGAATTACAAAGATTAATATGAGAATGCTTGAAACATGTTCATTACATTTTTACCGATTGATTGCAACCCTCTCCCGAGCACAGAACTTAGCAATGATACCTGCGTGCGCATTGCCTTTTGAGACATAATCATTTTTCTCTCCATTTACAACACATTTCACCACTGCTATTTGGTCAAGAAGCTCAATTCCATCTATCAACCTCTTAATCAAAATAGCATTTCTTATAGGTGATTCTATAGAGTTTAAACAATCTCTTTGTGACCATAGTTGATCATAGTCATACATTATGTTATATCCATATTCACTATCAGTTATTATGGTAATGTTCAGTCCTTCACCCATCTCACATACACGTATCAAAGCAATTAATTCCACTACTTGAGCTGAACGAACTCCTTTGAGACAAGAGGCTTCAATCACTTCTGCAATCGTACATATTGAATAAGCTGTACTCAATATGCCATCATCTGTTCTCAAACATGAACCATTCACAAATAGCACATAGTCAGATTCTGGTAAAGGAACATCCTTAATGTCTTGTCTGGGCTTTGTGTAAAATTCTAATACATCCTGACACTCATGGTCATTTGTCAAGTTTGTTTTAATCTGTGGATCAGTTATATCTATTACTTGGATATTTTCACTTGAAAGATCATAAGATTCATTCCAAGATACTGGGAGTACATTTATTCTTTGTGGTCTGTTTTCCTGGTCTCCACTGAATCCTGTATCTGTATTGTATTTCTGCTTATTAACATAATTTGGAAATGGCGGCAAAGGTATCTCATTCTGTTGAATCACGACCTGTCGCTGTATTTGTAGCTGTTGATTCAGCTCACTTATCTCATTTTGCATCTGTTGTCACCACAATTCATTCTTAATGATATTTCTGAGCGAATTTTTACACTCTCTTACAAAAGCTAAATTTGCTTTTTCCTTCTCCTTTTTCTTCGTCCATTTTGTTTTCCATTTATTCAGATTACCCCATTTTCTCAAAATCCAAATTAAATCTTTTATATGGGCAATTCTACCTGTATTGTTTAAGCTTTCAATGTCCCTTTCAGTGAAATCCATTCTGTAATTTTTCTGAAACAGTTTTTGTTTACTCAAATCAATTTCTAAATCAAAAGCCATTTCTTTAACAGCATCATACTTATTTTTTGTTATCCAAGTAATGCTTTTGCAAAGAAACAACAATTCATCATCCTGATATGTTTTTAATCTGTCTGTACTGATTGTACCATTTATTAATTCTTCTAAAACAACCTTTAATTTTGACTCATCAGGCTGTGTCAGATCAATAAGGTCAACATTAGAGTCCTCACTAGCTGGAGCTAGAGTCATCACTCTCTCTTGCTGAGTTGGAATCATTACTGGCTGACTTTCAGATACATTAGAATAAAGTTTTTCAGCAAATTTTGAATTCTAGAATTTAATGGGACCGTTAAAGCTGTGGAACTAGTTTCTAAGCACTGGGAGAACAGGTCCAATTATCACAGGAACTGTCACTGCTTCCATGTTTCTGGTTAACTGTTCAATTAAAATCATTTGTAGAATTTACATGACCAGGAATATTAATTCCAGAAGTACTAGGTATCTCATCATACCTTTCTGTTATAGGTATCTGGACTGGGGCTCTAATAATTTGAACTGAAACTCTTGGGGTTACATTAATCTGTTCTAGAGTTCTACTCGAACTTGAACTTCTGCCTTGGTCCGTAGACACATTACCATTTCTACACTGATCAATAATTTCTATTTTCTCATGTTTAAAATTTACATTTGTTAATTTGGGAATCGAATTTTCATTAAAATGTATTTCTTTTGGGGGAGGTGGTGTTCTTTCAAAATATATATCCTTTAAAACTGTATTTTTATTATCAGTATCTTCATTATGCTTACTAGTTATTCACCTGTTTATTCATTATTTTACTCTCACATGTAGCAACAACTTTTTTATCATGTTTAAATACATCTTTCATTATTTTGTACCAGGAAAACTTTTTCTCTTTCTTTAGATAATAATTATCCATGTTTTTAAAATATTTACCTTATTAAAATTGACCACAACAAAAATTTGTTTACTTTATTGACCCCGCGGTATTAGCTAACCAACAGCGAAAATCACTAATTAGTCTATAAAGCCAAGGATGTCAGACTTTGCTTAATCAACAGATCTTCTCTTTTGCCTGTATTCTCACTTTAATTTGGGCAGCAAAAAATGAACCAACTAAAAGCACCAATGGAAAAATCCAACCCATAAATCAAAAAAAAAAAACAGGGAGAGAGCCACCTGAACACAGAACAAGGACTGGTTATACTTTAATTAAATTATACTTCTGCAATATAGATTAAACTGTTGAGAATTGACAATCAACAGGTCTCAACTCAATACTCAATATAAATCATCCGCTCCATGCAGTCAACCAGCCACCAGTCGTGATTTTATTCAAATTTGATGGGAGGAGTACATCGGCTCATAACAACGTGATTCATGTGCAGCCGTCAGCTCAAACACATCACGCGACCACCTTGAACACAGCGCGACCTCTCTAATGCACTTCGTCTATCTCCTCTCACAGTACTGGATTGCTGCTACGCTGCTGTTAATAAATCATGTGCAGCTTTGTAGGACACTTTAATCACACCAGTGACTTACAAATTACAAATCACCAATTTCGTTTGTGATACAACTCTCGCCGAATGAAAACAACTCGGCAGTTGTAACGTGCATTAGCCAATTACAGCGCAACCACTAGAATGTCAGCCAACCACAGCGCGGTTGCTGAAAAACCCTTCAGAATACCTCGGCCAATCACAGCGCATCTACTGTGACACTTCGGTCAATCACAGCGCGGCGGCTATAACGCAATAGCCGCTGCGGTTTCCAGCTCTCTCCTCGCACTCTCACTCCTCAAAATAGCCCCTCCTTCACAAAAATGATCGTAATGCTTTTAATACGATTTAAATAGCGCAGAACACTTTTTATACAATTTAAATCGCGCAGACTTTACCCGAAGGCTTTAAAACGCTTCACAATTGTTTTTCAACATTAGTAACTACATAAAACGAACCATTTGCCTGCTTCCCTATAAAGGACAGTATTTTTCAGACATTCAGAATTGCATTCATTTGAAATAGACGACACTATTTCTATCACATTTACACATATTTATATACTGAAGAAATCCCTACTCATGCGTACTTATTTTCTTCCTTAGGACTCTAACCTTAAAAGAAAACCTCTTTTGCCAATAAGAAAACGACGTTTCTTACCCTTCACACAAGCTTAGATAAATTCTATTACTCTTTTCACAGTAAGTTTTAGAACGGGCTCATAGTCCCTATACTCAAAGTTCAAATTTCTTAGACAATCCTCACTATCATATATACATTTTATTTAACACACCTAGAACCCTAAACTTGTGTTGTACGTCCACAACACAAATGATATGCGACGATATCACCTTTTGAAGCAGAACAAATGAACTGTGTAACCTGATAACAGCGTCCTGTTAACAGCATCACACTACTCTTGCCATGGCAAACCAGGAATTTTTCACACTGCTGGAAAAACCCTTATAACTACATATAACAATCTAACAGAATCAAAAACTCAACATATGTTAAACATTGATCCTATGAATATACCAACATATATGTATCATGTATGTAGCATGTATGTCAAAAACAACATATAAACCATCCTCTGCTACCAAGGAATTTGATCCAGCGCTCCTACCAAAATTCTGCATAAATGACTCTACTTACTATCACCAAACGCACCATATAATATCAGGCCCATGTCAACAACAGAGCGACTGTATCATGAGGCGATTAGATCTATATATGTTGTTTAAACTATCTACAATATACAAGACCAGCTTGTCATTTAGTAATCTTATTCAAACATATTCATGAGAACTTTTTGGAATTTTATTAAACAAGAATTAAAAATTGTAATAAAGAAAGATTTATTCAGCATTTATAAAGAGAGCTTGATTTAAGAAATATTATTTATTAACAGAAATAAGTGAAAATGTGCATTTCCAAATCCTAACTAATTCCCTGTCACTACCCTCATCGCCTGAAAACAAAGTCTTTATCAAAGTCTCCTGTCCTTACGTGCGTTTGTCCATCAGCAGAACACGACCCTCTGGAATCAAGAAGCGTAGGCAAATATCTGCTCTTTGAGCCAATTCTTATACCCTAAAACTAAGGCTAAACTAACTATTTTCACATTCCAACAGCTGAATTCTGGCTCCCCATTGGCTGAACCACCTCATGCCACAGTAAATTGTGACATCTTCCACCTCATGTCCGGGCTTTTTCACTAACCCATTGTTCATGCACAGAGTCCTGGCGACACTTCCTTAGGCTGCTACATTTTGTAGCAAAGATGTTCATGTAATGCACAAAAAGGCCGCGGCTCTTCCTCCCAACCTTGAGCCTGTCCGTTCTGAGCTTCCCGTGGCACAATAGACTTTTGAAACCAACTTGGCAAAGACATTCATAAGAAACCTTTCCACTGCCACATAGCTTTATTTTGCAGAACCAGGCTCCTTTCCATTGCAGCTCACCCACTTGCCTTATTCAGGCAGGCCCCATCATGGAAACTAATATTAAACAAACACAAGGCATTAATTAATTAAAGAACTGAAAAGTATTCTGTTTCCCAGCCCCCTTTGCTAAATGTTATCCCATAAATTATGTTACCTAGCAAAAGCACGTTTAAGCAGCATATACATTTGTCACAGAAAAGACAAAACAAAAGCACATTTAAAAGCACATGCTATTATTTTTGACAGCAGCAGTTAGTATACGACAAAGACAATAGACAATAATTATTGTATTATTTCTTTTTTTATTTTGCACAAAGAAGCATAATGTTAGTCCCATGTGTTCATGTTGCACAGTTTATTCTAGGTTGATTTAATAACATGCAGCAAACATATTAGTTTTATTAAACATTATGGAAGTCTGGCTTCACAAGCCTGAACAAAATATTGTTCATTAACCTGCTCCATCATGTACCGTCTATGTCAGTAGGAAACTCAGCGACACTAAAAAATCACCTAAACTCACCTATATTAATGGAATGCGGTTGTATCTAGGATACCCCCCAACTGTACATTGTCTCCAGGAGACTGTAATGTCAAACGTCTTTATATCAGTATAATCATAATCAACAATAAAACTCATCATTGTTAGATGTAACATGACTAATGTCACAAGCGCTACTGTTGCGCTACGCTTGTAGAAGCTGAGAATGCCGAGAATGCCCTTCTCCCACGGTATTCTGCTTAAACCTGCAAAGTGAACACCATCATGAACAACCCATACTTCAATCTACAATATTACTAGCCGCTCAAGGAACCGTACAGACGTAATGCTCACCGGTGTAAAACTTCAACTGTTTCCGCAGCAAATATCCTTGATACTCCCACAAAAGGTCGATCTTTATGTGAACCATGCCATATGCATCATATATAAGGAGAGGCTTGGATCATTTGACATTCAGACAATAGTTAAATAATTTGTTCCCCATACTGAAGGGCGCAGGAAAAGGTTTTTCAAATAACAGTTCAGGATTTTATTATAACTACCGGCTTCAAAAAGAATGGTTCCTAATTAATCCAGTTGCATGTTGAGGTTTATGAATATCACTAAGAAAATGTAGTTTACTTTTGCTTTTTTCTCTCCCACTCTTGTTTGCTTGGTGAATGAAGATGCAAGGTTCATGCTTTTGCACATATTTTCTAATTACTTTAACAATGTAATTAATGATAAAGCATAGCTACAGACTGTGGGGACATGCCCTCCTTTCTTGCTAATTCATTTCAGAACTATGTAACGGTATACATTTAATTGATCAGAGATTTCAGATCTCAGACGACTGGCACTTACTATAAGGTCAATGAATAGCTCCCAAAGCTGTCCTTGTCCCACTCAGAAACTTAAGGGCATATTTACAAGAGCATTGCACCACAGTAGTGTCACATTTTCAGACGCTCCAGTGAAGTTGTGCCCTTATCCAAATTAACAAGGTGGTGCTAAGCCACTTTGCTTGGCTTAATGCTGCCTTGTAAATATGGCCCTCCTCACCGCAGTTTTGTACGCCAAAGGGGTGTGCAATGGGTGTTGCTGTGGGCATTCCCACGCAACACCCATTGCTTTTTGACACTGACCCTTATTTACAAGGATCTGTAAATCTGAGGCAGCGCTAAAAACTAACACCTTTGATAAAGAGGCACTAGAGTGGTGCAACGAGGAAACATACTTTTATTTCTCCACGTTTTTTGCTCTTTTTATGTGTGCTGCAGCACACATATAAGGAGCTAAATGCCACTACTGGACAAAAACAATCATCCCCGCAATACTGACACCCAAGGGTGCCTGCACTGGGCTAAGTAGCTTTTTTAGTGCCAGTGCAAGAGAAAACACAGGGGTGCACTATATTCTTGTAAATATGGCGCATCCCTTTGTTTTTCAATGTTGCAGCACGGCACAGCTAAATTGCCTGCATTACTGCGCTGCGCATTTCATTTTAAATATGCCCCCAACTGTTTCCAACACACCTGGGGTCAGGCACTTATTTTTCATCTTCAGACATTTCCACAGAGAAAGAGAGGGAAACACACAAATAGAAGGAAGGAGGAAGAGAATGACTGTCACATAGGGAGAAAGCACAGATCCACAAGAGTGAGATAAAATGGCAGGGAGTCTCTGGCAGTGGACTGAAGAGACCTGGGGTGGATTCAAGGCTCCACAGCCTTGGTATTTGGTACGCTGTCATTTAATTGCAGTGGCTGCAGGATTTTATACTGGGCTTTAGGCTCCGGGACTCTTTCTTTTACAAGTTAAACACTGCATTCGACCAAGTTACTATGATAGCAACCCTGGCATGATTGTTGATGTTGCATAATGACTGCCAGTGTTTGCAGGACAATGGAGGTGAGAGTAGGGGCTCTTGGAACTTGAGGACGGACATGGAGACTCAGCACTGCCAGCAGGTCCCTACTGTTCCTCGAAGATGGAAAAAATAGGGAGCATCCTGTTGCAGTGTGTGATTGTAAAACAAGCATTTGCAATGCAATTGGTCTCGCCTTTGGGACCTTATAAAGTATTTAGCCATGCATCACATTATCCTAGGTGCTCCCATATCTACTGTTCTTCAACATATCACTGCATTGAGAAGTGCAGGCAGTTTGACCACATTTTCGTGTCTTTCAAGAGCTTCACTGGCTAGAATCAAGTTCAAAACTAGATGCCTGGCTCATAAAGCCACCGCCTTCAAAACAATTCAACAACTGCTAAACTACTGATCTGTTAGTAAATAAAGCTTAAGAAGTAAAAAAAAACTTGACAATCATAAATGTATATCTTAAACATTAAGACCAGTCCTCCATGGAGCATCAACCCGCCCCCTAGAAACAACCATTGGCAAAGCAAACAGTATGGGCTATGAGTGCTAGTACAACAGATAGTTTTGTACATTCATAATTAAGGAAATACATGTGGTAAGTTGCTAATTTGTTGAATAGGATTATATATATACAGGAATATTTAATTTTTTCAGCCTAAACCCCCCTTTCTACTTGGCATTATTATTTACAAAACGTCTTCTACCATCCTACTAATTTATTATATATGAATCATTCACCAGTGAGAAACCAATTACTTAAACCTCATGCTTTTTTTTCTGTTGTTTCCAAACTGATTTGTAAAATCACTTTCCAGTTTCACACTTCTATTTTTCCCTTTGAGGCACTAATCACTGTAGAAGTTAGATGCACTTGTCAAACAGTGAAAGTAACAAACAGCCGCTACCCAGCCACTTGATTCAACACCCACCACCCATTTATGGTGCATGGTTTCTAGCAACAACTCGTAAAAGGGAACATACATCCATCTCCAGTAAGTGACAGTAAACACACACATCTCTTGTATGAGGCATCTACTGCCTATAGAATGAAACATTTGCCATCCATTCATAGTGTGAAATAATCACCTACCACCCACACTTTGGAATACCTGCCATCCAACTTTACTAAGAAATGTGACACACAGTTGCCCATTCTATCAGACATCTGCCACTACAGTATGAGACATCAGCCAACAACTCCCACCTAGACTATAAGAAATCTACCATTTCAATGTAGGGACATCAGACATTTATCCACCAGCTGCACTAACACCAGATTGATACCACGCACCCAGCCACAGCTAAATTCCACAACCCATTAAGCCATCTTCCATATCTTAATTAAGCAATACAATACCTTCCTTATTCGATTGAGAGCGTGGCCATTTTAAACAATAGTACACAATTCTTTGCAGTGACCAACCTTAAAGTCCAAAGGAAGATGTCAGGGAACGCGGCCACCTTAAATTCCAGAGAGTCCTCATAGCCAATCCTCCTTAAGCTGAGAGAGCATCGCTTCGCAGGAAGTGACTGGAAAAGCTGCGTTTACAAAGGGTCTTTTTAAACAGCTCTTTAAACTTCAAAGGAAAGAATCAGCTGCTAAGATTAAGAGGTGAAAAAAATGGTACAGCTCCAGGACACTAATGGCAGGGGGGGGGGCGTATGTGCTGGAATATCTCGAGTGATCCATCAGGGTTGGAGGATCAATGAAATGATAACAGACGGGCTTGAACAAGTGTTGGGAGTGAAAATAACAGGCTGCAGTTTTTTAGTAATGAGCATTGCTCGTAGGGTAATATTGATGAGAAACCACAGTACACTGACCGTGCTGCCTACAAACACGGTCTCCCCTTTGTGTGTATCGGAGGAACCGATGCAAATTGTTCAAAAGGAGACTCAATGGCTGATGACCTGTAAAATATTATATTCATTTCAACATGAGAGTTGGCATTGGCAAGAGTGTCAGCAGAGGTTTTGGGGCATATGCCTATTTTTTGTTAGTAAATTATTAGCAGCTGAACAACGGGCCCGGTGACTAGGGTGCCTGTGGCTGCACCAAGGCCACAAAACTCTGAGGATGCAGCCCTCAGAGGGTCACCGCCTACTAGCCTTGCAAGCTCGTATAAGGCCGCTTCCAGGGAGAGCAACCCCACCCACGGGAGGCAGCCATCGCTACCTCGGGGGGCAATACTACCCCTTATCCCTGACATGAAGCAGACCCACTTTCCGTGCACCGTCACTTTCCACAGCGATGTCATACCCTCCAGGAGAGGTGGACCCCATTCATCTAGGGAAACAGCCCCTACGAAAGCAAGTTCACATTCTTCTGGCCTCTTAAGACTGCACTTTCATGCCCCTGGGAAACACCCCCAAGTTTCTATTCAAGCAGACAGTCAGTCATTCTGTCAGAAAAGTGCCACACACTGCAGAAGTGTATCGGGCGAGATGGCATGGATTGCCGGAGGGGGGAGAAGCTATGGGAAGAAAATAGTGCTCACAATCTAAATAAAACATACTGTGCAACTCTTGAAGTAAAGGGGCCAGTAGCCACGGAAGGATACAAAAGACGCCATGGCCGTCATAAGGAGGGACTAACAAGCTATACACCAATTGGAAGGCGGCATTTAGAAAGGACAAAGACACAAGCCAATGAAAAAGATGGGCACAGAGTGGGTGGAGCTTCAACGGAGCTTCCACTCCACACTGATGTCAGGACCCACGGGAGGTTTCATCCTTTTAACGCAACGCTGGCTACCATCTCCCCCTACTAAATTATCAAAAGTCAGTTCATCCCTCAAGCTGGAGTGCTTGTTGGCACCAATGGAACTCCAAGATGGCTGCCAACATGCACATACTGCAACAGCTCACCACTGTTAGCAGTCTAGTCTTTGAGGCTTCAGAACACCTGGTGAAGTGTGCTTCAACATTCCACTGTGCACTTCACTGAAGAAATAATTGGAAGAGCACCTGTTTTCCCAGCGTCGTGGAAGTCAGTTAGCGTAGTTGCGATAAAATCGGGGTTAGCTTCATCAGAACTACATTCCCTCATTGATCAGGTTAGTGTTAAACTATGTAGCTAATATAAAACATTCTGTGAGAAAAGGTTATTGTCAGAGGTAAATTTCTATTTAAAAAGGAAACAAAGTCGTTTGAAAACTGGAACTACCTTTCAGTAACTGCTATCCTTAACTGAGAAGATTAAATAAAAAGCTTTTTAGAATAAGCTGTCTTATTCAGCTGTTCCAGAATCTGTCAGACCCGGGTGTGACCTTTCAACACACCATGTCTTCTTTGACTGAAACTTGTTCACTCTTCAGAGAATTAATTAAAAGATGAAGTCAGGGTCAAAAGCCTGGCATATTTCTTTCTCTTGCCATGTGTTAAGTTTGAAGATAAATAAGTGAAGGCCCAGTTAATGTACTCCAGTAATGTTTTATGGCCAGAATAAATTAACTCTTCAGCAAACATTAAAACCGAGGGCAAAATAAATTGTGCTTCCAGCAAACATTAAGACTGAAGGCCTGACTAAAACGAACACTTCCTTTTAACAGTTAACCTAAGTTCTGAAGCATTGTTTAAAAACTAATTAAAGACAGAAAACCAGTCATCCTTCTCCAGAAACCCCAGTTTAAGGCCCATTCACAGTCTCTTAACAGTGAGTTAATAGAAAGAAGGAGAAACCCAAATAATACGTAAATTAGGAATACAGAAATAAATACTTACCTTATCTTTCTTAATATGAGAAATAGCAGGATCAAGTGCAGACTGTACCTGAGAACGAAAAGAGAAGAGATTTGAGTGAAGACTTCCCATACAACCTAGCAAACTATACATGAGGAGTAGAAGAGAAGTAAGCTTCAGTAAACATTCTGGTAAGATAAGTCATTGATACACCATAGAAAAAACAGTAAGTTAAAAGGCACAGTAAATAAAGGTTTTTACGTGTTAATTGTGCAGTCCTGGAAGAAGAAGAAGAAGAAGTGAGAAGACGTAGCTGAACAGGCAGAATATTGGAGCAGTCTCTTCTCTGTCCCAGCCCCTTTCCCCCCCTTAGAACTTACCTACAATGGAATACTAAAAGACCTTGCAGGGTTGGTTCTGAGAAGGGTATTGGGATCTAGCTTCATTCTGCTCCTGTGTGGTTTGGACAGCAATAAATATTTAGACCCTGACAACTGAATACTGCTTGCATTGCAATGGAATCAGCTCATACGGCAGGCTGATACGTGGCTCCAAAATGATTTTTTTATATATATTTAAAGCAATGTTAAATTGCCTCCAAAGTGATTTAATTTTAATATATATTTACCGGAGTGTGACATTGCATGCCCAAATCTTTTGCCCTTGCAATATTACTGGATCTGTCAATTTTAAGGTAATATAGTGTTTTGTCACCATTTGGTCAGTATTCTTGCGAGGAGTATATCTGCAAGGAGAACACCAAGGAGGTCAGAATTTCTTGGTGTATCATAAATTGTATTTGAATATTTCATGAGTGTGTCTTTAAAATCTATGCATAGTTGTTCACCTTAACTGCACAAAAAATGGCCTAACTTGCAAAATACAATCTGGGAGAAAGGGCATGCCTCATCCTTTTCAAAGTAGTGCAGCTTCCTTAGTCTGCCACAGCCCAAAAACCTTCTCAAGGTTGTAAGTTCATCAGACCGAATGGCCACAGAACCTGGAAGAAAGTTTCGCTTCCTTGGAATAAAATAAGCATGGGCGTAAAATCCGTTCCGCTCGCGGATTTTTCGGATTTTCGGTAAATCCGCAATCCGCGAACTCTCGCGGATGTAGCGAAAATACGCAAATCCGCGCGCTGCGGATTTTTTGCTTGTGTTCGCACTGCTCGCGGTCCGCGGCGCGGGCAGCAACAATCTCGCACTCGCGAAATTACAAAAATTACAATTGGGGAGGGGTGAAGGAAGTGGCCCAGTCTCCAACTTCCTGTTCCTGTCCAGCAAGCTCCTCCCATTGCTTAGTCCATTTCCTGGCCACTTTGAATTCGATCTTGACTGGGAAGGATTACTTTTTGTGGATGCTGCTGGAGATTTGGTTTTGAGGCCTTTTGGATTACTTTTGGATTCGAAATTTGATTTCACAAGTAAGTTGATAAGTTGATGTTGTTTGTTTGTGGTGATATTTGTGTGTGTTTTTCGACTTTTTGGGGTGGGGTTGGGGGCTGGCTATGTTGGTGGGAGGCCATTTTGAGGCATGGTCCTGCAGGTCCTGGCCATGTGGATGGGGTCAAGCGGCCATTTTGAAGTCAGGCAGTGTGCTTTGTGCCCTAGGCCCACCCAGTCTGCTCTGATTTCTTTCATTATGCCCAGGGGGCCTAGAACTCCCGCGGATTACCCGAAAATCGGATTTTTAAAAAAAATGTTGCCTGTGTTCGCACTGCTCGCGTCCCGCGCAGCAACAATCTCGCTCTCGCGAAATTGTAAAAATTACAATTCTGCACATGAATTGAAAACTACCAGGCTTAGTTATGGGTGCATGCATGATACAACTGTTTTGTTGAATTTTAACATGATTCTGGCCAGGGCATGGATGGCATTGGATTGTGGTGATTTTTGTGTGTTTTACGACTTTTTGGGGTGGTGTTGGGGGCTTGCTATGTGGGTGGGGGTCATTTTATTGCCTGGTCCCGTGTGGGTGGTGGTCTAGGGGCCATTTTTAAGCCAGTTTGTGTGCTTTGTGCCATAGGCCTGAACCCAGTGTGCTGTGATTTTATCATGCCCAGGGGTCCCAGAATCGGTCTGTTCGCGGATTTTGCTGGTTTTTCGCCACGTTCGCGTCGTGAAGCAACAATCTCGCACTCGCGAAATTGCAAAAATTGCAATTCTGCACCAGAAAACCACCAGCAGGCAGCATAAACCTTCTGAAACTTGATGGATGGCATTGGATTGTTGTGATTTGATTGGTGTTGTGTTTTTAGATTTTTTGGAGTAGGGGTTGGGGGCTGGCTATGTTGGTGGGGGCCATTTTGAGGCATGGTCCTGGCCATGTGGATGGGGGTCAAGCGGCCATTTTGAAGGCAGGCAGTGAGCTTTGTGCCATAGGCCTGCACCCATTTTGCCTTGCTTTCACCCATTGTGCCCAGGGGGAGTCAGTGGTACATGAAACTATAACCCTCTCTGTGTGTGCTCTCTTGGATCAATGTTAAATTCCTGTTTCCCAAAAATTTAGCAATTCTTAATTTTGAAATTTCCATATTGTGTGGTGTGCACGTGTGTATTCATAAATGCCTACTTGCAAACTATTTATTGAAGCGCTACATATGCAACATTTATTTACTGATGTTCCTCTTTTTTCGTTTGCTTTTAGATGCACAAAGTCAATAACTCCGCATCATCGTTGAGCATCAGTGCCAGGAAGAAGTCCTGCTGCGGCCTGCTGTTCCGACATCTGAAGAAGATGGCTCCAAAAAGAGGTGCCCGTAGCTCCTCTTGCAAGAAAGATGTCTCTACTAAGGAGAAGAAGAAGCAAGTGGCACCACTTACCAAGGAGACTGGTGGCTCGACCACTAAATTTTTGTGGAAAAAACAAAGGCCCACCATGAGTGCTGCACAGGTAGCCTGTTTAGTGGTTCAATCACCAACGACCAGTGATGTGGCTCATCGCAAGAAAGTAGCAGCACACCATCAACACAGGTTGTAACTCATCTCACAAGTACTATTCAACAACCAAAGCCGCAACAACAACTGCATGGGCTACTAGTACAAGCACAAGTACATGCGCAAGGAGCTGGTCGAGAAGGAGCTGTCCGAGAAGGAGCTGTCCGAGAAGGAGCTGTCCGAGAAGGAGCTGTCCGAGAAGGAGCTGGCCGAGAAGGAGCTGGCCGAGAAGGAGAAGGCCGAGAAGGAGAAGGCCGAGAAGGAGAAGGCCGAGAAGGAGAAGGCAGAGAAGGAGAAGGCCGAGAAGGAGAGGTCCATGGAGAGATGCAAGTAGAGGTCAGTGAAGAGGCCCATGTAGCGGCGCATGGAGCGGGGCAAGTGCCCACAATGGTTGTTCTTCCAGAAGTAGGGGCACAGGAGGAAATTGACTTTGGAGCCGGGGTATCATGTCAGGAAGACGAAGGCACTCCTCCTGATGATTCATTTTCTCCCAGCTCCCCAGCAAGGAAAAGATCAAGGAGTGTGTGTAGAAGTTCCTCTTCAAGCCCCGCTCCATCAGATGATCTAGATTGGCAACCATCTCCGACGTCTGAGAGGGAGGCACACCATGAGCTGCGAAAGGTATCAAATGTTAAAAGGAAGGGCCCCGGAAAGCTCATACTTATGGATCCGAACGTCGGACTTGATGAAGTGGTGCATTCTGATGTTGTTGAACAGGATGACAGCAATGACCTAGTCATCACACACGTCATTCCAGCCACACCGGCCATGCAGCAGACAGACATTTATACCCTATCCCGACGTCATGCTGAGCGTGACCCTGGCGACGTGGCACTGGTAGCACCACCAACGCAATCAAGTAGTACAACAAGTTCACAAAACCTACAGCTCCCATATTTTCTCCCCAGAGGGGGACTCCATCCAGCTCGACTCCCTCAAGTAGGGTTGCTGCAATAATTGCACAACCCAGTAGATGTCTGCAAGGCTCATCCACCACTGCTTCATCTGGCATTGGCAGAATCATCTCGTGCGGCAAAACCAGAAGTTTCCAGTCCCCAGTTTGGAACTTTTTTAGTGTCCATGCAAAGTATGATAACATAGCCGTTTGTGCATTTGTAAGACTAGAGTTAGCCGTGGTAAGACTGGTACCAACTATGGAACCGGAGGCCAGATAGGTCATCTTAAAAGAAGGCACGCTGTCGAATGGTTTGCGCACCTAGCAAACATCAAGGGAAAGCAATCCCAAAGGGCAAGTGGCCAAAATATACCCATACTAGGTGTTTCATCTGAAGATG
Organism: Lissotriton helveticus; assembly: GCF_964261635.1. Taxonomy (NCBI): domain Eukaryota; kingdom Metazoa; phylum Chordata; class Amphibia; order Caudata; family Salamandridae; genus Lissotriton; species Lissotriton helveticus. Next base: position 1,257,116,828 of record NC_136065.1, on the reverse strand, counting down.
ACGGGGAGGTAGAAGAAGCCTCAGACATTTGTCCGGTTGCACCCAGTACCCCTGGGAGCACCACACCCTCCGGAACACATAGGAGGCACACTGAGAGTCTGGGAGACACACCAATGCGGAAAATGTCAACACTGAGCAGAAGTGGGTCGAAGAAGGCATCAGCATCATCCAGTAAATTTGTCCAGCGCACCATTACAAACATGTTCTCCTCAGATGCGCAATTTCAACGCAACCACCCAATTGTACGCCTGTATAACACTAAGCTGGCTAAAATGCTGGCGATGGACCTTCTCCCTTTTTCGTTTGTCGAAGGTGTGGGTTTTCTTGAACTCGTGGCAACACTGGCCCCTAAATGGAAGGTTCCTAGCCGGTTCTATTTTGCCAGGGTTGCTGTTCCAGCACTACATAAAGAGGTGCTTGAGTTGGTTGGGGCAGCTTTGCAGAAGAGTGCTGTTCACACTATACACCTGACAACAGACATGTGGACCAGTTGCCAAGCCCTTGATTACATGTGCATCACTGCACACTGGGTCTCTTTTTCAGGGGTTGCAAAACAGATAAATGCAGGTGGTGACTTGGTCGAGATTTTTAAGGGTGCTCGTAAACATGCAACATTAGCCATGTTTGGCATGGAGAAAACTCATACTGCAGCCAACATTTTGGATGACTTTAACAAAAAGGTCTCGCAATGGCTGCCCCCAAGAAATTGCAAGGTTGGTTATGTTTCTACTGATAATGGCAGCAATGTAGTTAAGGCCATGGAGAACGGTTACTATTTCAGAGTGCCGTGTTTGGCGCACTGTATGAACCTTGTCGTGCAAAAGTTCTTGAAAAAAGAACTTGCAGTCGACAAAATACTGACCATCTGCAGAAGAATATGCACACATTTCAACCATTCTTTTAAGGCCCGGAAGGAGCTGAGGCGCCAGCAAAATGTACGTAGAATGCCAGTGAAAGCACTTATCCAGGAGGTGGCAACACGTTGGAACTCAACCTTCTACATGCTTGAGCGTCTGCATGAGCTGTTTCCAGTAGTCAATGAGTATTTCTACAACCTGGGTGGTGATACGACAGAAATGATGCTAGCGGTGGAGCAATGGCAGCTAGTTAAAAGACTGACAGACATGCTTCGTCCTTTTGAGGTCTTCACGCGTGAAGTCAGCAGGGAGGACTGTTCTTTGAGAAAAGCTATCCCATTGTTGCTGAAGCTCGAGCACCAAGTCAAGGTGGTGTCTTCAGAATTAAAAGATGCTGGAAAGAATGAAGCATATGAGTTGGCGCAGAGATTATTACAACGCCTAGTTAGCAATAAACGGCTTGTAAATATCAAGAAACAACAGCACTACATTTGTGCTACTATTCTGGATCCACGTTACAAAAAGCCATTGTTTGGCAAAGTAATAATTCCTTTTGAAACATCAGATGTTACAGAGTACAAAGATTGGCTAGCTCAGTCAGCCATTCGTTTTGAAAGAGAGCGGAAGGAAACTGTAGGAGAAGACAGTACTACTAGTGAATCAGCAGGCCATCAGGCGTCCCAAAAAAACACTTCTGCATCTGTGCCTGTGGCAGAAGTGAGTGACTTTTCCTCTGAGCCGTTAACCACACCAGCAACCGTATCATCTGCATCAGGCCCAGGCGATATGTCTGAAGCGGATTGGCTAAGTGAGCTAGGGTTTCCTTGTCCCAGAAAGGACACAGAAGTGCAAAGTACAGGAATCCGGGAGAACATTGTTTCAATGGTGCAGGCCTATCTGGATGACTCAACAGCGGTCAATATTACTGAGGACCCATTGGCGTATTGGCATGGGAAAAGAAACATATGGCGAGAGCGCACCAACCTGGCTATCAATTACTTGTCTTGCCCACTCGCAAGCGTGTCTTCAGAACGTGTTTTTAGTTCTGCTGGTGGCATTGTGACTTGCAAAAGGTCCCGCCTCTTGCCCGCAAATGTGGAGCGGCTCACCATGATAAAGATGAACCAGCACTTCATACCACCAGATTACAAAGTACGAGAATGCACGCAGGAAGAAGAGGACACCGACCTACCTGAGGAAAGTTCTCCTCAGTTACCAGAAGTACTACCGACTGAATTTGCAGAGTATGAGGACGAGTTCTGATTCCCTGACAGCGAGTTCTGAAAATGAGTCAATGAATCATTAACTTTATTTTTCGTCCTTATTCACTTTTATTCCTGTGTGTCTGTCTTTCTTTGTTTAGCAAGTGCTTCATCACATTCACAACAAAACTGTAATCACCCAATCAAACAACAAGCCCATCAGCAGAACTGTCTTGATTTTGATGCCGCAGCATTCCTCAGGTTCACAACAGTTAGTTGACAAGAACTCAGTCCTGGTCGTCTATCCTCCTCCTCCAGACTCACCCTATCCATTTCCCGTAATGCTGATGCCTGGATTCTGCACAATGAAGAAACTTACGTTGACGAGTCCCCTAAAGAGGGACTGGAAGTAGTGAGTCCTCATTTAAATACATTTTGCTAAGTGTGACTTTTTTTCCCCGATTTGCTTTTTGGCTGTTTGTGGGGTGTCAAACTTGTTTGCGCTTGGGTTTACGGGTCTTGGCTGGGCCATTGCTGGCAAGGTCTATTAAGGGATGAAATTGGTTAGGCATTTACTTTGGAAAACATTTGGCCAATTACACGTGAACGTTTAGGCGTTATTATTGCTCGCTTGCCTGTCTTAGGGGTGCTGTCTGTGGGGCTTCTAGGTTTTTGGGGTCTGTGAGCACCGCTGCCACATTTCTAATGTTGATTGCTTTTGTTTTGCAGAAAATCCACGCCGGGAAACTCCAGTTGGGGCCCTGCTGCAGAACGCTTTAGGACACTGTGAATTCCAGGTGGAGCCAGCCCTCAAACACAAATTACAGGTAAGATAAGCGTTTGGATGGGAGGTAGTATAATGGAGTATTAGGAGAGGCGAGAGAGTGACAGTGGTACTAGTAGTAAAGTCCTAGGACTCTTGAATTAACAAACTCTGTGACAGGCATTTACTTTGGAAAACATTTGGCCAATTACACGTGAACCAACACGATGACAGTGTTCAATAAAACGAACTTACTGCAAAACCACCACCCACCAGGCTCAAAAGTAGTAAAAAACAGGTATGCTCAGATAAAGTTTGAAAAAGTACATTTTTATATCCCTAACAAAATAAACTCCCGCAAGACCCTCCCTAACCCCAACAAATAAATAGTCCTTCAAAAGTCCCCAAAAACCCCAACTCCCAATTCCCACCCCCCCAAAAGTCTCTAAAAAAGGGGCAAGGGACACTCTAGGGATGCATGGTGTTGACTTTGGCCTCCAGGGCATCATGCCTTAGGGCCAGGGCATCGTACTGCTCCCGGAGGGTGGCGTGGTCTAAGCGGAGGCCCTCCAACAAATTTTGATATTCTTTCAATTTCCGGACCTCCGCCTCCAGGTCGGACACTCTGTGGATTGCACGGCGCAAGCGAGCCTTTAGAGTACTGTGAGGGGCAGCCTTTGCTGCTCGGCGGTGGCGTCTGCCAGCATGGCTCCGTTTCGCCGGAGCACTGCGCTGACCGGCAGAACGTGGGGTCACGGGGGAGGATGCAGATGTCCCATTCGATGTACTGGACTGCGTGTCCTCCCCCTCCAGTTCCACCAGCCACCGATATTGGGCAACAGTAGCATCCAGCCTCCGTTGCCGGGCCAGTAGAGCCTGCACACTCCTTGTTGGTTTTGATGTTTTAGTATGACCAACTATATGAAGAAAGAAAGACATATTCTGTAACCAATGCTCTTTAAGAATATGATTAACACAAAATGATTCAGCAGGAAGTTGTGTCACAGTGCAACTAGCAACTAGCCAGCGCAGTACAAAACTATTCAGGCCAGTATCATGGGCGTCCGCAGGGAGGGGCAAGGGGGGGCGCTTGCCCCCCCCTGGATCGCAGGTCCATCCAGTGCTGGCCCAGTGACAAATTACAATATGGTAATTACAGCAGGCTGGGACCGACAGACAGATAGAGGCAGAGACAGGGACAGAGAGAGAGGAAGACAGAAGGAGAGAGAGAGAGGGAGGGAGCCAGAGGGTGACAGAGGGAGGGTGAGGGAGGGAGACAGAGAGAGAGAGACAGCGAGGTAGAGGGAGACACAGGGAGACAGAAAGAGGGAGACAGAGAGAGAGAGAGAGAGGGAAACAGAGAGAGGGAGGGAGACAGAGAGAGAGGGAGGGAGACAGAGAGAGAGGGAGGGAGAGAGACAGAGAGAGAGACAGAGAGAGAGAGAGAGAGAAAGAAAGATGTGTGTAATGTGTATGCCAGGTCTGGTGGCTCAGTGGACGAAGGCATCCACTGCAGGGGCATGAGTTCAACCTCATGGTCATAGGTTTTTTTGTTGCTCTAGATCCACCCCCCTCCCCCACTGACCCTGCCCCCTTCGGTGCGGCCCTTGGCCACAAACCACACTGTCAATTTGGCCCCGAGAGAAAGTTTGTGAGGACCCATGCTCTATAACCACATCCTCCTGATTTAGATTGAATTGTTTTTTTCTGGCATTTTTTGGTTTTCCCTCTGTTTTAATGTAGTTGCCAGGTCGTCTGCTGTGGTGCCGCACAAGATTTTTCTCTTCCCCCTATGGGGTTCTTTGTTTATTTAAGCTCTATGTAGTGTTAGATTAAAAAAAAAAATGTATTTAATACTTGTGCTCAATCATGTCAGGAGTAGGACTCAGGAGATGGTGATGATGTTGCACCCCCCCCTGGAAACATTTCATAGTATTTTCGTAGTTCATCCAGTGACCGTCTACTCTCTGTAGATACACATCATATGCTATCTAAGAGTCAGATAGTACCATGATCCAGCTTACCTCTACCCGCCACCACCACTGTCTGCTTCCTCACAGTCTGTTCTTGGGCCACTTGCGTCGCCTCCTCCCCAGACTTGTCCTCGGAGTCGATCACCACCACCACATCCGAGCTGGCCCCGCCACCAGATGTTCCACCTACAAAGTAGATTTAAGAATGTTAGATTACACCACTCACTAGTATTTGGTCTAGGAATGAAGAAATGTGAAAACAACAGAAAAAGTAATTGACTGTCTACTCTAGTCTAAAGTAAAAATGTCCCTCCTTCCAGGGAAGGCTGTTGTCTTGCTGCACTTTTTTGTCACAATTGATGAATGCTTGCTTAATTTTAACACACACCATTTTTCTCTGAACAGACAGAAGCTGGACTTCTAAGGACAAGAGCAACATCAACTTCAAACCAGGTGAAAGCTCGGCTCGACCACAAGAAATGTGTTCCATTACTCATCAACTCAGCACCAAGCACTTTTCCATTTCCAGCTAACTTTATTTTAATATATGTGTTTACTTTTACTTTTAATAAAGCTTTTAAACTTGAATAGACTCTGTGGTGTTTGGTCCTCCAGACTAGAGTGACTGAGCGAAATGTTTTGCAATTTTTGCAAGGAGGAGTCCGTGCCGCTGACACTACCAGGTTTATACAGTGTGCCAAACACGCCACTCTGAAATATTATTACTCTGGTCTTTGGTGTCCATAGTTCGGTTTGTGGAGAATTGTCCCTGCAACAGTAGTATTATGGATTTTGCTCCTATCTAAACACTATTTCGAAAAAATTAAATTAGGAACGCTTGGACAACAATAGGTCCTCTATATTTAAATGAAAACTTACTGGGGCCAGCAAAGGAGCACTCGCCGCCCTGGCCTGCATCCTCCTCTTTTGGAGCCACAGCATCCTCCTTTTCCGTCCGCTTGCCCCTGGGCGGACCTGACGTACAACATGAAAGAAAGAACAGAAAACATTGATGATTGCTGCTTGTGGATGTCCTTGTCAACCAAATCAAACATTTAGAAAGAACAAGAACCAACTATTTTGCGAGGCGCACAGCTGCCTGACCGCCACCCCCCACCCCCCACCCCTGCGTGGGAACGCACCCATTGTGGCGCAGGCCCAGGCCTTAACGTGGCGCATCTCCCTAGATGCATCACGTTGTACATGACTCGCAGGGATGCGCCACGTTTACGTCGCTGTGCGTCAGGTAAGGCAGCGTAAACGTGGCGCAAGGGGCTTGTAAATCTGCCCCTTTGTGTCTAGCATTACGCAGTTCTGTAAAGTACACTCATACATTACTCAGCCCAATTAAATGAACACAAAATAGAAAACAAATAAGCAGTGGCACCGCCACAGAGAAGGAGAGCAGTGCACCTGAAATGCACAGAAGATTTTGAAATATTAATTTACCTCTCCTATCAATGTAATCGGCAGCATTATTGCTCTTTGTAAAAAAATTAAAACAAACATTTGCAATATAACACACAGAGCAGGAGAAAAAACAGAGTAGTGAGTGATGAAAAAATTGCTACTACTACTCACCAAGCCTGGGGACCTCCACTCCCAGCAGGTCGAGCAGGTCGCGCTCCCGGTCCAGGATATCGGTCCAGCGGTGGGTCACCTGGTTGTAGGTGCGCTGGACCCCCGAGATGTCAAACAGGGCCCGGCACACCTGCTCCCACCGCTTCCGTCGCTCCTGGCAGTTGGTGTAGCCACCAGCGATCCTGCCGCCTGCCGCGATGGTCCTGGGGAGGCGGCGCTGTACATAGAAAACGAGTGCACCCACCTCCTCAGGGCTGAAGATGTCCCTGGGCACCACCATTTCCGCCCTCAAACGGCCACACGGGAGCCGGGCACGGGCTGCGGGGCCCGTCTTGGGCAGCTTCACAGCTGGCTTCACCATGGTCTGGGCAGGTGTTAGCAACAAGGAGACAAAATGAAAAAGAATAAGACTAGGGAAGACGAAAATAAAAGTTTAAAAAAGTAGTTGAAAAGTAAACAAAAGTAGCCTAAAACACAAAAATATAGACCTAGAAAACTAGAGGGATAGAAAAAAAGTTAAATAGATCAAAAAAATATTAAAACAAGCAAAGGATGGCAGAGATATAGAGAGGATAGAAACACCATGCCCAGACACATAGGAATGAATGAAAAACAAGATGGCGGCCCGATCACGTGCGCGTAAGTAAGTTCGCACGCGATTTCTCTCGCGAACTCGTGCGAACTTGCATTCGCAAGGCACTCATTCCGCGAGATTACACATAGCGGGCGGAAACGGAAATACGTCACGCAAACAAAATGGCGGCGCCCTTACTCAACCTTGGGGTAACTCGCACGACTTCGCTGCTTCCACGGTCGATTTCGCACGTCGCCGCGTGCCTCGCGAATAGAGCGAAATTACCGAAAAACGAGTTTTGCAAAAGCAAAACCAACGAGCAGGTGCAAAAGTTCGAGCTCATCATTTGTAACCATTTCCCTGTAGTGCTTCCTGAAGGGGCCCTCCAGAATCCGGTTGCCTACTTGCAACTATTGTGTGACCCTGCTCTGACAGTCACAGAATAGTTAGAAGTATGCCATTGCATCCTGTTAAAATTTTTTTACATTGCAACAAAAAGGAAAGGGAGCAGACAAGCAGGTGCCAGCCTTCATTAATGTCAGTTGGGGCAGGGCAGGTGTTGTTGTTTGCAAAACTTAAAGCACTTAGCAGGTGTGCTTTGCTTTGCCACAATAATGTACACTCACTGGTCAACCAGAGGGTGCTGTGATGACACCGAGGGTGGCATGGGTGTGCCAGCCAGAGGGTGGCATGGGTGAACCAGAGTGCCAGTGTTGACAGAGGATGGCAGTGCTTTGCTTTGCCCCAATAATGTACACTGGTGAACCAGAGGGTGCTGTGATGACACAGAGGGTGACATGGGTGAGCCAGAGGGTGGCATGGGTGAACAAAGAGAGTGCCAGTGGTGACAGAGGGTGGCAGTGATGAAGAAAGCCTTGCAAACAGGCTGGGCATGTAGAAACAACAAGTTCGCAAAACTGGCGACCCGACAAGTAAGTTCGCAATTTGCGAAATTGCACAAAACCCTCGCGAACTTGCAGAAACCCGTGCGAACACACACCCAAAAAAAATCCGTAAAATCCGCGAGAATTCGCGGATTTTGCGGATTTTCACAATCCGCAAATTCGCAAATCCGCAAATTCGCGGATTGCGAATCCGCAAAATCCGCCCATGCTTAGAATAAAATCTGTCTCAACTTCTGGTACCATTCTTATGTTTTGTAAAAGATTAATTGTATAGTTTTTGTCTTTGTTTCTGTTTTTAGCAAAGGAAATTTGATGTATATAATAGTCAACCCAGAAAGATTCATATTTAGTGACTCTCCCTTCACCAAATCTAGGAAACTGTTGAGCTGTCAAAATGATGCAACATTGAGCTTGTTTGAAAAAAAACCCCATGTTCACTTTTTTTGCCTATCTTTGTCAGATAATCCTTTAATGCGCTCTTTCCTTTCAGCGTTCTGTCAAGCAGTTATGGATACTTGGAATAAAACTGTGGTAACACAATTCATTCTGGTGGGATTCACAGGAGGTCCAATGTTACAGATTGCACTCTTCATCATTGTTATGTTGCTTTACATCATCACACTGATGGGGAATGGCTTCATGATGGTGCTGATATTTGCAAACCGGAGCCTGCACACACCAATGTACTTCTTCCTCTGGGTATTATCATTGCTTGAGACTTTGAACATTTCAAATATTGCCCCTCTGATGTTAGTCCAGGTATTTTCATTGCATGCATCAATCTCAGTGACTGTGTGCTTTATGCAGTCTTTCTTCTATGTTTACCTTACCACTAATGCTTTTCTTCTCATCTCCTTCATGTCCTATGACCGCTATGTGGCCATATGTAATCCTTTGCGTTACACCACCATCATGACTGTTCAACTGTGCACTCAATTAGTCATTGGTTCCTGGCTAGCATCATTCCTTTTTATGCTCTACCCAACTATTGTTATCACTCGTCTTCCATTCTGCGGCCCTAACATCATCGACCATTTCTTTTGCGACACTTCGGTTATCTTAAAACTGGCCTGTGCTAATACAATGATCATTCAACTGAATGGAATTGTTTCAGCTCTTATCATATTACCTAGCTCCTTGGCTTTGAATGTTGTGAGTTATGTCTTCATTATTTCTACAATTTTGGGAATCCCATCGGCAAATGGGAGACGGAAGACCTTCTCCACCTGTAGCTCTCACCTGATAATGGTTTCAATATGTTATGGGAGTGCTATTTTTATTCAAGTGAGTCCAGCACTGAACACTTCAATGGAAGTCTACAAAGCAGTGAACATGTTTAGCACCATTATTTCTCCCTTAGTGAATCCATTTGTTTACACTTTTAGAAATGAACAAGTCAAGCAAGTGTTAAAGAAACATATAGGGTTAAAAAGACATTTACCTGCATGAATCAACACATTCGCGCTTAAACCCTTGTGTATTTCTAGGCAGCTTTTAACATCACATAAAAGATTCAAGGTGTGACAGAGCACTTTACAAACTTCTGGTTAATTGAAAATAACCTGCTAGTTGATTAATGAGCTCCAAATAGCCACAATAATGAACCATATGTCTCAATTTCTTATATGTTATTGCATGATTAGTGCCTTGCCGAGTAGCGATCAAAGTGGAAACTTTGGGCTTACAAAGTCCCTTGCACCGCCAGCACGTCACTTTTAAAATGAGAAAATTAGATGCACCAGCGGTGCAAGGGATTTGTAAATAAGCCCCTGTGTCTCTTACTTTTCTCTTTGCATGCATTTCACAATGAATGGATATAGCAACAACGTTTTAAAAGGACAGTTTCCTTATAGCCCTAACTCATAGCTGCCAAGTGTTTAGTATTATACGTGTGACCTTTCCACTATTTCAGTGTGTCGATGTGTGACATTTCATTGCAAATGTCTGCCACTTTGAGCAACACTTCATCATGAGTGAAAGAAGCAGTTATAATCCTATAATCATGCAGAGGGGACATATTACAGCCTTCTTTACAAAGCAATAGTCAGGAATGTTCATGATTAAAGTGCTCATGCGAGGACACCAACATATTTCCTCCATGCATTTTTATCATCATAACAAATATAAGCCTATGTCTATTTTGTAGTGGGAAGAGTGATGAGGTAGATGGGATACCACAAGGACTCTGGAACTGTGAATGTTAGACCTGACTTCTTGCCTTCAGACCTCCTGGTTGGCTGAAATCGTTTTTGCTGGCTTTAGGACCCTGGGCACTTTACCATTGCTAACCAGTGCTAAGGTGCATGTGCTCTCTGCCTTAAACATAGTAAAACTGTCTTATATACAATAGGCATATTTCCTTGACTTATAAGTCTCAAGTGAAGTGTATTACCTGTGCCCACAGTCAGTAATTTAAATGCTACTAGGAGCCTGTAGCACTGATTGTGCCACCCACCTAAGTAGCCCTTCAAACATGTCTCAGGTTTGCCACTGTAAAACCTGTGTGCAGTTTTAAACTGCCACGTCGAAATGGCAAGTTAACCCTCTTCCCAGGCCCAAACCTTCCTTTTTAAAAAAAATGTTTTTTTATAACAATTGATTATATTTGTATGAATTTTGTGAGTCATTGAAAAGCAAAGTTCACCAGAGGGTTTACAGATACAGATTTTTGGAAGTTTTATCATTTTTTTTTAAACAATTTTTTATTGAGTAGAACATTGGCAATTATGGTAGTAATTACACATACAGTTTACGGTTAAAACAAGAAGAATCGATTAATCAAGTAATCCGCAATGCTGTCTGTACATTCCACAAACCTTCCTTTTTAATACATATACGACACCCCTAAGGTAGCTACTGGACAGTCTTAGGACAGGGTGCAATATATTCAAAAAGTAGAACATGCACTTTTAAGCTTTATATAAGCATGGGCGGATTTCACGGATCCACGATGCGCGGATTTTGCAGATTTGCGTATTGTTGATCCGCAAAATCCGCGGATCTGCGGATTTGCGGATTTAAAAAAAAATTTTGGGGCGGATTGCGCTTGTGAAAGTCAAGAATGCAAAGGCCTCTATCCAGCATCACAGCTGATTTTCAACGGTAGATTTGGGAAGAAAGCACACCTGCCCAGCCTCGACAATGCTCACGATTGTTTTTGGGCTGATTTATGCATCACTGAATTTGAGCTTCAACTGTCCATCATAGTGGGTAAATGGCGGGAAGACGGTTCACACCGCAAGTGTGTGGGCGGGGCCAAACAGACAGGCCTTACATGCGAGCACACATGCCTCTGGTGTATTAAAAGGTCAGAGACCGATCAGAGCAGGAGATGAAGAGAAAGAAGCAGGTGCTCGAGCACCAGCTTTATTTTATCTATTTGTGCTTCCTGTTGAAGCTAACTTAGTAACTATTTTAGGATGGCGCTGGCAGTTTTCCGGCACCATCCTAAAATGGTTACAACAACTTCAAGCTTGAAGGCTTGAACTTTTGCCCCCCGGATCCGCCGCTCGCGGATTTGCGGACTTTTGGTAAATTCTTCGGGAGTTCGCGGATCGCGAATTTACCGAAAATCCGCAAAATCCGCTAGCGGAACGGATTTTCCGCCCATGCTTAGTTTTATATGCCCTTGTAGGGAAAAACTCTTAAATTCATGTTTCCCTACTGCAAGGCCTACCTCTTCCGTAGGGTAACTTTGGGATTACCTTATTACATTTTATGAATGTTTTCACAATCGTCAATTGATGGGACCCCCAATTTTGGAGTTTCTGGAATCACAATTTATGGTGAAGTTAGATTTTAAATTTTAATTCTGAAAATGCCAGCTTTAGAAAGTTAAAGGAACAAATGATGGACGGAATGCTGAACAATGCAACCAGTCACAAAGATTTGAGTTTAATCCATTGATCTTTTGCTCATCATGCCAACCCAGTTTGGTCCCAGCCATATGCAAATCAGTCTTGACCCTGCTCCTCATAGGAATAGTCCAGCCCGAACTGCCAAGCCAGGTCCTCCCTGGACCAGAAACAAGCATCCTGGTGCCTATTTCGGGGCATCATCCCTCATCAGCCAGGCTAGCTTGAATCGAGTGGTGCAGTGAGCACTGGACCCACATCTGGGTTTTCTCTTCCCACTTGGGCAACAAAATAAAAGGGAACAAATGATGGATGGAATACTGAACAATGCAAAGATTCATCCCGAGTCAGAAAGATCTGGGTTTAATTCATCATTTTTTGCCCACCACACACCCCAGGTGGACCCAGCCATATGCAAATCAGTCTTGACCCTGATCCTCATGGGAACAGTTCAGCCCAAATTGCCAAGCCAGGTGCTCCCTGGACCAGAAACAAGCACCCTGGGACCAGGTTTGGGGCATCACCCTTCATCAGCCAGGTATCTTGAATCCAGTGCAGAGTGAGCGCGGGACCCGCGTCTGGGCATACCCTTCCCACTTAGGGCGACAAAATTAAAAGAAACTATTGATGTACAGAATGCTGAACAATGCAAACATTCACCCCCTGTCACAAAGATCTGGGTTTAATCCATTGTGCTTTTGCTCACCACGCCACCCCAGTTTGAACCCAGTCATATACATATCAGTCTTGACCACCCTTCTCATGGGAACAGTCCAGCCAGAACTACCAAGCCCAGTCCTCCCTGGACTAGAAACAAGCATCCTGGGACTGGTTTTGGGGTATCACCCCTCATCAGGCAGGCTAGCTTGAATCCAGGGACGCAGTGATCATGGAATCCATGTCTGAGCCTACCCTTCCCACTTAGGGCAATAAACTGGAGTGGTGTGGTGAGCAAAAGAACAATTAATTTAACCCATATCTTTATGACTGGGAGTGAATGTTTGCATTGTTCAGAATTCCTGGCAGATGAGGAGTGATGCCATGAGTGAGCCTGGAGACAGGGAAGGGAGAGCAGGTAGGACAGGGACTCTGTGCACTTCAAAGGCATCTCTTTGAAGTCTTCTCCACTTCAAAGGCACAACTAGGTATAAGTACTGGATCTTAGCTTAGACACCACCACTTCAGTACACGTCTGGCCCCGTGAAGACTCTGCCAGGAAGAAGGACTGCTGTGCTGCTGAAGGACTGCCACTCTGCAGGACTGCCACTCTACTAAACCGCTGCTTTGCTGAACTCCTGCATTGCTGTGCTGTCCTCCTGCATGCTGTTCCCCAGACTAGGTGAGAAGGACTGGACATGGATCATTTTAACCCAGAATGAATCCAAGGGCTAGCTGGCTTGCCTGCGGTTTCAGGGACAACAAAGACTTCCATCTCACCTGCTACGGCACCTGGACTCTGCCATTTGTTTGTCTGCCCTGCTAAGTGGTGCCAACCCAGTCCTTGGCCCTTGGAAGTGGGTCTGAAGTGTTGTTCCATCAGAATCCACGTATTGCCATTGACTCAAAAGACTCAGAACCGTCACAACTGTTCCACTATGGACACATCGGGGCTGTTGCGAGGATTGTCTACGACGTTTTGCTAACTGCGTGGTGCATTGACTCCATATTTGTTGCATCTTTGACTTTATGTGGCTCGGAGCTGACACGTCCTGTGGATGATCAATGATGCATTGCCTCCTCTGCTCTTGGCATCTTGTCCTTGACATCGATGTAAGCAAGGTACTTTGCAGCGGGCTAAGACTGGTACCTGTATCTGACCCACACTCCATCACGACTGGCCTAAACTTTTGGATTTGGCCTGGTCTAGCGCGACCAGATAGCATGGTTGGCATTTTATGCTTTCAAATACTACATTTCAGTTTATTGTTTAAAAATTCATAACTCTTTTCCTCCTTATTTGATATTTGTCATTTTGGTCTCGTTTTGTTCATTAAATTAAGCTCTATTTTTCCTACCAAATGTGGTATATTTTTGTTTGGTGTTTTCACAGTTTTACTGTTTTACTGTTTGAAGTGTTACACAAATACTTTACACTTTGCCTCTTAAGTTAAGCCTGACTCCTCTGTGCCAAGCGACCAGGGGGTGAGCACAGATTCATTAGTGGAGTGTTTGTGACTTACCCTGACTAGGATTGTGGTTCCTGCTTGGACAGGGTGCATACCTCTGCCAAACAGAAGTCCAATTTCTAACAGTGAACATCTCAATGTAAGAATTCATGTGAGTGTGTGAGTGGACGGATTTATTTATATGGGATGAAGGGGCTCTAAGACAGAACCTGTAACCAAATAATGCTGATTCGATAGTAAGCAAGAACATAACATAGTTATTTTACGTTATGGCATACAACTCTAAGAACCATTTTGTGTATGAGTAGCACAATGCCTCATTGACCATAGCACTTTCCAGTATCATTATGCACAGCCAACAAAAAGGACAATACTTTCTACCATTTGTTTGGAGAACACATACAATTGCAACATTTGGATTTCGAAGCAACGCTTTAATGGCCTTTCCAAATAACAGACCACCCAGCAGACAGTCAGTCACATAAATGACTTGTTGCATACTGTGACAGTGTCATCGACACATAACATACTCTGCAGCAGCAAGATGAATTCCCTCAATTAAAGGCATTGTTGGGACACAATCAATGCCATCTGGCCGTGCCCTTGCCTGATCAGTTAAAATGATGTCTTGCCTTGGGAACACTCTGCTGGAGGTTCTTTAGACTGGTATTCACAGCATTGCTGCAGAGACTCTGCGGTAGAACTTTCCATTGTTTTTTCTTGAGAAGCACCCTCGGGGCAGAGCAGCCTCTTGTTGGCCTATATTATTACTCTGCTCATTGGTTGAGTCTCAGCAGCATGTAGCTTCAAAAGCAGGCTATCATTGGCTGAAATTGTGGCCACTACCAAAACTGCTCTGGAGGCAAGACAAAATGCTCTGTGAAAGTGGCGCCTTTAAATAAAAGTCCAAATCTGTAGTAGAGGTCTGAATGCAGTCTTGGTGAGTGTGCTTCCTATGCTTCTTGTACTTGGATTGACCCAGGGGGCACATTTATGCATTACTAATACATTTAAGGCCAGAATTTCAAAAAAGTCATGCAATGCAGCACAGCCCCAAAGAGTCTGCACGGCATTGCATGACAGGGAAGGAGCAGCAGAGGTCCATATCTTCAGAGATATGGCTCTCTCCTTCCTTTTCCCTAGCTCCGGTGCTGATTTCGGCTGCCGTGCACCACGCACACACCTTAGTGCCATAGCGCTAAGGTTCGTGTCTGAGTCTAGTATAGGTTTTGTACAGTACCCTTCCTGTACAAAATACTATGCCTTGTCTCAGTTTCAAAGCTGTTCCCACTTTGTATGTGTGCTGCACAGTGCAGGACCCATGCAAAGTAAGAAAAGCAGGGAGAAATAACATTTCTCCTGTTAGCGCCTCCTTTGAAGTGGCCTTCTTTGTAGAAACAGATTTGCATCAAAAAGGCATGGTTGGTTGAATGGGAACACCCATGTAATGTGCCCTTGGCACTAAGGAAAGCAAAGCAGTGCTTCGAGCTGCTTTGTGCTACTTTTAGGGTGCTTTCCAGCAAAACAAGTTTTGCGCTGGAAAGTACATTTCCCCAAGAACACTTTGCACTGCTTAAAGTCACTTTTGTGATGCTAACTCAGCACAAATTGTTTAAATATCTACCCATTAGTGCGGTGATGCTGACACCAGCACTAACAGCCACATGCATCATTTGAAATTGCATTCGCAAACGGTGCGAATCGCAAAAATCAGCCGTTTGCGAATGCAATTTCATCTTCTGGGATGCATCATTTTGAAAGTCGTTTTTCGCAAAATAAGGAATCGCAAATGTGTTTGCGATTCCTTAAAAAATCGCAAAAGTAAGGAATCGCTAAAAAATAAGAAAAAAGTGTATGCATGAAAATTCGCAATTTGCGATTCTGTAAAAAATCGCAAATTAGAATTCTTATTTTTAGAAGAAGTCAGACCAGGTGGTAATTTTGGGGGGAAAAAAACAGGTGAAACTCATTTGGAGTGCATTTAAGGGGTTCCACAATGCATCTCAGACTCTTTCAGAATGGCAGCAGTCATTGTCCTGGCACGTAGGTTGAGGTTGAGAGCAGCAGCAAGGAGAAGGATGGTCCAAGAAAGAATATTCAGAGTGTGCGTCACTTTACTAGGCCAGACTGAGGCTGAAATTTATGATAAGTATAGGCTAAATGCTGATTCCATTTTAGACTTCATAGCTGATTTGGACCCAATCTTGCAGAGACAAACACGTAGGACCCAAGCCATACCTACCCATTTCCAGGTATTGTGTTCCCTACACCTCCTTGCCTCTGGTTCATTTCAGGGTGTCATAGCCATTGCTGGTGGTGTGTCCCAGAGTTCCCTTTCTGGATTTTTCAATGATTTTCTCAATGCCATGTTGCACAGGATAAGGCATCACATTACATTTCCAACCACCCAGCAGGAATTGCTGCAAACAATGTTAGACTTCTATAACATGGCTCGTTTTCCCCATGTCATTGGCTGTATAGATGGCACACATGTTCCCATTTGTCCCCCTTCTGAAAATGAGTACATTTACCGCAACAGGAAATGTTACCATTCCCTGAACATTCAAGCCATTTGCAATTCTAAAACTATCATCACTGATTTAGTTGCAAGTTAACCTGGAAGTGCCCATGATTCATATATATTTAGACATAGTGCCATCCACACACAACTGCTTGCTGGACATTTTGGAGATGGATATTTGCTTGGTAAAAACTTTTGAATTATTTATTACTTCTCTTGGTACCATGCTTTCCCAGTTTTTTCATACTTTGTATCTCCAATTTCCTCATTCCATAGGTGACAGTGCATATGCTGTGAGGTCATTCATACTCACACCTTATCTCAATCCAGCAACCCGCAAAGAACAGCAGTACAACCATGCCCACATAGCAACCCACAATGTCATAGAGAGGACTTTTGGTGTCATGAAGTCTAGGTTTCGAATACTACACCAAGACAGGCGGAGCATTACAATATCGTCCAGAAGTTTGCTGTAAAATAGTTGCAACATGTGCCATGCTGCACAACCTAGCCACTAGGAGAGGGCTAGAACTGGAGGTGGAGTATGTACTACCTAACATTGACAACTAGCCTCAACAACCCCAACCAAGATTACATAGACCTGACGCAGCAGAGGGGAGGAGAAGAAGGGCAGAGATAACTCAACATTACTTTTGAAAGAGGTAAGAAATATACAAATCAGTCCTGTGCACAACTTATGTTTTTATTTCTATAAATTCCCAAAAAAAACCAAGGTACTCAGGACATCTTCATGCATGCATGGTTCAAACAGTAAATTATTTTCCATTTACTTTCCTCACTCATTGCAAAGCCTTGATTTTTAAATGTCCTTCAAAATGCATCCAAGTAGTTCTCCAAGTCACTTCTTGCGTCCTCGCACCCCTAAAGCCTTGCCAGTAAGATTTCCTGCACCCATAGGCATGCTGCTTGAATTGTCTTGTTTTCTGGAGCTACGGCGTTCTCCAGCTGGAGTATTTTTAGTTCGGCTACTTATTTTTGAGCACACATCACTACCCCCCTCTGGTAGTAAGTTTCCAGTTGTTTTCTCATTTTGCATTTCATCTACAACATTTTTAAGTGACATCATTCCTCTGGAAATCTCCCTACAACATTGTGTCATCTCCTTTTGCATGCCAACAGTTTGCTTGATTAGCTGTGCAGTGTTACTGGACATACGTACCATTGCCCTGTTGTAAGCCTGCATGGTGGTCACTGACCTATTATGGCTACTGGCTCTCCCTGCTTGCTGTGTCTGCAAAGCTTCAAACATTTTTTCTACAGCTGTTGCCATACGGTCAAGTTTCTCTGATGATGCCATATGTGCCTTTTCAAGTACATCTGTCAATTGATTGAGACTTCGGTTGATAACACTAATATCTTGACTGATGTGAGACAGTTTGCCCTTCCTTCATAACCCTTATGTCTTTCCCTTGCAGGCATTGGACTTTCAGAAGCTTCAACTCAACAACACTGGCGTTGCTATCAACTTCTAAAGATGATCTCTGTTGTGCTGGACGTGCCCTGCACCTATAAAATTGTTGGAGCCTATTACGCCTGCTTATCTGAGTGTGTTG
Organism: Lissotriton helveticus; assembly: GCF_964261635.1. Lineage (NCBI taxonomy): Eukaryota > Metazoa > Chordata > Amphibia > Caudata > Salamandridae > Lissotriton > Lissotriton helveticus. The sequence continues at coordinate 1,257,098,898 of NC_136065.1, read as the reverse complement.
GGTTGCGGGGGTTTCAGCACTCTGTTGCTCTTGAACATTGACATTTGGGTCTTCCTCACTGTCTGAGTGCTGCAGTTGGCGCACTCTATTCCTTTGATTTCTTGGCTGTACAGTGGGTGAAGAAGTATCTGAATTAAGTTCTGCAGAGCTCTGCATTTCCAGATTAAATGTCTCTGCATATTCATTGGAATGAGTGTCCTGTTCTGCATCTATGAGTAAGAGAGGGCAAACAGTATGTTACTTTTCATTTTTGCACTTTTTTTAAAATTCAATAAAGTTATTTTGAATTTCAATACACATGCATCATGGCTGGTCTCCTATTTTCAAACTGAGGTAGCACTCCCCCAAAAGCTGGGAAGTGTCCCCCGGGCTCCAGAATAGTCCTTATATAAAGGTTTCACCAATGTTTTTCAAAAAGTAAATGCCAAATGTTTGCTTTGAAAATATGTTCGTTTTTTAATCCATCTTGTTGTATTCACAAGGATATATTCAACGTTTGCATAGTCATTCCTTCAAATTCAAACGATGCACTCTAACAATCCCAATGCATTTTGGCATATATTGAATGCCTTCTTCTGGGGATATATGTTCGTGGCGTGCAAACGCAGCGAGTTGAAAGAAGGTGTGGTTAATCCCATGCCGGGTCTCCTATTTTAACATTGTTGATGTGTCACTTACATTTTTCAAATAATTATCGTGATAATTCCCAATTAGAATTGACAGGGACTACGACTCCCATAATGCATTGATAATTTTATGATGAAAAGTGTCATTCTGAACTCCTACACCCCATAAACTACAATATTTATGTGGGGCATTTTTACTGAGGACATGGAAATATATTAGGGGTATCTTCCACTCACATTTTCAATTAAAAAAATAATGTATGTATCCTTACCTTGTGATGGGCCTTCTTGCTCTGAGGTGTCAATCTGTATTACTCCAATAACTGCTTCAGTTGCAAGTGTCCCATCAACCATGTCCTCAAGGGGGGTATTAGGTCTATCCCTGGGTGTGCCACCACCAGTCTTTTTGCCGCCTTGATGCGATTAGCAATTCTTTCCTTGGCACGACTGCGCAGGTCATACCAGCGTTTCTGTAGATTAGTAATATCACGGTGGGCAACCCCCACTGCATTCACTTTGGCTTGTATTGCAAGCCAACGTTTTCTCTTTACTCCTTCTGGAACCTTAAGAGAATCATCATTCTTTAGCTCACTGCGCCAATCCCAGTTCAGACATGGCCATATGCAAATCAGCATGAGGCACAGGGTGCTTGTTTCCTGTCCAGGGAAGACATGGCTTGGCAGTTCAGGCTGGACTGTTCCCATGAGGGACAGGGTCAGACTGATTTGCATATGGCCATGTCTGAACTGGGGTGGCGGAGTGAGCTAAAGAATGATGATGGATTAAACCCAGATCAGTTGACTGTGGTGAGTGCTTGCATTGTTCCACACTCCGTCCATCATCCCCTCTGGTTTTGCTTTGTTCGCCCTAAGTTGGCATGGTATGCCCAGACGTGGGTCCTTTGCTCACTTTGCCACTGGATTCAAGCTAGCCTGGCTGATGATGACTGATTAGCCAGAGGCTGGTCCCAGGATGCTTGTTTCCGATCCAGGGAAGACATGGCTTGGCAGTTCGGGCTGGACTGTTCTCATGAGGCACAGGGTCAGACTGACTTGCATATGGCCATGTCTGAACTGGAGTGGCGGAGTGAGCTAAAGAATGATGATGGAATAAACCCAGATCTGTTGACTGGGGGTGAGTGCTTGCATTGTTCAACACTCCGTCCATCATCCAATCTGGTTTTGCTTCTTTCGTCATAAGAGAACTGCTCCACCCTCACAAAAAATCCCATCATTATGGCATCTAAAACGCCGGTATCTTCAACCACAGGCAAGAGTCTTAAGCAAGATCCTCCTTCGCCCACCGGAGTCTTCTTCTCCGGTCTCATTGGACATGGTCTGGGAGTAGTCCATTTATTAAGGAAACAAACTGTTGTTTACAATCATTAGATGATAAATGGTCTTCTATGGAGTACCGTATTACTGTGGATGAACATCATCTTACTGAGGTACAAACCTCATCTTCTAAAATATCCTCGTTGGAGAAGGAAATCTTACATCTGAAGAAAGCGACTGAAGATTTGGAAAATAGGAGCCATCGCAATAACGTACGCATTTATGGCCTTCCTGAGGTCCTTGAAGGTGATGAACCCGTCACGTACTTTGTATCCTGTCTACCACAGTTTTTAGGCCTCCCCTCTATAACTCAATTAAACATACAACGAGCCCATAGGCTGGGTCCTCGTCTTTCTTCCTCATCTGCTCCTTCCAACCTTCGTGGAATAATTATCTTATTTGTACAATTCACTGATCTTCTGTTGGTTCTCCATGCTGCTAAAGCCAAAAAAAATCTATCCTGGCACGGCACCAAGGTATTTATTTCCCAAGATATTTTTTCAATGCCTGCCAAATGTCGAAAGGAATTTCTGGATCTTCGCCCTGCTCTTCACTCCTTAGGCGCAAGATACGGCTTATTTCACCCCTGCCTAATCAAAGTTACCTTCCTCAACAAAACTTCCACCTTTGAAGATCCAGTCCAATTCTTCTACATCAATGCAAACTACCCTTTCCTCCTCTGTATCTTGACTTGTATATTTCTCTCATTGTGATATTATATTGAAGTTGTTATTCTAATTTTTGTTTTTTAAACCTCTTCCTCTCCCCTAATTGTATTATATATAAACCCTTGTTTCCTTTACAGGTACATTGTTGGCTTTATCCTACTCTCTTTCATGTTGTACATTCTTATTTTTGTTATTTATTAGACACTTTGTTATACTATCTGCTCGCCTTGTTGTTCATACTATTATTCTTGGTGTCCATCAGCATCTCATCCTTTATTTGTTTTATCGCCATCCTAAATATACCTATTCCTACTTCTTCTCCTCCTTACTCTCTTTCTGGTCTGTAATGGCTTAATTTTTTGTTCTCGGATTTTATTATCTCTTCCCTTTTTCTTATATGCATCTTTATTTATATTTACAGGTTCACTGTAATTACTAGATTTTATCCATGTCCCCACTCCTGATCAAGTTTATTGTATAGATGTCCTGGTGTGGTGTGTTGCCCCCTGTTGGGGGTGCTGTTTCTGTTGTCCCTTGTTCCTTAAGGTACATATTACAGTCATCAATTGACATGCACCGTCTTCTTTTATTCGTCTTCCACCCTTCCTTCCTCTCCCTCCTCCCACTCTCCATTTTCCTATAGGTTATCTTATTTCCTTCCCTCTTTCATTTTAAATGTCTTTGGTGATGCTTATTTTGTATTTTATGTTCTTTCAATGTTTTTACATTCAGAATTATCTCCTGGAAAGTGAAAGGTTTTGTTAATTCGATTTAAAACAGAGAATACTCTCTCTCATCTTGCTTCTTATAACCCTGATTTAGTTCTCTTACAGAAAACCCATCTTACAGATACTGAGGCGTTAAAATTAAAAAGAGGTTGGATGGGCTCAGTTTTATTCTCACCTACCACCAATAGGAAAAGCGGTGTTAAATTATCATGCCATAAGAAATTGAATTGTAAAGTTATATCACAAGCGATTGATACAGAGGGGAGATGGTTGTTGGCTAAATTGTTAATCACTAATGTTCCTTTAACTGTTTTTAATATATATGGTCCTACACAGACTGATTGTACTTTTTGGCCTCTGATTACGCAGAAATGGATACAGTTCAGAGATGATCTCTTTATACTAGGAGGTGATTGCAACCAAATAGTCGAACCCTTCCTTGTGCGCCAATCTCAAGTCTCCTTCATCTCCCACAAAACTCATAAACATTTTCTTAACACTATCTCTCAGACACAACTCGTTGACTCTTGGAGACTCTACCATCCTGAGACTTTAGACTTCTCTTTTTTCTCTCCTCCTCATAACTCTCTCTCCCGTTTAGATTATATTTTTCTTTCTCAATCTCTCTCTCAAAATCTGATATCCTCCTCTATTGAACCTATTGTCATCTCTGATCATGCCCCAATTGCGACAGATCTCGACTTGCTCTCTCCGCGTCCCAGGTCGTCCCGTTGGGGTTTTCATAATCACCTTCTTTCTTACCCCTTTTTTAGGGCTCGCCTGCTGATGCGCTTCAGCGCATAGCTGGCGAAGCTCTATAGGGGCTTATCCAGTGTTTATCCACTGGCGATTCCACTGGCGATTCCTTCAAGTGCATGTGCTTTTTAGGTCATTGCGCTTGCGCAAGCCCTAAAAAGCGCGTGCACAATGCCACCAGCCGCCTGCCTGCCTGCCTCGCATTACCACATCAAAGGCAGCCCTCCGAGCGCATTTCTCACCCCCTAATTATTCACGGCCGGCCGGCAGGCACATCAAAGGCTGCTGCTGCCGTGACTCGCATTTCTCCTCCCTCCTCCCCTATCACTGCCCAGGCCGGCCGTACTTTCTCTTTACAAGGGCGCCCATTCCTGAATCACTTGAAATCTCTCCACATTATTTGCATTTTGTTAATTAAAAAAATTAACTTCAACACAGCGTTGCACATTTTTCTCGACTTCGGAAGGATGAGTCCCAATCTCATTTGTACAAAGTGTTGTAATGGGATTATTGGAGAGTTAGAGAAACGTGCTCACAAGTTACATTTTTATGCAAATCATCTGAGTAAATAAACAATAGCATGGTGCCGTTTGCGTCCTTGACTTGATCTGGTTTTTATTTTGCTATTATTCTCACAAAGGCTAAGAAGGTCTGCCTACTTTAGTATTAAGTGCTATACGTCGCATAAGCAACAGCTAACCATTCACTCACCCACGCAACGCCACTCACCCATGCAACGCCACTCACCCACGCAACGCCACTCACCCACGCAACGCCACTCACCCACGCAACGCCACTCACCCACGCAACGCCACTCACACACGCAACGCCACTCACACACGCAACGCCACTCACACACGCAACGCCACTCACACACGCAACGCCACACACGCAACGCCACACACACACGCAACGCCACACACACATGCAACGCCACACACACATGCAACGCCACTCACACATGCAACGCCACTCACACATGCAACGCCACTCACACATGCAACGCCACTCAACCACGCAACGCCACTCACACACGCAACGCCACTCAACCACGCAACGCCACTCACCCACGCAACGCCACTCAGCCACGCAACGCCACTCAGCCACGCAACGCCACTCAGCCACGCAACGCCACTCACACACGCAACGCCACTCACACACGCAACGCCACTCACACACGCAACGCCACACACACACGCAACGCCACACACACACGCAACGCCACACACACACGCAACGCCACACACACATGCAACGCCACTCACACATGCAACGCCACTCACACATGCAACGCCACTCACACATGCAACGCCACTCACACATGCAACGCCACTCAACCACGCAACGCCACTCACCCACGCAACGCCACTCACCCACGCAACGCCACTCACCCACGCAACGCCACTCACCCACGCAACGCCACTCACCCACGCAATGCCACTCACCCACGCAACGCCACTCACCCACGCAACGCCACTCACCCACGCAACGCCACTCACCCACGCAACGCCACACACACACGCAACGCCACACACACACGCAACGCCACACACACATGCAACGCCACTCACACATGCAACGCCACTCACACATGCAACGCCACTCACACACGCAACGCCACTCACACACGCAACGCCACTCACACATGCAACGCCACTCACACACGCAACGCCACTCACCCACGCAACGCCACTCACCCACGCAACGCCACTCACCCACGCAACGCCACTCACCCACGCAACGCCACTCACCCACGCAACGCCACTCACCCACGCAACGCCACACACCCACGCAACGCCACACACACACGCAACGCCACACACACACGCAACGCCACACACACACGCAACGCCACACACACACGCAACGCCACACACACACACAACGCCACACACACACGCAACGCCACTCACCCACGCAACGCCACTCACCCACGCAACGCCACTCACCCACGCAACGCCACTCACCCACGCAACGCCACTCACCCACGCAACGCCACTCACCCACGCAACGCCACTCACCCACGCAACGCCGCTCAGCCACGCAACGCCGCTCAGCCACGCAACGCCGCTCAGCCACGCAACGCCGCTCATCCACGCAACGCCGCTCACCCATGCAACGCCGCTCACCCACGCAACGCCGCTCACCCACGCAACGCCACTCACCCACGCAACGCCACTCATCCACGCAACGCCACTCATCCACGCAACGCCACTCATCTATATGCAAAACGAAAAATGTCAAACTCTTCTATTGCGAGACCTATTGCATTTTCAATGCTTGTTTCTTCCTATTTTCATCTTTTGCCAAGGAATTTTTGGACCTTAACAGTGACCCTGACACCCGTCCTCATATACTATAGGATTCCTTTAAAGCTACTGTGAGAGGCTTTATTATAGATTTTGCATCAAAAAAGAAAAAGCGTTTCCTTCAACAACAAAAAACCTCCTTAGTGCATATTAAGAATTTAGAACATACATTTTATACTTCCATGGACACTATGCCAACAGATTTATTACGAGCCAAATTAGATTTCAATTAAGACCACATACGATAATGCATCCTCAATATTTCTTTGCAGTAGTGCTTGCTGCTATGGTGGTCATGATAAAGCAGGAAAACTGCTAGCAAATTACCTTCATGCGTGCAAAGACCATACTTTAATAGAATCTATTTACTCTTCAGATGGTTCTCTCATTTACAAAGACCAGGATATTCTTAATGAGTTGAAACTTTTCTATAAAGACCTTTACACTCCACAATCTCCTCCCTCTTCCTCCCTTATCCAAACATACCTTAATAATCTTCCAACTCAGTCTAATTCTCACTTCAATTACTCTAACCTTGAATCAGACTTATACCTTAATAAATTATCCACTGCCTTACTTTCTCTAAAAAAAGGTAAGACTCCTGGTCCAGATGGATTCTCTGTTGAATTTTACCACCACTTTTCTAACTTATTACTTCCTAAGCTCTTTAATCTTTTCCATTCATTTTTTCTAGCTGGTAAGACGGAAGGCACTTTTCAGGAAGCCATAATTTGTCTTATACATAAAGAAGGTCAAGATCCTATGGGCCAGATGCATCAAGCATCCATTTTGCGATTCCTTATTAGCGAAAAATAAGGAATCGCTAATAAGGAATAGCAAAATGGAATGCATCAAGCAATCACTACAAAAATAGCGATTCCTTAGAATTCCTTAATTGCGACTCGCAAATTGCGAGTCACAATTAATGAATATCTCCCCATTCATTCCTATGGGCCTCAAAGGCCCATAGGAATGAATGGGAAGACAATCTGCATTTGCGAATCGCAATTAGCGATTTGCAAATTGAGATTGCGAGTTCAAGGGTGCAGGGGTGTCCTAAGGACACCCTGTTGCACCCCTGATTTTGATCTGTGCACATATGTTGCGCACACACATGCCCTTAGGGCATGTGTGTGCGCAACATGAAACTTTGAAATATGCACAAAAGTGAATTTTTCAAAGTTTTTGCAAATTACCATGAAGTTGTACTTCGTGGTAATTTGCGTGCCCTATTAGCGAATTCGCTATTTTTGTAACTTTCATGCATTGCATTTAAGGAATCTCAATTTGAGATTCCTTAAATGCAAACAATCGCAATTTAGCGAATTCTCTATTTGCGATTTTTGCATTTGGGATGATGCATCCCAAATGCAAAAATACCGCTCGCAAAGGGCCAGATTCTCAGAATCTGGCCCTTTGCGAGCGGATTAGACCTTGATGCATCTGGCCCTAAGTTTTGTAAAAACTATCGCCCGATTTCATTAGTTAATGTCGATTTTAAACTGTTTGCCAAAACATCTGCTTTTCACCTAGACCCTCTTATGCCCCAATTGATTGGTAAGGAGGAGTACAGCTTTGTCAAGGATAGATTGACTTCAGATAATTCTCATCTTTTTCTTAATGTCTTAAACAAAATTCCCGCCCTCTCCGATTCTTTAGTGGCCATTTCTGTCAATGCCGAAAAAGCGTTCAACAAGTTGATTGGTCCTTTTTGTTTGAATCTTTGAAGTGGCATGGTATTGGTCCCAAATTAATTTCTCTTATTTCATTATTATATTCTGCCCCTAGAGCAGGGTTCTCCAAACCGGTCCTAGAGGGCCGGATCCATGCCAGATTTTTTGCATATCCCCATTTAGATACATGTAGTTATTTTAAAAATCTGGCATGGATCCGGCCCTCCAGGACCGGTTTGGAGATCCCTTCCCTAGAACTTCGGTATTAGTTAATGGCTGTACCTCATCTTATTTTTCTCTTCAATGCGGTGTCCGCCAAGGCTGCCCTCTTTCTCCTCTTCTCTTTATCTTGGCTCTCAAAGCTTTCCTTTCTTCAATTCACAAAACCGATTCCATTTCAGGGTTCTCTTATTGGGATTATCACTTGAAACTTTCCGCCTATGCGGATGATATTCTACTTTTTATTTCTGTGCTTGAAACTTCTATTCCTCCTTTATTACATGAATTGACTTCCTTTTCCCTTGTGTTTGGTTAGAAAATTAATTCAGATAAAATTGAAATTCTTCCTTTTACAAAATTTTGTCTACCCCACTTTTTTTCTTCTACTGGTTTCATGTGGAATAACTAAAAAAATCAAATATTTAGGTATGTGGTTCTCCAATTCTATTGTGAGTTCCGTTAGATTAAATATGTCTGCCGTTATATCTCAAATTGCCAAATTACTCTCCTTTTGGAACCCCTTATTTCTCTCTTGGTGGGGTCGTTTAGATTCAATCAAAATGATGATCACTCCCATACTGATTTATGCTCTTTCCATGCTCCAAAGTCCATATTCCCTCCTATTATTTTAAGCAAATTGATTCTTGTCTTTCTAAGTTTCACTGGAAGAACAAAAAGCTACGATTTCTTTATCTTCTCTCCGCGCACCCAAGTCTAATGGTGGTGTAAACTTCCCTGACTTTCGTTTATATCATGTCATTCTCCCTTCTCTTTCAAGGAAGGTATGGTTTTCTCTGCCAAAAATCCTTTTACCTCTCTTCCCTTGTTTATTCACACTTGCTCCCTTTTGAGACCCTTGCTACATTCTAACCCCATTTCTAGAGAATCTTTTCTAGAGTCTCCAATATGGCACAATTCCCTCATTCTCATTAACAACAGGACCATTTTATGGACTTCTTGGAGATTAAAGGGTATAATTTGGGTTAAATACCTATTTGATGGGTTATCTCCATGTTCCTTCCCAATTCCAACTCTTATTGCATTGTCCTCAATCCTTCTTACAGAAATTCACTACACTTATGGCAATTACTCGAAACACTTACTATTCTCTCCCCTCTTTATCTCTTCCTGTAGTTCAAAATTCTCTTCTTAGGATACTCCTTTCTTTACCTAAAGCCTCTCTTATCAATAAATATTTTTCCGCTCCTAATTTAGAACGTACAAAAAAAAAACTAGAACTTTCTTGGGAATCTGACCTGGGATGCGAATGAGCCATTTCCTTTTGGGACAAACTTTGGTCCCGTTCTCTTAAAATCTCTCAATCTGCCTCTCTTGCTCAATCTATGTTTTTTCTTTATCATAAACATTATCTCACCCCTGTGTATATGGCTAAATTTTCTCAATCCGCTGTCTCTAACTGTTGGACCTGTGGCTCTTCAGATGCTGATCTTATTCATCTTCTCTTTCTCTGTCCCTCGGTTTCTACCTTTTTGAAGAAAGTCTGGTCCTACATTTCTCGCCTGTTCCATCTTTCTATCCCCTATTCCATTCCTCTTATCTTCTCTGGAAGTCTGTTGTATTAAATAGACTGACAGCCTGGGCGGAAGAAAATAAGATTATTTCTGATATCCAGTATGGGTTCCGCCCAGGTCACTCTACCATGGGACAATGTCTTAATCTCTATTTGATCCTCGGAAAGTACACCGTTGCCCCCCAGGGGACAATCTACATGGCCTTCATGGATCTCTCCTCCGCTTTTGACTGTGTCAATCGGGGGAAGTTGTGGCAGTCCATGAGGGCCATGGGGGTGGAGGCAAATCTGGTGGACTTTCTGATGGATTTACATAGAGATATTAGGGCACACATTACATACGCCTAGGATCTGAGGGTCACCAGGGATTATAATACAGAAAGGGGCATACGGCAGTGGTGTATTTTAGCCCATTTTCTCTTTAACCTCTACATCAACGACCTAGATAAGACTTTGTTGGAAACCGGGGCTGACTTTCCGTACGTGGGATGCAGGGGCCTGCCCGTCTTGCTATATGCAGACAATGCCATTCTCCTGGCACGTACCTCTAAAAGCTTACAGATCCTGCTTGACACTTTTCGTGGGTTTATGGCCGACCGAGATCTGACCATAAACAATTTGAAATCCTACGCAATGCAGGTCGGGCTGCGCCCCAAGAGGCAGTACACCTTTAAGGTGAACGGAGAAAGAGTGCCAATAACCTCGACGTTCTCCTATTTGGGTGTCCTACTGGACGATCATCTGGATTGGGGCACACTAATTAAGAAGAAAAGGGGAGAGGTGACCAGGTGCAATGCAGCAATCTTTAACTTTGTGGCTAAAATGGGCAATCACCCAATAGCTGCAATGTTGAAGATCTATCAAGCCAAGAGTGTATCGATCGCTAGCTATGGGAGCGAATTGTGGTTATATACAGGTTTGGAGGGTATCCAGGTGACGGAAAACTATTTTTTAAAGCAGTTGCTGGGGGTTCCTAAAGAGACCGCAAACCTAATAGTTCATGAAGAAACTGGCCTTACATTCATTTGCGTCGTTCTGGCTATGCGCCCATTGCTTTTTTGGCTCAAATGTTGGCTGAAAGAAGACCATGGCCTTACTCAAGAGCTACTGAAAGAGACCTTGAGCCTGGACCACAGAATTGGGGCATCCGGATCTTTTTCTAATACCTGACTGTATTACCAGGGCAGATGTGGCTTTTGTGAAACAATTTTTTATTATGCGTAAAAAAGCTAAAAGAGAAGAGGTGGAACTGTTGAAAAATAGTGTCCGTAAGCACATTAAGCTTAAATCATCTCTAGATATGGAGCCATATCTCTCGTGGCCTTTGTCGGCTCACAAGCTTTTCCTATTGATCAGGTTTATATTGGATTATTTCCATCTTTTATTAGGCCGGACTGACAATTCCGGGCACCGGGCAATCCCCCGGTAGGCTGGATGGGGTGGGGGCCGGTTTTATGATGGGGGGCCGGTTCTGTTTCTGGGGGCCGATTTGCCCGTGTCAGACCGACCATACAAAGTAAAGTTAAACATAATATTGCATTAAGAACAACCCTCCGTGACGTGACGTGAGCAGTGACCCGCCGGCCGATTTTAATTTTATTTAGGCAGCAGCAGGCAGCCTACTATACCGGACTTGTTATAATTTATTTTAAAAAACACCTCACCATGTGATCATTGATAATGATGAGTGACGTAGACAGAGGCAGTGCGCAGATGTCACCTCCTCCGCGTCTGCGCTCTGTGGTTTTAGTTAGTTGAACTTGTGGGGTTTGCTGCCTGTGATGCTCATGCGCATTTGGCTCACGCAATTAAAAGTGCGCCCAGTGTGACTCAAGGTCGAGGAGGCGCGGCAGGCATCTCAGAGGCCAGGGAGAGACTGGGAAAGAGCGAGACACCCCCTAATTATATTCCCCCTGTCTGGACTGCTGCCCGCAGGTGAGTCTATTCACGACTGGACCGGACACCGTCCAGTCGTTTTAATTGCATGCAATACTTAAATGAAAAGGGGGGGCATTGACCCCCCCGCCCGCATGGCGGCGCGGCGACCGCCTCCCCCTTAGTGCCTCTCGATGGTGGGGCGGGCCCTCATGGGCGCGACCCGCCACCGATTGGCCGGCGACCTCCCTGACCCGGATACCAGGGTAGGATGTCCGGGTCAGGGGGGGGCGTGCTGCTGGAGAGGCTGGGCGGGGGGCGTTGCCATCCCCACCCGGCCCCTTGTGAATAAAGAGGCGGGGAGCGCCCGGGAGACCCTCTTGTTCCCTGGACGCTCCCCCACAGTGTGTTGTGCCCCGCGCTCGGGGCTTCTTTGTCACAGTCCACATAACAGTCGGGCGTGATGCAGCCGAATGCAGGATTACTTGATACACATATGCAGACTAATTGCTCCTGGTGTACCTGCCAGATGTTAACCTGCAGTTCACACAGAGTATTTTTGTTGATGTTAGTTATTGATGCGTTTAGTATAGGGCGCAAACTTTTTCCCACGTATGTCGGAGCACTGCACAATAGGAACAGATCTAATACATGAGGAGAACATTATACGTGAACGGGGTACGAAACAGATGTCATGTTACATTGAGGTAAAGGGCCGGTTGTGGCCAAACTAAGTCAGGAAGTAGCAGAAAGTGCACAGAAGGAAAACGTGACCAGTATCCAGGTTACTAGAGGAAACACGGTACTATTAGAGGTGTGATACTGCAGTAGATGCCAGACACACGGAACAAAGTCACGTAGGCAATGGTGGCACTTGTTCAAGTATCAAAGGCACACATGTGAGGGGTACAAGCCTTTGGCGAAGCCAACAGTTTGGACTTTACAGGGGTGACCCTGGCAGGAGCACACATGCATGAGGATGATAACACGTAATGGCATGTTAAAGCTAGATCATTGGTCTTGCTAATAGGGCTGCAATTTTGACATCCGTAGGGTGGTGGTCGGTCCTGTGTTTCCCCGTTACGGCACATGGCACGTGAGGCCCCTTCAGCCAGTCCTGTTTCAGCTAGCAATACTGCGGTTCTAGCGCCATTAGTTTCCAAGTAACAGGAAACTAACTCCGGCAACAGAGCATCGACCAAAACAAATACTAGTCTACTGGGGGCTGCATACTGAGGTTCTGTCAATTCTGGCGCACAGTGCTGCAGTGTTCCAACACAGTGTTGATTGAAATAATTGGCACAGTTCTTTAGCCGGAAGCCTATTACTAACTGGGGGACTGGTCTCTGTAGCCATTTGCATCATGTGCGGGTACACTAGCCTGGGATAGGACTTAGCGTAAGAGGGCAATGTAATGCAGGCATGTGTATTGCAGCTATCATCAGGAATCCGAGACGCTAATGGTTGTTTGTCTCCCCATTTATGTACGGCCGAGTTCATGGCGGATGCCCTGGAGGTGCTCCACACCGCAACGACTGCTACGACTCCCAACGGGCAGACAGCCGATGGGACGTGTACATCGGATTGGACCCATTGGAGATACCTGGGCAAGGCTACACGCCACGTCAACGGCAGGGGATGGACAGCCAAGGGGTTGCAGTTTCTCAAACCTGTCAACGCAGGGGAGGAACTCGCCGCGGGGCATCATCAGGCTTTAACAGCTCAACGAAAGCAGCAAGACGTGCGACGGACAATGGTGACTTGGTTGTGGGCCACTCATGTGTGAGGCGTGCCAAACATGTTTCTTTTCCTTGCAAGTGAATGTAGGAGGAGGGCAGAACAGAAGGGGTTTCCGTCCCCTTAGGGGAAGAGGGGGGGGGGCATACGCCCCAGGCAGTTAGTAATTATTTTGGTCTGAGCTTCTCTCCTAACAACTTACTCCCCGTCAGTGGCGATACTTCACCTGGGGGGTAACGATTTGGCCAAACTGGGCGGGCACATCCTTATTGAGGAAATCATCTCTGCTGCGTGGTGGGCAGCCAAGACATGTCCGGGTCAATGTTTTTTCTTTCTGGAGACCGTAGGAAGAGGGCTTATGCCCAGCCAGTTAGGAAAGTCTTCCAGGGACTCTTAGCTCAGCAGCCCGCCCCCCCCCCAGTGGTGATACTTCGCCTGGGGGAAAATCATTTGGCCAAACTGGGGAGGCGCATCCTTATTGGGGTGATTATCTATACTGCGGGGTGGGTGGCCAGGACTTGCCCGGGTTGCACAGTAGTATGGTCGCAACTTATCCCTGGTGACAGTGGCGAGAGGGGTACTCGGTCAGGGCATTGAATCACTCGGTAAAGAGGATCAACACACTGTTTGGCAAACTATTTCAAGCCCTCCGTTTGCAGACGATTCCACATGGGGTATCTGGGGCGCTTAGTTCTACCTGGGGGACAGGGTACACTTGACTGCGGCAGGGAACGTACGGTGGGCTAATAATCTATGGACCTGGTTGGAGGGTTTTTTTGCAAAAGTAAGTATGCTCCTGTTTAGGTAGGGGGAGGCCAGATCGTCGGTTAACAATGCTGGCCTGTGGCGGTAAGGTCATGACCGGTGAGCAGCTATTTTAAGGTCTGAGGGGGCGGGCATCATCCAATGGAGGTTCCCGCCCAGGTGGAGGAGGCCATTGGCCCCTCCTAGAACTTCAGGGGCAAGGTAATTGGTGCTTCAAAGGGGCGCGGGTTGGAGGAGTCACGCTTTCCTTAGGCTGGTAGCCACCTCGCGCGCGCATACTTATGACGTCACCGGATGACGCAGAGTAAGGGCCCTACTTAAGTGAGTAAATGGAGTTCACGGCGTGGACCGGGTAATTACCGGGCCCGGCTGCGCATGCGCACATCTCTAGGTGAGGCGCAGCTAGTAGGACCTGACACCGGTTAGCGACCTTGCCATATGGCCAGAAATGTAGGATACAAAAATCAAGATGAGGATGTTAAATTCGGTTAGGAAACAACCTGTATTAGAGTTTTGTTAAGGTTAGCCTCTCAAACTTGTTGACGATATTGTATCTAATGTCCTGCTGATTTTTGTATAAATTGTTGACCATGCAATTAAAAACCTTTTTAATTTCATATCTTAATAAATACGGCCGGGGGACTAGCCCCCGCCTTCCAAAGATAACCAGGCCTCATGTTCATGTTTCTGGGGTTGGTGTGGTCGGATGGGGGGGTGCGGCAGCCAGTCGCTGACCATGTGAAAAGGGGGGGCCCTTGGCCCCCCTGCCCGCATGGCGGCGCGGCCACCGCCTCCCCCTTAGTGCCTCTCGATGGTGGGGCGGGCCCTCATGGGCGCGACCCGCCACCGATTGGCCGGCGACCTCCCTGACCCGGATACCAGGGTAGGATGTCCGGGTCAGGGGGGGGCGTGCTGCTGGAGAGGCTGGGCGGGGGGCGTTGCCATCCCCACCCGGCCCCTTGTGAATAAAGAGGCGGGGAGCGCCCGGGAGACCCTCTTGTTCCCTGGACGCTCCCCCACAGCGTGTTGTGCCCCGCGCTCGGGGCTTCTTTGTTAACCCACCCACCATCCCTGGAACAGAAATGGTTGATGCTGTATTAGTCGTGTTAGGTGTAATTTTGAGGTGATTGTTGCCATCCTGGCTATGCACATGGAAAATTGTCGGGTTAAATATTATGCGGATGATGCTTTCTTTAGGAATTTTCCCCTTTTAGTGAACGGTAAAATATGTTATAATTTGCAATTGTGTGTAGGAAGTTTTTTCTCCTTTTAGTGTACTGTGCTGAAATATTTTATAATTTGCAATTGTGTTTAGGACCTTTTTTCCCTTTGTAGCCTTACAGTGATGCTTTGTTGTGTTAGTCAGAGTAGTTGTCCATTAGAATTTTTTCCCATAGGTCGTCGTATTTATTAGGTATGGGGCATGCGGTAAGGTCATGACCGGTGAGCAGCTATTTTAAGGTCTGAGGGGGCGGGCTTCATCCAATGGAGGTTCCCGCCCAGGGGGAGGAGGCCATTGGCCCCTCCTAGAACTTCAGGGGCAAGGTAATTGGTGCTTCAAAGGGGCGCGGGTTGGAGGAGTCACGCTTTCCTTAGGCTGGTAGCCACCCCGCGCGCGCATACTTATGACGTCACCGGATTACGCAGAGTAAGGGCCCTACTTAAGTGAGTAAATGGAGTTCACTGCGTGGACCGGGTAATTACCGGGCCCGGCTGCGCATGCGCACATCTCTAGGTGAGGCGCAGCTAGTAGGACCTGACACCGGTTAGCGACCTTGCCATATGGCCAGAAATGTAGGATACAAAAATCAAGATGAGGATGTTAGATTCGGTTAGGAAACAACCTGTATTAGAGTTTTGTTAAGGTTAGCCTCTCAAACTTGTTGACGATATTGTATCTAATGTCCTGCTGATTTTTGTATAAATTGTTGACCATGCAATTAAAAACCTTTTTAATTTCATATCTTAATAAATACGGCCGGGGGACTAGCCCCCGCCTTCCAAAGATAACCAGGCCTCATGTTCATGTTTCTGGGGTTGGTGTGGTCGGATGGGGGGGGCGGCAGCCAGTCGCTGACCATGTCCATTGGCTGCGTGCTCATAATATTGAAACACAGCGCACTGGCTCCGTCTTTCTGTCAAACTTAAGTAAGGGTGCATTTTGCAGGCCCAGGGCATTGTGACGTGAGAGATTGGAGGGTTTAAAGATAGTAAATTGTGTAACTCCTTAGTATCGAATGCGTACAATAAGCAGGGCTTTACATTTTTGGTCTCCTTCGCCCAATAATTTTAACTCCTCCGTATTCAACATTTAAAATTGAGTCTAAACATATAAATGATGCGTGGATTAGCAGAAGCCACATCAGGTGATAGCTAGCTTCATAACGTGTTTGCTTCCCGTGATAAATGCTCATTCAAATACTAGGCTCCTCTGCACTAGTAACTCGGTTTCAGAACCTAATGTACCATCAGTAGTATGCTGCAAATACTGAAAACAACTTTTATGCAGGGCCGGCTCTAGGGCGGTGAGATCAGTGCCACTGCACCGGGCACTGACTTGGGGTGGGGACGCCATGTTAATCTTTCAAAAGCAGCTGATGCCCCATACATTGACCCGGCAAATTCCAGACATCAATAAAAATGACAACTCCGGCGATTAATGTTCTTCCTGGAGAAAAACTGGTGCTTTGTCTAGTAGAAGTTATGAATTCTCACAGTGCAGAGGGTTAATGTGCCTGCTGCATGTAAATTGCAAGGAAAATATTAGAGCCATAGTTTTTTTGCCCAGTCTTTCGTTGTCCTAATTTTATAAAAGGGATTCATTTGAGGAGAAATCAAATCTTATTATTAAAGAAACAATTGTGTTACATTTTAAATTAAATTAAATTCTGAATGTGTGCTTAAACTACACTGCCTACCAGCAAGGATGACCTGTGACTCCTACTCCTTGTAGGCCTCTGTCATATGTAACCTTTCCTATATACTGATTTGCACAGTGATGATTGTCTCCATGCAATGCGTGTGATGTAAAGTGTTCTGACATCTTAAAATCATATGTGAGGTGCTATAAAACTAAATGAATCTAAGAGACAGTGGTTATGGAAACTTGGGGGGGCATTGTCAAATGGTGGTAATGAGGTAATCCATGGCGGAGGTGGTAATTGGGGGGCGCCAACAAACATTGTCGCACAGGGCGCCACCAGTGCTAAAATGGATGCTTCCACCCGACGCGTTGACAACATATACATTAAAGGCTGGCTGGTTTTGTCGTCAAATATTGTTCATGAAAATGTGCTCTTACCTTTCCCATGTTGGCTGCTCTATAGAGACGGATGCTGGTGTGATCTGGGACTACAGTCCTTATATACAGCAGGCTGGTGCTGGAGCTAGTCTGTGACCTCAACAAAAGGAGCGTTTTCTCTATTCTCAGATAAAACTGCATCACACTATTGATTCTTTATTGTTGAGAGAGAGGTCACCTTTCTGTCCAGCTGGTTATACCTTTGTTTAGAGGTAAGGATTGGAGCTTCGGCAGAAGGAGCAGGTTATGTTGGCAGGACCATCTAGCCATTACATAGAATTATCCCGTCTTCCAGCAGCACTTGCACTTGACATCGCCACGCTAACTTTGAAAATTGATGTTCCTTTTGACCTTGCTGTAGTGTAATGACGCTCATATGCACATGATTAACATACTAATCAGCAACCAGGTGATAGGTATTTTAATGTGCGGGGTGTTCCTTCTTGATTCCGCCTGCATCAGCAGAAAAAGTGCATTGGTGGCGGGGGGAGACGAGCCTCTGAAATTACAGTGCACTGTGGTTAAACGTCTGGGAAACCTAAATGAATTAAAGCTGACTGATTAAATGCAAAAACATGATTCGTTTGGTTCAACATTCTGCATTCAGTTCTTCCACTGAGCTCTTCCACTGTGAGAGAGTGGATACGTTTGTCAGGCCTAGCCCACAAACTGGATCTAAGCAAAGTTTTTAATCAACGCCTCCATTTCGCCTCCATCTAATCAAACAACAGTATTGGAATTAGCATGTAGATATTCCCTTTACTAGAGACAAGCTTCACACAGATGTGGCACTCCTCATTTTATGACCTGTCCTCCTGAATTACTAAACCTGGGAAAGTAAAAGGGGCAAGGGCTTAGGCCCCGGGCCGGGAGTTGGATGGGAACCGGTCCAGTCCCAGTCCTCTGAGGGGGTGATGGCTAAGTTTGCGCTGATGCCCGTGAATATTTGCATGTTCTGCCAGAATTCAGTTGTGCCGCAGTCTACCCTACAACAGTGGGTCATTGAGGATGGGAAACAGAGTGGAAGGAAGAGGAAACAAGAGGAAGAAATGAGAGAAGGAATGGAATAAAGTAATGGGGTGAAAGGAAGGATGAACAAGGGTAAGGGAGGGAGGAATGAGAGCGCATTAACCAGGATAGGAATTAAGTAAAGAATCTTAGGTGATCATGGAGAAATGGTAGGAAAGAGTGAAAGGGAAAAGAAAGAAACACAATGGAATGAGAGGGGAGAATATATTTAGAACATGGGTTAGAAAAAAGGAGAGACAAGGAGGATAAGAACTGAAAGGATAAGAGAGCAGAGGAAAAAGAGAGGAAAATAAAATGGCAAAAGTTTAAGAATGGAGAATTTGACATCTGAGTAAAAAGTGTAGAAGGCAGGATTAGGAAAAAGAGTAGCAAGGGAAAGAAAGGTAACTGGGGAGAATGCCCTTCTTTCTGGGAAAGAACACGTTTAAAAAAAAAAAAGCATGATGAACAGCTAGATGAAGATTATTGATTCTGGCTGAAAGTACTTGAACAGGAGTGAATGTGAAGAAGCCAAGGCATCTCATAGATAGGAAATGTGTTTAATAGCCAATAGAAGTGGTTGGGCTCGAGGAGGGAATTGTTGCGGGCAGAGGACGAATTGAATAGCAGGACAGATCAAGCTGGCGGTGCAGCTCCAACGGATCCTGTATATCTTAAACTTGTTAAACTGCGAATGGAGGAGGAAGAACAGATAGCAGAAAGGGCAGCCAAACAATATACAGTGAACAGAGAGAACTGTTATGAGATGAATGAAAGGGTGGGCAAATTGTTAGCAGCTAGAACTAGACAGAAGGTATCATTTGGGGAGATAAAAGCAATCAAAGACAGTACAGGGGCGATCTTAACCAATGTACAACAAATAAGAGAAGTTTTCAGGGACTTTTATACGACCTTATATTCTGAGAGCGATATAAAGGACCCTGAAGACATAATGGAGTATTTGAACTATTATGAGGGGAGGCAGCTGGAGGAAACAGAGAAGAAGAGGATAGACAACATGTTAGACTTAGAGGAGGTAAAAACAGCTATGAAGAGTTTACCATCAGGCAAGGCGGCAGGTCCAGACAAAATTCCGCTAGAGTTTTATAAAGTGTTCTGGGAGGAGCTAGGTGGAGATATGCTTTACACTATGAAACAGGCACAGAAGGGAAGCTCAATACCAAGCACTTGGTCTGAGGCCGAGATTGTGGTTATTCTTAAGAAAGGGAAAATGCCAACTAATCCGGGGTCATACAGACCAATCACTCTTATGAACACGGACACAAAGATTTATTCAAAGGCACTGGCAACTAGATTTGCCAGTGTAATAACACCTCTAGTTACCAATACCCAACACGGTTTTATACCGGGACGGGGGACTACACACCATGTTAGAAAGTTAATCACCCTTATAGATAAAACAGAAGCTGATGGGGACCCGTTCGCAGTATTATTACTAGATGCCGAAAAGGCTTTTGACCGGCTTTTGACCGTGTGTCGTGGGTGTATATGTGGAGTGTCTTGGGAAAATTGGGATTTGGTAGTGGCTTTCTAACAGCGTTAAAGACATTGTATAGAGACCCTGTTGCGGCAATCAGAATTAATGGGGGGTTAACGGAGAAAGTAAAAATTAATAGGGGCACAAGGCAGGGCTGCCCATGCTCCCCGTTACTGTTTGCGGTATATCTGGACCCACTAATCAGGAGACTGGAGTCAAATAGGAACATCTCCCCAATCGTTACACTCAGGGGGGAATGCAAGATTCTGGCCTATGCCGATGACGTGGCGGTTATAACATCATCCCCCACAGAGGCTATAAGACACGTGGAACAGGAGGCAAAGGAATTTGGGAAGGTCTCCGGGTATTCTTTGAATACCGGGAAAACACAAATCATAAAAAATAGTAAGGCCCTATGCCAGGATCCGCGGGTAGCGCGGACGGGAACCTATTTGGGAATAACTATAACTTCAGAATTAGACAAGCTAGTGGATCTAAATATCGATCCTATTATACGGAAAGTTGGGGGTGAATTAGACAGACTGAATAATCTCCATTTTACCTTGGTTGGAAGAGTGAATATTATAAAAATGTTAATTATGCCGAAATTTTTGTATCTTTTCCGAACAATTCCCTTATGGTTTGATAACGTGTGGTTTAAAAGGATTGAAAATATGATTAACAAATTTATCTGGTCCAAAGGTAAAACTAGGAGAGCGGCGAGATTCTTGGCACTCCCACGGGATAGAGGGGGGTGGGCGTTACCAGACTTGAAGATGTATTATTGGGCCGCTGCCCTGCAGTATATGGTAGGATTAATAGGTGGAGCTGAAGCAGAAGAAGAAGATCACTTAGGGTCATTAGCGATTTATGGCATCTTGCTGGGCGAAGAAACAAAAAATATTTTTTTGAGAAATTTTGACACGGCATATTTCAAAAGAACACGCTTTAAGACTATACTGGGCGCATATAATATATGGAAGGCTTTTATGAAAAAGTTTGGTCTGGGGAAATTTAATAGGTATATGAGGTTATATGAGAATGTGTTACTTCCGGGGGATATATTCTCTGACTCGGTTTTTACGGAATGGTATCGGAAAGGGATAATAAAATTAGGGGATGTAATGGGGACACAAGGGGTGGAACAATTTGTAACAATACAGAGAAAATTCAATCTGTCGACAAATCACTTCTTCAAATATCTACAAGTTAGAAGTTTCCTACAAAGCAAAAGAGGGGGAATAAGAGGATTTGAAAAAAATAACATATTAGAGATAATAGAAACTGGAGTAGATTGCACAATTAAAAGATTTTATCTTGAACTAAATGAACAAAGACCGGATGACATGGCTAAATGGGGGGAAATCTGGTCAACGAAGCTGGGCATAGAACAAGAATGTTTTAAAATATCATTAGAACTAGGGACGAACATTCTATGCTCTGCGTCATTACAAGCACAGCATTACAAGACTATGTACTGGCTTTATTATACCCCGGCTAAACTGGCACAATGGGGAGCGACAACTGGTATAAACTGCCCCAGGTGTACGAGTGCAGATGCAGATGCCATTCACATGTTTGCAATATGTCCCAGTTTAGTCACAGTACTTAAAGAAATAGAAACGTTTCTACAAAGGGCACTAAAACTACCTGTTAATCTATCACCTGCGATTATTTTGCTAGGGGTAGATGGAAACAATGATGTTGAGACAGGGAACTATTTTATATTCGTGGCCATGGCAGTGTACAGACTGTGTGTTACCACCGCATGGTTAGATCAAGCGGCGCCATCATTTCAACTATGGTTAGCCAGGTTGCTGAGCATATACAACTTAGAAAAAGCGATCTACTCCAGAAGTGGGAAAAGATTGAGGAAATTAGGTCTGGAAATATGGGAAACAATAACGAAATGGAAGGAAGAAGGTTGATTTGTACAGGAAATATATATGTACATAATTTTGTATCTAAGTTGTATAAATGTGTATGTAAATCGTAAATGAGGTATAACAAGGTATAACTCCATAGAACACATATAGAAAATATAATCGATGTCAATATGTCAATATGTATGTACAAGGAGAGTGATCTCACCCAAATAAGGGGTAATGTATCATTTTGGTATTAAGATGATGGTTCTTTCCTATTTTTTTTTTTTTTCTTTTTTTCTTTTCTTTGTTTTGGCTTATCTTAAACGAAATGTATGGTGTAAAAATCGACATGTGTAGGAAAAACTGTTTTTTCTTTATTTGCTCCATGTCCCCTCTGTGCTCCAGAGGGTGGGAAAAATTTAAAAAATTCTGTGAATAAAAAGATTTAAAAAAAAAAAAAGAAGTGGTTGGGCTCGCACGCTGCGTGCGCTCGCTACGCGCGCGCACTACGCGTCGGAAGGGGGCTGGTCTGGCTAAATTTGCCAGGGCTGCTTTCAGTTCCCAGTCCGGCCGTACCGAAGGGGAGTCACAAAGGACAAGTGTTAGCACCCTGTGGCTGCGAAAGTATGTCTCCTCAGGATCTGCTGCACTTTGTGTTCATCTTTTTATGAAGCCCCTCGGAGGCTCTTTTTAAAATCTCTTTTAAAAAAGTTACATTTTTTACAGGTCCGCCCGCCCTCTATTTTTTGCAATTATTAAAGCCAGAATGTATTCCGTTTGTGGTTGGTTTTCTGAAATGTTCCCTAAGGTACAGAAAATGTCTGGAACCCTAAAAGACTTGGCTGCTGCATTTTATGAATTCATTTTTAAATTGAAACAATGTGATGTCCTTTTTACTCCAATAATCTTTGTATGCAAATTTGAATATTTGTAAACCGAATAAAGTTTATTGAAGACGTCTATCTGATTCTTTAGATCTTTCCTCTCATAGTCATGGTCTTTGTGAACTTATGATTGCCCTAGCTTTCCAACACATTTCTCTGAACTGGAAAACTCTTACCAACCGCTCTATCCAGCACTGGTGGAATAGTCTTTGCCATTTTCATCGACTTGACATTGCTTTCGCCTCCTCATGTAAACCAATGGTTAATAGAGACCTTTTTTGGTTGCCTCTTACGATTTATCTAGATCATTTAACTTTAGCAGATAAATCCCATTTAAATTCAGAAAACTTTAAACCTCCTTGAAATGTTTATCTTCTCTGTTCTCTGCTTTTTTACCCTGGTTGGCTTATTGCTCCTATTTATTAATTAAAATGTTGTTCACATTCCTATGTAAATATGCATTATCTCATTATACTAATGTGTAAGTTTTCTCTCCCTCTCCTATTTCCCCTTTTTCTCCTCCCTCCCTCTTCCCTTCCTCATCCCCTTACATTTTTTTAAACAGCTTTCATTTTTCTTCCTACACTAGCCAATCCTTCTATTGTGTTTCTATTTTATTATGTTGACTATGTTTGCTGATTTTGTATTTCTTGCCTTTTTCAAAATAAAGCTTTTCAAACACAAAAAAATTAAAATAACAATCATATGTTAACAAAACAGCCGTTGGACGACGTAGGGTATAGTCTGGTGCACTAGGGATAGTACACTAAAAATAGCAATAATTAACACTCCACCAACTACTGGGGCATCGTCCTAACCTCAGATTAGACTACACAAATACAAAAAAGAGCTGGGAGTGCTTGTGTATTTCAGAAACAATTAAATGTTTTAATCATTTAAAAGAAACACAAATAAGTCAATGGTCCAAAAGTATAATATGCAAACATATGCACAGTCAAAATTCTTGATTTCCTTGATGTTCAGCAGCCGACGCGTTTCGTCCTATAGACAGGACGAATTACAGATCCTGGGTGGAAACTGTCTGCCCTCAAGATGGAGTTGGTGGCCGTTTCTTTCCTAAACAGTTTACTCTTGATTTTGTCCCCGTCCACCATCAGCGTCACATCTAAGTATTCAATACTGGATGTGCTTTGATTCATCGTCAATCTCACATTAAAATCGTTATGGTTCAAGTAATGCAGATAGTTGTTTAAGTCATCTGAGGTGCCTCTCCATATTATTAGAATGTCGTCAAAAATTATCTCATCCTTAAAGACGTCATTAATAGACACCAATTGCAAATCAAGGATAAAAAATTGAGCAAATTAAAAAGAGATGAGCGGGACTACAATGAAGGGAGAATCTTCACTTTTGCCCGAGGTTATGACGAGGTGGCCAAACCAAAACCTAAACCCAATCAAACGGCAGGGACAGCACAATCAGGTGATCTGAGTACGTCCACAAATTATAGCAGCTCTAGTATCTCTTCTATTGAGGAGAATACTACGGGCGCCGTAGGAGGAACTTCCAAAAAGAACTCTTCTTTTTGCGACGAACTAAAAATGATAAAGAAAGGTCGGAAGAAATTTATAGGAGGACTAGAAGGGGGAGGAGGAAATCCCACAAATACAAGGATGGGCACCAGGAGCCAGAACAGAACCAAGAACTAGAAGAGTGTAAGGCCACCCCTGGGGATTTGGAAGTCATTAACTTGTCGGACAGACGCCTTAATGAACATGACATTTCGGTGTTAGAAAAAGGATTAAAATATTGTCCTGTACATAACTGTGATTATACTGAGTTGCATATTGATTTGTTTAAATTCTGCAGAAATTTAAAATTGAAAAGTTTTTTCTCAACATTGGATGTGAATGTACAGAACAGAATATTGAATAAAAACTCTGAAATGACATCAGCCGAATTAGAAAATGTTCATTTGTTAATGACTCTGTCAGGGGACATGGATCTTAATGTGGATGATGTGGCGAGTTTATGTGAAATTGAAACGAATTACCAGTGTACTAGTGGTTTGCGTAGTAAATCCAAGTTCATTCCCCATGGTAGCCAATACATAGCAATTGATTTATTTATGGAAAAGACATTACAGGAATTTTATAAACTACAAGATAAATTCACACTAAACAGTCATTACAAAGATAATTTGTCCCGGCAAGAAAGATTGGCTTTATCGAACTTAAAACGGGATCCCTCAATCATTATCAGGGAAGCTGATAAGGGGGGGAACATCGTTGTGATGAATAGAACCAACTATGTGGCTGAGATACGAGAACAGCTTAAGGATGTGGATTGTTACAAAAGTGTTAAAGCAAATCCGATGAAAGAGATTGCTCAGAATATATTGGAACATCTGTGTGTATGGAAGGAGGAGGGATTAATTGATGAATCAGAATATAAGTATTTAAATGTTAGTCATCCTGTCTCCCCCTTCCTGTACACACTGCCAAAAATTCATAAAAACAGAGTGAACCCACCAGGTAGGCCCATAGTCTCCAGCATTGGAAGCGTCACAGAACATCTGTCAGAATTCGTAGATGGTTTTATCAAGCCATTAGTGGTGAACTTACCTTCATATGTAAAGGACACCACTGACATTCTGAATAAATTGCAAGATTTTAAATGGGAAGATGGGATGATTTTGGCCACGTTAGACGTGGTGGGGCTTTATACTTGCATTGAAATGGAGAAGGGTATACAAGCGCTAGAACACTTTCTAGGTAGCAGAAGTGCAAGTTTGAGACACCATTCTAAAATGATAATTCAAATGAGCCAGTTGATTCTCGAAAATAATTACTTCTTATTTGAGGATGAATGGTTCCATCAGATCAGGGGCACGGCGATGGGATCCAGGTTTGCTCCCTCTTATGCCAACCTATTCATGGGTTGGTACGAGAGGGAGCATGCCTGGAGCCGCAGAGCTGGAGAATGGATGGATCTGGTGGTATTTTGGGCCAGATTCATTGACGACATTCTAATAATATGGAGAGGCACCTCAGATGACTTAAACAACTATCTGCATTACTTGAACCATAACGATTTTAATGTGAGATTGACGATGAATCAAAGCACATCCAGTATTGAATACTTAGATGTGACGCTGATGGTGGACGGGGACAAAATCAAGAGTAAACTGTTTAGGAAAGAAACGGCCACCAACTCCATCTTGAGGGCAGACAGTTTCCACCCAGGATCTGTAATTCGTCCTGTCTATAGGACGAAACGCGTCGGCTGCTGAACATCAAGGAAATCAAGAATTTTGACTGTGCATATGTTTGCATATTATACTTTTGGACCATTGACTTATTTGTGTTTCTTTTAAATGATTAAAACATTTAATTGTTTCTGAAATACACAAGCACTCCCAGCTCTTTTTTGTATTTATATGTTAACAAAACCATGTATCACGTTAATAAGAAATAACATTGTAAATAAAAAACAATTCATATTTATAAATAATATAACCATGAAAGAAAAAAGAAAAAATAATAACAACCTTTCTTTTTGGGATAGCATATTCATTCCTAATAGGAAGAGTCAGTACGAACTGGAAAAAATACATACTCCCCGATACGATCTCCTTGATCATAAAGGAGATTTCATCCATAATGTAAGGGGTCTCTACTCTATTTCTTATTATGTAGAGTAACCCCTAGGAGTCTCAGGAATGCGGTGTGGTACATGTATAGACAACGGCTGGGTGACGGTGTAGGAGAGGTCTTTCCTCATTGATAAAGACCATAAGACACCTTACTTCTATGTTCTGCCTAAAGTGCATGAGAATAAAAACCCTCCACCAGGGTGCCCAATTGTATCGGAATAGGGTCGGCCCGAAAACCATTGTCACAATTCTGTGATTTCTTTCTGAAACCCCTAGGAACCAAGATGCCGTCCTATATGAAGGATACCAAGGATATACTAAACAAATTAAAAGACATGACTTTTGAATCAGGCAAAGAACTACTATAGACCCTAGATGCGGAATCATTGGTCATAAACATTCCTCAAGAATCCACACTAGAGGTAAAAGAATGTCTTCTGACTCCTAAACAGGCAATCAAAATTACACCTGCTGAGTTTATCATTGACTGTGCACAGGCAATCCTTACTAGGAATGTCTTTGAATATGAAAGGGATTTCTTTATACTAGTGCATGGAACTTCCCTGGAGAGCACATGCGCCTCCAGCTTGGCTTGTTTGTATGTACAAAACTTTGATACCAAGCATGTCTACTGTGAGGAGAATCGATACTTAAGGCATATGAGATTCTTGAAAAGATACATTAACAATATCCCTGGTGATCTAGATGGGCACTACAGAGGAAGCAATCAAGTTTACTGAATGGTTCAACAGTTTAGACACATTTTTGAGATTCACAATAAGCATGAGCGATGTGCCAGTGCCATGCTTGGACCTACGGATAAACCATGATGGGGGTATCATGATGACTGAGGTTTATTTTAATCCTATGGATAAGAAACACCTTCAACACTTTGATAGTTTACACCCAGAGCACAGAGAGAAGGAATACAAATAGTTCCATTCTTAGGGCTCAGACAGAATTTTACAGAGAGTGGGAACTACAGGGAACACATGGAAATACTGAGAGAAAGCAACTACCCAGAGGGAACCTTTACAAGGTAATGAAAAAGAGCCATGAATAACGATAGGGCTGCCCTATTGGGCACCTACAAAAAAAAACACAGGAATCAAGACCCATATGCCTAACACCATTTACTCCCATCTTGAATCCAGTCATGAAACTGGTTAAGAGACATTGGGGCATCTTAAATTCTGGGACTTTGAAAAGTGCACAACTTACGTTCTCCTTCATAGGGAGCCAGAATTTACATGATGCATTGGTCTGCACATGTTCCAAGAAAAGAACGCAAGAGATCCAACGGACACTTTGGAATATCCCCACCCCTAGGGGCAATCAACCCTCAAGGGGATGCAGGGTATGTCAATTTACGAAGAAATGTAAGTCTGTGGATATGGGGCTTGCCACCCCATGGGTTTAGAGACATCTGACAAACCGTAATTCCAGTCATGTTAAATATGTCTTAAAATGTCTTTGCAAGCTTCTATACATTGGCATGACTACTAGAAATGTACATGTTCGTGTTACGGAACACAGAACCATAATAAGATGTAAGCGAGACACTATAAAACTGACTAGACACTTTATGGACCACCAGCACAATGCTCACGGCACTGAGTGGTATGTGATTGAAATGCTGAAAGTAAGACATACAGATATGAGTAAGGCACTGTTGAAGTATGAACAACGTTGGCTGTTCCTCTTACATACTGACGCCACAGGACTGAATTATGACATTCCATAGGGGGCCTGGATAATTAGATAAAATAGATGTTCTACTCAGTGGGTGATCTTTAAATCCCTACCCAGTCTACAGATCTTATTAAAAATGTTGTGGTAACCTTTGGGACCTCAGTAGGGCCATCACATTTATTTTCATGGCCTCCTTACCATTTAATGATGGCAATCACCACACTGCAGAGAGTAGTTATTATTTCCAGTTCGTACTTACTCTTCTTATTAGGAATGAATACGTATATATTTATTTAGCTATACCAAAAAGTAAGGCTGTCCATATCAAAGTCTACTACAGCCCCCACTATTCTTTTTAATGACACAGGAAGACTGTGTTATGCTGCCTCGCTGCTTCCAGATGGAATCCTGGGAAATAGACTACATTTTCCAGGAATCCAGATCCTGTGTGGCTTGGCCAATGCATCAGACATGGTTCTGTACCATAGGAACTACGCGTCTGACGCACTGTTCCGTATCACTGCGTTAATGTCCTTTCATGTACCGGTACTAAATGTAATGAATGTGCTTGCACTCCTTACTTTTGTTTGTGTACCCTATTTAAAAAGATTTCATGTGATTCTTATGTTTGTGTGCGTGCCACTGTTCTGTGAAGAGAGTTCAGACCCTTGTACTCCCTATGTATTAAATGCAAAGGAGACTGCGGAACCCCACAGTCTAGATACAGTGCACAGCTTTAAAGACAATGATGATCGTCTCAAGACATTTTTAACTGGTGCTTTAGCAAATTAATATTCAAACTCTCTTGGGTTTCTCAATTTCAACATATGTTTTATCATGCGCACTTATGTGCTATTTGTGTCAGCATCAATTATCACGTTGTGTAACATACATATATTGGTATTCTCTACTTACAATTTTGTAATATATCATTTACATCCTGTGTTACATTTGTAAATTAAACATGAAGAAAAAGAAATTTGTTATAAAAAATCAGAACTCAGAGAAGAATCCCAATGCATTTCGGGTCAACTCGACCCTTCTTCAGGGGATATTACAATTATACATTGCGTTTGTAATGAATTTTCATGATCTTGCACCCATAGGTAACCTACAACACAATACGTTTCATTTGAGTATTCTGAAGAATAGCTATGACTCAAAAAAAGACATTCATATATGAGCTTACAGTATTTAAAAATCACCCATGTGGTTTTGAAAAAGCACTCTCTTAAATTCTTAATTAGATGTGAAAGGGACTTAATAGGGAAACTAATGTAGTGCTTATTGTGTTGTAGGTTAGCCCCCCCCCCCCCCGAAGTTGAGTCCACCATGGTAGTGTAATCTCACCGGGGTGGGATGAGGTAGGTGGCAAAAGATGAAGCGTATCACATTACGTGAGCGAGTTTACCTTTTTCAATTCTTGGAATTACCTGTTTATCTGTAGGGATACTAGCAGTAGGTAGGTAGGAAAACAAAGCGAGTACTAGGGAGACAATGTCCTATGCACTCCATTTCTGTGTTTTGAGTTAGTTTTACTCTATTCTAAGTAACAGTAGGGAAAGTGTTGGGCTTTGGAGAGGTTACTCTTACCACTCATCATGAGCAAAAATAGTGGAAGTGTTGGATTTTGGAAGGGTTAGATATACCATTCTAATTCCAAATAATTAAAATCAAAAACATTTAAATACCTAACAACATACACCTAACTAATTGAAATAACAATACATCAAGTATATATTTTATGTAATGAATGATCAATTAAGTATTTAATTAACACAACAAATTCAATTAATATAAAAATAAAATAAAGAAACAATACTTTATCATATAAATAACTTCCCATCCGAGTCCCATAGAAACCCAACAACCCACTACTGAATTATAAATCACAAATTAAATTTAAGAAACATTTAATTACACATTAAAACTGACATGCTATACTAAAATAGTATAAAAAGATTATTAAAGCTAAAAATAGCAATAATATAGCTATATTAAAGGCAACAGCATTATTTACAAATATATATTTTAAGACAATTTTTTGTGAATAATTAGAATTGGAATTCTTTTAATTCTGAAAATATGGGAATGTGCATAAACATTAGTACAGTCTTTGGAAGGGACAGTGGCCTTCAGAGTGTCTCAGTCACGCCTGTTCTCCCCTTCACACCACTTTCATTTAAGGTCTCTCATTATGTTAGTCACTTACACCCTTTTCCCCCTTACATCTTTCTGAAATTCTCCTTCTGCATGTCTCACATGTCATCTCCTTCCACCTCATCACTGTCTTTGCACTTTGTCCTTCTCAATGGCGTAACAAGACTTGAGGGGGTCACACTACAAGGTACATGGAGGGGCGCCACTCTGGACTTAATCAGGATCTCTCAAGTCAGGGTACTGTGATAGGGGTTCCATGGACCTGGCCCCCCGTGGGTACCTATGTTACACCACTGGTCCCTCGGCATGTACTTCCTTGCCCCATACCCTCTTCACCACACCTTCTCTCTCATTCATACACATATGCTCTGTCTCACAGTCATTATGCTTAAGGGTGGGCATAGTTCGCGAAGTAGCGCTACGCGAAGCTACGCGAAGTGCACTTCGCACTATGTGAACTTCACGTAGAACTACGCGAACTGCGTAGTAGCATGTTCGCACTGTGCAAGATGCGTTTTCAATGATTGCACAGTGCAGACAAGCATCTGGCACTGTGCAATCATTGAAAATGGCATCTTGCACAGTGCGAGCTGAAGTTTTCTGCTGCTCGAGTAGATCTTTACTCGAGCGGCAGCTTTCTCAACGCGGACTGGTAGTTTCTCATCGCGAGCGGTCGCGAGCATGCGCGCCCATTCGCAATGAGAAATCTGACCTCCCCGCGTTCAGAATCTCGCCAGGATGTCATTTTGCTTGCTCGCGGTCGCGAACATGACGTTGAGGACCGCGAGCAAGCAAAAAATTACTGCTGCACTACGCTACGCGTGTTTGCACTGTGCTACGAGCAGCTCGCGTAGTGCGAAGTTGCGCAAACTTCGCAAACTACGTGACCGTAGCGTAGTGCTTCGCCCAGGGTTAATTATGCTCTCCTCACTGCGGGTTCCCTCTAAAATGGGAAATATGGGGCCCCAGGCAAGTTGTAAAGAAGCAGGCTTTTTTAGGCCACCCTGATCTTTTTGCCCCACATGTGGACTACTAGCTGCTGTTTGTTTGCCTCTGAAAGTGCACGGAGGCCTACTGATCAGACCCCAGGGCCAGTGTTCTTACCCATGTAAAAGTGTATGATGAATTGGCTATCCCCAGTTGTCCTTGTTACATGGTACCCACGGTACCAAGGGCGTGTAAGGCAGACTGTCCACCCAGGACTGCATCACTGTTTGTACCACCCTAAGTGTGACAATGGCTCTCAGCCTGTCACTGCAGAACATGTATGTTCTATTTGTCTCTACAGCAAAGCCTCGCAGATTGTCATTTTGCCCAATTGGCAAATTCAGGATTACAGACTGGCGCAACACCTGACTAACTTCTGATTGGTACTACCTTACTGGGTCCTGTAATTATGGCATTAAATCCGACGTGATGCTCAATTCAAAATAATGTCACCATTAAAGTTAAGCAACTTTTAGAAAGTTGCCACTTAATGACCCAGCTGGTCCAGTTACCTCACATAGGTCCTGGCCAACAAACTGCTTTCTACACACCTGGAGAGACATATGAATGACTCCCCAGCTTAGGAACAAAGGCAGCTGCTGCAGGGCGAGGTGTTACCTTACCTCACCTCTCAGCAAGCAACTTGGGTGTTAGCCCAAAAGGGGAGCTTCAAATGACAATCCACCTTTGAAGGACAGGTGGTAACACTCCAGAGCAGGCTGCCTTTTGTTCTTGTCTACATGAGGAGACAAGGACAGAGAAGGAAACCCCATCCCCAAACTGGTTTTCCTGTGGGAGTCTAGCCCCCAGGTAGCCACACCTCTAGGGTGGGCTATCAAGCTTGTGACGACCGAAGAGGGGTTCACACATCTTGAGAGGGGCTACAATAGTGCACTCTGGGATTGCCAGATGCCACACAAGGCAGGAAATTTATCACTAGAAGGGTAGCCAATTGGCTAGTGACCACATAGTCCACTCAGGGCACTATCTTGGGATAAATAAGGCACCCCTGACCCCCTGGATTTGGAAAGAGTACTGTCGAAATACTGCCCTGCTGCCACTGGACCGCGTAAAAAGAGGCTGCACCATCTGCTGGACTGCACCTGCTGCCCTTTGGGATACAAAATTTGGACTGTGCTGTGGCTTCTGGCTCAGGGAAAGGTTGTTCCCCATCCCCATACCACATCAGTTACTCCAAGGGTCTATTACTTGGGCCTCCTGGAACCAGCTCCAAAGACAAAAGAGCGCAAAAAGCCCAAACCGGCAAGTTGCTTGCAATCGGAGAAGATGCACTGCTAGCTGCCACTTGGTGCCCCAAGAGACCAATCCTCGATGGAAAAAAGTTGCACTCAAGTCAGTCAGACCCAAGTGTGCTGTTAGAGTCTGGATTGGTTGCTCAAGATGGGCACTCGATCCTACTAAAGGATTTTGCTCCAACCGTTGTGCTCGGAGACCAGCAGCCCTACAACTGGCTTCTACTGACTTGAAGAAATCATTGTGATCCCGATGTCTGTGGCCAAATTCGCCTACATTACCCTTGGACCAAGGAATCATCACAGAGGCATCCCCATCAACTGAACAGCAACCCGAGCACCAGGAACACTCCATTATAGTCTATGACGTTGTGCTGTAAAGGCTGTAAAAGGACTGGAAAACACTTTAGTGGCTAGGTAACTGTCCAAAGTATCTTGGCTGGCCCCCTAGTCCTTCTCGTTGGAGGATTTAATCACCCAAGACAGGCCGGAGTAGGCAAACTGACTGTTTCAAACTTTTGAAAAAAGTTAACAAAGGTTTTGTTGCCCAGTGCTTGTTTGTGGTTGGAATTAAAAGTGATAACATCTTTAAAAATCTGTATCTCCAGGTTCCCTCCAGTGGATTTTTGTCATCAAGGACCCTAAAAATCTATAAATATACACTTTATTTTTATAAATTGGTCATGTGTTTTTCTTTTGTGTTGTGTGGCTTTCTTATTTTGTAGTTTGGTACTGGTAAATGCTTTACAGCAAATTCCTTTGTCTAAGCCTTGCTGCTCGAAGGGTTACAAGTAATCCTGACTGCACCAATAAAAGTTTTGTGAGTGTATTTCATGGTAAGACTACCTAGCTATATCATATGGTACACCCAGATCCTCAAACAATTGCAGTCACTCACTGTACTCGCAGCATGAGGATCTTTGACCCTCTTTAAAGTGCAGTTCAGGTGCCTTCTGAACTGTGATAAATCGACTGGCTGTTTCAAACAGCTGGTCCGCCTTTCATTAATATGCTGCCCTCTGCACAGTGCAAATTCTCAGTAATATGGCACACGCTCCATGTGTTTTCTTTCAGTCTATTAAACCACCATAAATATGTGCTATAGGTAACACATTCAATGAACAGCTAACAATGCATCCAGATTATATACAGAGAAAAGAGAAGAATTGGGAAACCCCATGAATACACACCAATTCCTTACATATTATCTCCCAACTCTTTTAAAACTCCCTTGGTTGCAGTTAAACATTTCCCAATTGAACACGTAATGTCCGAAAATCTCACGTTCACCAATAAACTGAGGGCTTGATCAAGATTTAGAATTCCATATTTGCGAAAAATTGATTTTAAAAATACTTTCTGTGCATTTAAAAACCATAAACAATATAATAATATAAGTGCTCAATTATATTTGTCTTCATTCTGCAAGTGAACATGCACAGCTCATCAATCATTGCCGCTTTTGTCCTATTATCAGTGTAGCAAGGATTTATCCCAACCCTAAATTTTAATACTACATCCCTGAGCTTGGGGTTAGGCAAAACCTTGATATATTGAAAACAGTCACTGTCGATCCAACCTGTTAACAAAAACTGTGTGGATGATTTCCCTCTCAAATACCACAGGTTCTCTTCTCTAACGCAATTATATCCAAGTGCTCATAACTCTGATTTGGAGATCCTCAGCCCCTGCTTCCACTGATCAAGCTTTATAGTCAGTCTATTACAGATTTCATTCAATGCTTGTCTCACTTGGTTAGCCCATTTCCACTCACTATTCTCAACGTCTTCTTTACAGAGATGAGACATTTTGGGGATTCCTTCTATTATAAATCTCAGCCAAAACCTCAGTGCGGCTATGTACCTTAATAAAGCAGTAAACTAGCTTTTTACCCTTTTAGTTTAAATCATAACTGACAGAGGTGATGTGAGGAGTCTTTTCACACACTTCCTACTTCTAATCCTGTTTGCCACCTAAGGTTAGAGCTTCTACACCATACTGGAATTGAGGGCAGGCCATTCCCTTGTTGGCTGACAATATTGGGTGTAGCGAGGGTCCACCATACTTCTGACTGATTTGCTTTAAGCCCTATTCCGACATCAATGCTGTAGCTTTCAGTGATTCCATATGATCTCTTTAATTTAACGTTGCATCAAAACACATGCCCAAATATTTATATATTTGAACCACATCCACTTTGTCCCCACCCAGGAACCAATTAAACTCTCGCTTTCCTTTCCCCTATACCATTATCTTTGTCTTTTCTATGTTAACAGTGAGCTTTTTCCTTGTATGCTCCGTTTGTGTCCGGCGCACCTATTCAAAGGTGTGGCGTAGCTCAAAGTGAGACAGTGCACTCTTGGGGCCCTATTACGAGTCTGGCAGTCAGATAGCTGCCAGACTCATGGTGGCTAGGCGGTGGTTTATCCAGCCACCACCGCACTGTCGGTCTGACCTCCCAATTATGAATTGGGCAGTAAAACCTCCCTGGGACTGCCAGCTTCACCAAGGAACCGCCATTCCCTGGCGTTGAAGTAGCAGTCAGATGCCGCAATATGCTTGGTGGGATCGCCACTGTCCCACCAAGAATATTATGAGTTTCCTCTCCTCCAGGGTTTACATGGAGGTTCTTACTCCATATAAACCTTGGAGGAGAGGTAACAAAGGGGCCCTACAGGGACCCCCTTGTGCCTTGACCAAATGTGCATGCACACAAGGGGGCATAACATGCACCCTCCTGTGTCGTGCACGTAGGTTCCTGCACGGCAGGGACTTTCGAGTCTATGCTGTGCAGGAACTTTATAGTGCAGTCCCATTGAAGTGCCTTTTTTAATGGTATTGCCATCACGCTGCCTGCCTGCCAGACTACTTGTAAATCATAATCTGGCAGGCAGGGACACTTTTCGCTGAGCGGTGGGCCTCCGGTTTGCACCGCAGCACCACCGCTCTGCCGAAAAGTCGTAATAAGCCCCCTATCGCAATATGACACCTAGAGGTCACTCAATTCACAGAATACATTATGCAAGAGTCATATGTTGGATAAAAAAAACTACAGCAACATATGCAAAAAAAAAATACAATTAGGGAATTCAGGATGGTGTAAAGCATGAGAAATGTAAAGATGGACTGAAGGGCTGACATGGATTACCTTAAAGGTTCCTACAGTGATTTTTGAGAACTTGATCACTGTTTAACATAAGACCCGGTAGGGACTCATTTCAAAGCAAGTGTTAACATGCATAGAAAAACATTCTGGTTCACTTAATTGTTTTAGATAAACAGTAACTACTGATTCCTATAAGATCCCTGTAATGCCCAATACTATTCACATCAAGCAGGTCACCAGTAGCACTGGTTATCTACTGGGTGCCCAGCAGTTTTCTCTTATTGATGTAATAATTGTTAACATTTTGTCAAGGTGATAGTGGCAATGGTGGCATAGTGAATGGGTGGGGTGAATAGGTTGGAGATACAGAAGGGGCTAGGGTAAAGAAAGAGCTTTAATATAAGGAAGACTGCATTGGTTAGTCCAAGCAATGAACAAAGCACTTATGTAGAAAGGGCACCAGGGGCCCGTAAGCCCCCATGGACAATGGTCACTTCTTTCCTGCAATTAGGTAATGAAAGACAGGTATAACTTGGACGCAGTAGGACTTGCCACTGCATCTGCACTGATAGCTAAGCCCCAGGGTAAATACTGTGGCTGCAAAATAGATCTTTTAAAGTAAAAAGGACCGTGTAGTGCTGTCCCTAGTCCGCGGAGCATAGTGGAAACAGGGCACGTAACTTAAGAGGGACAGAGGAAAGTACAGTTCTTTTACTTTGTTCTTATTTTTATTTATAGACTGATGTTTCAAAGGTGTCAAGAAAAAAAAAAGAAGTGAAGTAACATGACAAATTAATGATGATTCTCTGTCTTAGAAGAAAGTTGATTTCTTGCTTTCCTTTTTGGTTTCTAGTGAGTGTCGTCTCTTGATGTCCAGTCAGGCTGTCCAAGCGGGGAAAAGCTTGTGGGTAACCCTTGAAAAAGAAGCAAAGAGGGGACGCCATAATTTTACTCTTCCTGGAACAGCTTAGTCACTTTGCGCTTCCACCATCACCACACCCGTGATTTGCTACCACCTCTGGTGCTTTTACTCTAAGGGTAGTGACTGTTCCCGAAATCACCACTTGTTTAAGGTGAAGACATTCAGGAGAGAGACTTGTCTGTAGCCACGGTCCTCCTGGGACATGGCAAATGTTGAACCAGTGAGCTTCTCTTCTCAAATACAGCCGGTGTTAGAGGCAGTTCTGCTCTGCAGTTCAGGAATAGGTAATGTTGAGTCATCAGCTCTTCGGCTTATGCCCCGCTCTCTCCATTCCTGCCTCCTCCCGTGCTCCACGTTGATTCTTCCTTTTCCGCGATGCGGTCTCTCTCTCCCGATTGGCGTTTCTGATCCTGGCGAGACTACACTTCCGGAGATTGCTGCTTTCTTCTCCTTCTACACGCGTGTCATACACTGGAACGCTGACTTTGTGCTCTTCGTCTCGGTACTGCCCGCCATATCCTGGGAGGCGACCAGTGCTGTATTAGATTGCTCTTCTGCTAGGTATGGACGTTCGGGCCATACTGATGTTGGAAACCTGGACAGGAAGTCCACATTCCCTTGAAGCTTCCCTGGAACATGGTAGGTCTGGAAGGAGAAAAGTTGTAGAGCTTCAGCCACCGACTTAATAGATTGCCATAGTGCCCACACCGTCATCCGCTCCCCCCTCCACATTTCACATTTTCCCATACAATGATTACACCGGACACATTGTTTATGGGAAAAGAACTGCTGCAGGTTTATTTTTCATACAACAAAAGTATGCCATTTTGTGGGTTATCTTACGGGCGATCCAGGGCAGGCAGCCCCTTGCTGCCCCGCCCGCCTAATGAGCCATCCGGTATGGTGGGTCGACGACCAGACAGTGCAGCACCATTGTAGATCCCCTTTCGGATCACGTGATCATGTCTTATACTCGTGCCCCTTTCAGGGCGGAGCGGGTATGGCACACCCCTGGTTGGTCAGGCCCCCCAACCGCCCGAAGCACTAACGGGGCACCATCGCGGTTTTCCAGGAACCTCCTTGCAGCTCTCGGTCTTTTGCTCTGGCACCCTTACTGTGCCAGGCAGAGGTACCCTTACTGTACTCGTCTGCCGCAGAGGTACCCTTACTGTACCCGTCTGCCTCCAGATCGCCCTGTAACTCCGCCTGCAACACAAAAGAAAACATTAGAACATCCAAATATGCATGCCACCTGCCCAGCTGCTCGGTACAAGGATAGGGTGGGTGCAGCGAGGCAGGCAGGCAGCAGGACGACCGGAAAAGAGGCCAAACAGGAAGCAGCAGGGACATAAGTACCCTGCCCGCCCCCAAGTGTCCCCTCCCCTGGACGCACGTCACTGGTGCACTGCCCATGGGGAGGGGCTGGTGAGGTCGCCGCGAGCCTCCCCCACCTAGGGGACAAGAGGGGTGGCTCTGACTAGTGGGCACTAGAGGGCTGCCCTGCTGATGTCCCCCTGCGGGAGATGCTGGCAGCTGCATAGTCCCCACACCGTCATCCGCTCCCCCCTCCACATTTCACATTTGCCCATACAATGATTACACCAGACACATTGTTTATGGGAAAAGAACTGCTGCAGGTTTACTTTTCATACAACAAAAGTATGTCATTTTGTGGGTTATCTTACGGGCGATCCAGGGCAGGCAGCCCCTCGCTGCCCCACCCGCCTAATGAGCCAGCCGGCATGGTGGGTCGACGCCCGGACAGCGCAGCACCTTTGTGGATCCCCTTCCGGATCACGTGATCATGTCTTATACTCCCGCCCCTTTCAGGGCGGAGCGGGTATGGCACACCCCCGGTTGGTCGGGCCCCCCAACCGCCCAAAGCACTAACGGGGCTCTATCGCGGTTTTCCAGGAACCTCCCTGCAGCTCCCGGTCTTTGGCTCTGGCACCCTTGCTGTGCCAGGCAGAGGTACCCTTACTGTACTCGTCTGCCGCAGAGGTACACTTACTGTACCCGTCTGCCTCCAGATCACCCTGTAACTCCGCCTGCAACATAAAAGAAAACATTAGAACATCCAAATATGCATGCCACCTGCCCAGCTGCTGGGTACGAGGATAGGGTGGGTGCAGCGAGGCAGGCAGGCAGCAGGACGACCGGAAAAGAGGCCGAACAGGAAGCGGCAGGGACATAAGTACCCTGCCCACCCCCAAGTGTCCCCTCCCCTGGCGCACGTCACTGGTGCACTGCCCAGGGGAGGGGCTGGTAAGGTCGCCGCGAGCCTCCTCCACCTAGGGGACAAGAGGGGTGGCTCCGACTAGTGGGTACTAGAGGGCCGCCCCGCTGATATCCCCCTGCGGGAGACGCTGGCAGCTGCATAGTGCCCACACCGTCATCCGCTCCCCCCTCCACATTTCACATTTGCCCATAAAATGATTACACTGGACACATTGTTAATGGGAAAAGAACTGCTGCAGGTTTATTTTTCATACAACAAAAGTATGCCATTTTGTGGGTTATCTTACGGGCGATCCAGGGCAGGCAGCCCCTCACTGTCCCGCCCGCCTAATGAGATAGCCGGCACGGTGGGTCGACGCCCGGACAGTTCAGTACCTTTGTAGATCCCCTTCCGGATCACCTGATCATGTCTTATACTCCCGCCCCTTTCAGGGTGGAGCGGGTATGGCAGACCCCCGGTTTGTCAGGCCCCCCAATCGCCCGAAGGAGTAAGGGGGCGCCGTCGTGGTTTTCCAGGAACCTCCCTGCGGCTCCCGGTCTTTGGCTCTGGCACCCTTACTGTGCCAGCCAGAGGTACCCTTACTGTACTCGTCAGCCAGACCAGGCCTCTGGGCAGAGCGACCAGCAGGCAACCAACAGTGCAGCGAGGCAGGCAGGCAGCAGGATGACCGGAAAAGAGGCCGAACAGGAAGCGGCAGGGACATAAGTACCCTGCCCGCCCCCAAGTGTCCCCTCCCCTGGACGCACGTCACTGGTGCACTGCCCAGGGGAGGGGCTGGTGAGGTCGCCGCGAGCCTCCCCCTCCTAGGGGACAAGAGGGGTGGCTCCGACTAGTGGGCACTAGAGGGCTGCCCTGCTGATGTCCCCCTGCGGGAGACGCTGGCAGCTGCATTCTTTTTCTATCGTGGTGTAATTGCACTCTCTGGGGAAAATCTTACTGCTAATGTATCAAACAGGTTGTAAATACCCTTGACAATCAGTTTGAGCCCCAGCTCATGCTCAGATGCATCGGTTTGGAAAACCAAAGTTCTCTCGAAATCCAGACACCTGAGTACGGGGTTATGACATAAAGCAGCCTTTAATAAATTAAAACTGCAATTTGGGGCATGCTGGGCTGTTGTCGTAGCCAGCAGGGGGAGGAGTGATTGGTGCACTTAAGTGCTCATGGCGGTTTGGCCGGCTGTCTTTGGCCAGCCAAACAGACATGCACACTTAGCCTTTCTCCACCCGGCTGTATTGCACAGCCGGGTGGAGAACATACACAGGCTCCCACTCCTTGTCTGAGCACTTAACCAGGCTGCTAAGTCAAATCACGAGGCTGCTGTCATGTTTGTGACAGCAGCGTTGTGATTGACTTAGGTGTCCATGCATCAACAGAAGAGGACAAAGGAGAGGTGGCAGCAGGCAGCCAGGTTAAAAAAATGTGGGTTTTTTCTACCATTCACCCACACTATTCCGTGGCAGTCGCCACTGTTGCCAGCCACGGGAAGTGCATTGACTTCCATTTAAAGTAAGAGACAGAGACCAAACACACTATGACTGGTATGTGGTTAGTTCCCACTAGCTGGCAGTGGATCTTTCGTGTTCCCAAGTGACAGTCCTGGGGTGAGATGGTGTTTGGCTGTCACGTGGGCACTGCAAGTGATTGGAGGTCAGGGTGTTTCTCCATGGGGGAAATATCCCATGGAGAATAAATGAATACATTTTAAGAACCTTGCTCACTAGATTTTCACAAGAGCAAATAAACAATTATATATTTTCTGATACAAAATGGATTTCCCAGAAGTTTGTTCGGAATTTGAATAAAAATATGCAGCTGTCGCCTTTTTCCATGCCCACTTCTGTAAACTCTTGTGAATTCCTAAAATGTGTAAATCATCAAAATGTAAAGGGTATAGATGAACATGTAAATGCTCTTCCATGATTTGAAGAATGGAGCCTCTATTGGCTTTACACTAGTGTTTTTTTTAGTATAGGCACGATCCTACACAATCAAATGATGCTTGAGAAGAATGCCCTCTAAAGTTGTCCTTTAAAAGTTAGTTGTAAAACCATCTGTATATTGTGGATGTTTCAAGTTGCAAATATGTTTTGGGATTAATTTTATTTGGAAAGCAAACCAATTGCAAAGTAGTGTCTGCAGGATTCACCCATTAGCCCTCTCCCCAACCCCATTGAAAATATTTTTTCGATACATTGTTAGCTTTCAAAATGAAACCCCTAATTTACCACCATTCTTCTGCATGTGTGCATTCTGGGAGTGTTCGAATCAGCCAAAAATTGTTAAATTTTTCAAACGTGTACACTTTAAAAAAAAATTGGAACCATTGTTATTAATGTAAGCTGAGTTTACAGCGCACTGTAATTTCTAAGTGCTCACCCTCACAGTAAGGGTTTTTTGTTAATGAAACCTGTATTATTATGAACGGCGATTGAAGATAGTCGGTCAGTGAAACCTACAAGTGGCTGTTACCACTAGCCCTACATGAACATTCTATCCAGGCTCTAGGGCTGTGCGGAGACAAGGAACAATGCCTGCCATAATTTAGGGCATACACAGCGGAGTGCATAGAGATGCGACGCCTGATTCCAACATGGCGGCTGTCCGAACCACGAACGATCCACTTTAGAGCAGGTAGTGGCAGGGCTGGTGGTGTCTGCAGGGATAACAAAGGGGTGCATAGAGGCTTAGTGAGCAGTTCGCTCTGGTCGATGGAGGCATCTGGGGGCACCCCTGGAGAGACGCCTCTGCATCTGCGTGCCTGACTTCAACATGGCTGCCGCACCCAGTGCAGGAAACAACCACAGGCACATTGAAACCTACCTATAGTCGCCGATCCCTGTTTAACCATCAGACAGTGGCCCCAATTCCCCCACCCCACTAATAAACCTAATAAACTGGTGAGGACCAGATACAGTGAAGTGGAGTAAGGGAGCTGCCATTGTAATTGGAGACACTATACCTGATGTGAGCTCAGTGGAGGCGTGGGGGATGGGTGAGATGCAATACAAGTGGTGCACCCATGCCAAATAACCTGGAGGCTGAGTTGTCCTACAATCTGCCAACCCTGGAATCTGTCCCTTCCACCTCTCACCCCTCTTGTCCTGGGCGCCAGCTTGAGAACGCAGCGGACAGCGTTTCCCAGTAACAACAGGACCAGTGCCTTTCGATGGAACTTTGACGATGCCCCCTGGGCGGATACCATAAGTGTTTGTACTTACCTCAGAGCCCGAGCAACCTTGGCCGATGTCCAATGCAGCTATAGAGGAGTTTTGACTCTGGTTCAACCCCTCGGCCGACACCTACCCAGCCTGACATCTGACATTGTTTTCCTCATTGCTCCATTGTGTTTCCTTCCCTCCCTCGCATATCATGTTTTTGTTTTCTCCTATGTCTTTACTTGAAGCCTGTAATTAATGTAACTATTTAACCTCAGTCAAATAAACTTTATTCAAATTGAAATAACAATTCATGAAAGTATACAAGTACCAATCACAGTTTAAAATATCATATATTTTATTCTAATTTAAACATTGCTAAGGTTTGACTTCTTTTAAAAGAGTAAAAAAGGATAAAACAGTACAGACAGTTAAAATAAGTTATGATTATAAAAAGAGAAACATTTCACTAACTCTTATTATCACATGACGATAGACTTTCTCACTCTTAAAATGGTATTCAGAAAAAGACTCACTGTACTAATAGTGAGGCAATCATCTAAGGACCTAAGTTTATTATAAGCTTCTCTTGAATTCCTTAGGCCCCAAGTTAGCAATAGAGGCTTTAAAATTTGTCGTCGTGAATGGCTATATAAAGTGCAGAACAAAGTGCAGTGTATGTTTGATTGAAATGATTTGTCATCACAAGGACACAGCCTTTTTTCCCTCGCCCAGTCATTGCAGGTCGTGAATGATATAAGTCTATAAAAGGTTTCCAAGCGGAAGTAAGTCAGGAGCCTGCGGTGATGTAGGGGGTGTTCTAGTGCAAGATACAACTGAAGACCCCTCTGAGATGTCACTTCATCGTGGCTCATGACCGATTTTTTTCTCCTTACGCCCTTCCACCTTTGTGATTCCAGGTGTTCCAGCAGCGTCTTTTTCAGCGTAAATAGCGAGAGAGATTCCAATGAGGCTGGGTCAGTAAAGTATTCAGGATGACCAATCTCACCTACAAAGTTCTTAATATAGATAAGCCATTGGATGTTTTTCAACCCGTCACAGTTCAAGCAGTCCTCTATAATAAATCTATTCAATTCTGTGGCAGGATTGGTCCAGACATTGTGCCAAAGTAAGACTGGGGCAAGTTTTATGATATCCATAATAAAATTGAGGGCAACTTCGGCATGTAATACATATATTGGGGTGCTCCTTGGTGTAGCAGTTATGAATCGGAGGAACCTGTTCTCAATTCGCTGGATCTCCTCCAATTGCTGCCAGCCCCAAATACCAGCCCCGTAGGTCCCAATAGCCACACATTTATATTTGTATATTGGGAGGAGCTCCATTACTGGCCTATTTCCTATTTTTTTCGCAAAATTCATAAGAGCCCCGACTGCTCTGTTAAAAGCCACAGCCCGTGCTTTCACGGCCGGCTTCCATATGCCTTGTCTATCAAAGTGGACCCCCAGATAGCAGAAGATGTCGGCTAACTCCACCTTCCTATTATTTAGAACAATTGGGCATGGTTGTCTATGTTTTTTTGAACCACACGACATAGTAAACATCTTCGAGACGTTTACACATAACCCTCTAGCGTTCATAAAATTACTATTTAACCTGTAATGCTCTGATCTTCATGTAAAGCGCTCTGATACCTCCGGGTCTAGCCAGCGCTATATAAAACTTTGCAAATAAATAAATAAATAAACTTCTGCTCATTTGGGCTCAGAAGTAGGACGGAAACACCACCAGCAGGTAATTTGCAGAAGAGGAGCAGACTGACCACGTTGGTACTGAAGCGACAAGCAAGTATGACCATGTGGGTGTAGCACTGACCAGGATGTAGGCCATTAAAGGTGAGGAGCAGTGTAGCCACATCGTTATCGCTGGACATGTACTGTATGGCCAGCGCAAGGCTGGAAAAGAAATAAATTATTGTCAGAACAAAAGCTGCCATAAAGACATTGCAGAGGGGTGAAGGGCAGTGTTTCAAATGTACAGCTAGACCACCTGCGTATCACTTTAGATGTACAAAGATACCATGTGCATCGTAACCAAGCTGGTATGACTCAGGATACACATTGTGATATGTCAGCATTGCACAGGATTCAGAATGGGGCCATTCCTATGGAGTGCACCATAGTCATCTGGGCATCACTGAAGAAGTGACATGTGGCCATATTGGATTACTGGGTCACGAGGGCACTGTGGAAGGTACACAATGTGGACAGGCTGCAGCTGTCATATGGGCATCAAAGAGAATATGAATTTGAGGGCATGTAGGTGATTGTCAGGGTCGTGCAATTCCAGGAATGTTAGAATGAGTCATCTCAAGAAAGCAACCATTCTGTATCCCGAAATGGCCACAGGTTCATAGCAAACCTGTAGGGTATGTGTACAGTATCTTCTAAACACCAGGTATACACAACTGTGAATGTCTGGAACAAAAAATAAGTCATGGAAAAGAGGGATAATCATGGGGACGTTTTACATTAAGTGCTTCCAGGTCACAACAGAAAATGAGAGCAAAGTGTTTCCAACCTTGTCACTTGTACTTCCACAGCAGATAAAAA
Source organism: Lissotriton helveticus (assembly GCF_964261635.1). Taxonomy (NCBI): domain Eukaryota; kingdom Metazoa; phylum Chordata; class Amphibia; order Caudata; family Salamandridae; genus Lissotriton; species Lissotriton helveticus. Next base: position 1,257,054,412 of record NC_136065.1, on the reverse strand, counting down.
CCCACACAATTTTAAGAGGAGTTGTAATTTGGTAGCAATTGGGTTAGCATTTAGCTCAAGCCATCCTGTATTTGGCAGCCATCTTGTCTGCCGTGTGCTCACCATGTGCTCTATCCTTCCTTGCTGTCATTTGCTCTTGTACTCTGCTTTGGGACAGGCTATATTTAGGATATGCTACTCTGCACATACGCAGAGGAGACTGTGACTGTCCATGCACCTGTTCTAGTCTGTAACTGTCAGGTTATTCTTACCAGAGTCAGCAAGCTGCTAGCTCCACCCTTTTGTTGACTGTGCATTTCTGTATGACCTTTTATGTATGTAACCCTTCTCTTCTTTACTTGTACCGCCTTCTTTTGAGCCCCCGTGTGGGTATAAAAGGACCATGCTCCTTCTGTTCAGTGTGCTAATTCATACACTACCGAAGGGTGTTGTGTGAATGTAGTTCCACCTCATGAGGTAATAAAACTTTATTTTCTATTCTAGTTTCTGTGCCAACTTCTATCCTATTGGTCAGAGGACTTTGTGCAGAGAAGAGCGAACCACTAGCACTGGTAGGCTTAGCTGAGGCCCACCCCGACAGAGTGTGGTTGTATGTTTACTGCCTTCCTTTATGCAGCCACGTGGAAGTGAAGCAAACCTTCTGGTGTGTGCTGTTTGCAGCTGCTTGTGGGGATTTGGCGGGCCCTTAGAGCTCCTCCAAGCCAAGGCAGAAGTCTGTAATTCCACCTCAGATGTGAGATTCCAGCTGGTGAGATGCACCCACTCTCTGGGACCCTAAATTGCCAGCTTGAAATGATCAACACAGTTAGAGGGAGGACAGCAGTTGGGGGGGCGTGGCTAGCTAGCCAACATGGCGGACATGCCCTGTTAGAGCTCCGTCGCCGAGACCCCTAACTAATCCTGCAAGCCAGCCTTGAGAGCGACCCTACGCCTGCAAGCCACTGTGCGGGTGTGGGAGCTGGTGTGGAGCCCGAGACGACCCGCAGCTTTGAAAATGGGGCTGCGACGGTGGAGATCGGGAGAGAGACGCGGAGTCACGGCCTGCCTGGGAAAGAGCCCGGGACTGCGGAGGCGGTGAGGCGAGGCACTGTTCGTCACTTTCACCCCGGGAGCCGGATACCACTGAAGGCGGAGCGGCGTTGGTGCGGCTGGGGAGCCCTGAGCCCCGGCGCTGCTGACGGATACCAGGGGAGTGTGGGGCCCGGAGTGCGGCCTAGCGCTGGCCCGGAGGTGGATTGGAGGCACCCAGAGCGGCTGGTGTTGGCGGCTATCTGAGGGCGGACTCGGAGGTGTCGTCGCTCGGCCCCTGAGACCTGTGGAGCCCGGAAGATTCTGCCCACCGTGCTGCTGCAACGGCGGTAGTCGACAGGAGGCTGCGGTAAATCGTGACCTGGTGAGGAGCGGGACCTGGGGCGGACTACGGAGGCCCCGAGGCAGCACTGGCACACACAGAGTCGCGGGCGGTGCCGAAAATCCTGGAGCGCCAGTGGCAGAGCCAGGAGGCAGGCAGCGGCGGGGCTGGAGAGGGAGAGCGGAGCGCTGCTGTGACTCTGGCGCTGTGGGAAGAAATACCCTGCGAGCTCTGCCCGAAGCAGTCTAACTGTAGGTAGGCCTGCACACACAGTGCTTGCGTGCAGGCAGAGACATACTGGCGCCGGGACCTTATGGGTAAAGCCTCACCAATGACTGGATCTGCTCACCGCTAACGACTGTAGCGAGCTAATGGCAAATGCATCTGGCAGCGCACCGACACCGATAAGGAGGTTTTGGCAGACATGAGGGTGCTGTGAGCATATGCTGGCGGGGCAGTGAGACCGGCGAGGAGAGCTGGGCCTGTGACGTGACCGAGCGCCCACTGCGGGGTTGGGAAAACGGCCTCGGGCTTGTCTGGGGCAGCCACTCCCGCCCTCGCAGCTGACAAGTAACCCATTGAGTCCTAAGCCGGCTTCCTCGGGACCGAGCTTGCGGAGCCAAGTGTCACAGAGCCACTGACATGGAAATCACATGCCTCCAGGGTGCGGTACCCTGAGAGAAACAGTCACAGGAGCGGAGGTCGTGGGGATTCTCCCGCATGGCAAGGAGGTGACTTAAAAGCACTGCGAAGGGGGCATCTGCTGCGCTGACCGGCGACACCAGTCACCTGCGCCCTGCGAGGCTGCTGCCTGGCGTGGATCAGTGTTACCGTAACGTGGCCGGGCCCCGGCGGAGCGGACGAAGGGGCCTCACCCCTGGCCCTTGCGTGGCGGCCTGCCGCTCGGAGCCAAATTGGCAGTGATAGGGACAGATGCCTACTGAGCAACAATTGGCAATGGGAAGGCTCAGGGACAAATCCCAACAGCGGCGGCAGGCGGCTGGCGACCCGGGCTCGCCTTGCGGGAACCAGGGTGGTGGCATGGGACCGGTCGCGGCCCTGGCTGCCAAGATGGACACCGTATTGGCGGCGGTGGAGCGCATCGGGAGCACCCTGGAACAAACCAAAGCGTTACTAGAGGCCCGGATCGACAAGGTCACCTCGGACTTTACCCTCCTACATGCTGACCATCGCAAACTTGCAGAATCGGTTGCCACGCAGCGTCAGTCACTTCAGGAACTCCAGCCAGTAGTGCAAACGCACACCTCAGCGCTCCAGGACATCATGGATAAAATGCACGCGCTGGAAGACCATATCGAGGATGCGGAAGGGCGCTCCCGGCGCAACAATGTGCGTGTGGTGGGCCTGCCAGAAGGCGAACAGGGGAAAGACCCAGAACGATTCACCGAAGGTTGGCTGAGGGAGATCTTACCCCAGGAAGTACTGTCCCCGCTCTTCGCAGTCGAAAGGGCGCACAGGGTGCCAACTCAGGCGCCCAGGCCGGGAGGCCAGCCCCGCCCGTTCCTCTTTAAGCTCCTAAACTACCGTGACCAAGATGTGGTGCTGCGCGAGACCAGGAAGCTAGAAGACCTCACAGTGTGCAACAGCCGCATGATGCTCTTCCCGGATTACATGGCAGCGGTGCAGAAGCGGAGGGACACACACATGGCGGTGAAAAAGACACTGAGGGACCTTGGGCTGCCTTACTCCTTGTTATTCCCCTCACGCCTGCGGGTGGTCTCGAAAGATGGCGCCCGATTCTTCGATACCCCGTCAGACATCTGCAACTGGCTCGAAGAGACGGGTCAATCGGTGACGGCACGACCCGCGGACACGGAAGATGGAGGATGGCAGGAGCAGCGATCAAGACGACGTCGGAGGAGAGGAGGTCGCCGCGGCCCGGGTCCTGCCGCACCAAGCCCGGAGAAACGGAGGATGGAACGACAAGACGCTCTTGATGCGGTTGCAAACTTGGGTGTGGTGGCTGCCACCGGCCACATAGACTCTCTGATGCGCTTGGAACTGGATACCAATGGCTCCTCCTCTCCGTCCACGGTGATCTCCGAGGAACTGAACATGCCAACTGTGATGCCCCAAACAGCAGATCAACTAATGTGACGGACTACTGGCTTCCAAAGACTCATTGGGAGCCCCTGCTCCTGAGCACACTGTTCTTTGTATCCTTTATGTACCAGCGATATGTTGGATGTTGTGTTGGTAGGGGGAAGAGGGTTGCTCGCGATGTATGCACTTGTGGCTGCGAGTTTTCCACTGCTGCATGTGTGTGTGGGTGGCCATTGCCCTGCGCCGGAGAGCAATAACCCTCGTTCATGGCCCCACTGGGTTCTGCTCCTGATGACCCGCACTGGCCCTATGCGATGCCTGCACTTGATCAATACTACGCTTTACACATAAATCTGGGGTCCGCATCCCGGGCGGGTACTGACTGGGTTGCTGGCAACACACTCTCCCAGACAACCACTGTGTTGATCTCTCACCTTCCCTGAGGGTGGATCTTTTTGAAGTTTGGACGTACGCCCCCCTGGGCTACGCCCTTTTAGTTAGTGTGTTCTTTTCAATTGTTTCCTGTTTTAAAATGCGGCACACAGACACTCTCTCTGCCCAGACACTCCCCGCTGTCCCAAGAGAGGCGCACGCCCAACGATGTGAGGGCACGACTTGCATAGGCACATGGCACACACTACCATATTGACATGGAATATCCGTGGTATGCACGGGCCATCGCGGCGCTATTCTGTTTTCTCCTTCCTACAGAGGCATGGGGTGGGGATCGCACTCCTCCAGGAGATGCACATGACGCAGGTTGAGCTTGAAAAGCTCCGTAGGCGCTGGCGGGGGCACATATATGGGACCACTTTCTCTGCACATGCGCGTGGCACACTGATATGGGTGAGAGCAGGCGTCCCATTCACTTGCAAGGCCGTGCAGATAGACCCAGAGGGAAGGTACTGCTTGCTGAGGGGAATGCTCAATGGCCAAGAACTTCTATCGGGGTCGCTCTATGCCCGAAACACAGATCAACCCTCTTTCCTGGAGACACTGAATCAGGTCTTACACACACACACTGGACTCCCCTGGCTGTTGGGTGGGGACTTTAACATGGTGCTAGATGTAAGGCTGGACCGCACCTTCCCCCCGCTCAGGGCTGCGCAGGTGATGTCTAATGCGCAGGTGTTCAGGGATTGGCTGACACACTGGGGGTTACAAGATCTATGGCGAGTGCAACATCCTGCCAACAGAATATACTCACACTACTCCTCGGTGCACAACCTACATGTCCGGTTAGATTGGATACTCGGCACCCCATCGCTGCTCCCCCTGCTGGCTGAATCGGAATATTTAGGGAGAACACATTCCGATCATAATCCGTTACGGTTCAGACTCAGCTGGGACGCGGGCAGGCCGCCTGTGCCTACGTGGAGGTTGCAACCTGCTGCGCTCGAAGACCCCGAGTTCCGATGCTCCCTAGGCACTGCTGTGCTTGACTACTTAGAGGTTAATGAGGGACCTGCGCATAGTGCTGCATTGGAATGGGATGCGCATAAAGTAGCCATTAGGGGACACTGCATGGGAGCCTCATGGAACATACGCAAAAAGCTGTCCACCGAGCTCACACGCCTAGAGAGGGAGCTCATACAGCACAAGAAGGAGGGTGAAGAGGCCGGAGACCACACCTGCACGCTAAGAGACCTGAGAGCCAAACATGCAACTCTCATGGAGCAGCTGAAGTGTCATAATTACGCGGCGCATACGGCTCGCACGCATGCCAAGGCGGACAGGGCCGGTCGGCTACTGGCCTGACTGATACAAAGGGAGAGTCGCGGTGTCCCAATAGGAGCCCTTCAAACAGTGGGGGGAACAGTGGTTTACACGTAACGAGAGATCCACCAGGCCCTGGTTGGGCACTATGCACAACTGTATAGGGCTCGTTGAGTCGGTCCTAGGCACGCACTAGGGAACTTCCTTGACTTGGTCACCTTGCCTGTGGTCTCGGAGGAACATCAGGGCACCCTCAATGCACCTCACACACTGGAAGAGGTGGGAGATGTGATACGGGCTCTGGCAAAAGGGAAGACGCCTGGCCCCGATGGGCTGCCAGTCGAATACTATCAAGCCACCTAAGACACCTTGACGTCCTTCTTTTTTCGCATGTATAATGAAGCAATAGATGAGGGCTCACTACCTTCGTCCATGAGAGAGACTTTTCTTGTCTCATTGCCTAAGCCAGATAGAGACACAATGCAATTGGGTTCATACAGGCCTTTGGCGATGCTCAATGTAGACTACAAAATCCTAGTGAAGCTGCTCGCTGAAAGGCTGGCGCCAGTGGTTCCGCACCTTGTTCATGCTGACGAAAACGGATTCGTGCAGCACGGTCCACATCTTTGAACCTTAGTAGTTTCTTTCGGATATCGGCGGAGGTGCCCAAGAAGTGGCCCAGAGCGGGGTGCCTAATACTCGACCTAGAAAAGGCTTTTGACTGCCTCGAGTGGGGGTACTTGGCAGCAGTATTAATGCGCTATGGGTTTGACATGGAATTCCTCCGGATAGTGGATCTTCTCTACAAAAACCCTGTAGTACGAGTGCGGCTGGGCCCCTACATCTCCGAGGAGGTAGCGGTGGGCAGGGGCACTAGGCAAGGCTGTCCCCTGTCGCCCCTACTGTTTGCGCTGGCAATGGATCCTCTGGCAGCAGCATTGCGTCAGGCTTTAGATGCGGGAATTCCCCTGGGGGACGCAACACATCAGGTTTCTCTCTATGCTGACGACCTGCTGGTCTTCGTGAGCGACGTGGCCTGCATTCCGGAGCAGCTGGCACAGCTGCTAAGTCAATTTGCAGAAATTTCGGGGCTCCGGGTAAATGCGGCCAAGTCCTGTTTATATGCGTTCGATGGCAGAGTGGAGGACCCGGAGTACAGTCTGGGAGGCACCAGAGTCCGTTGGCAAGTAGACACTTTTAAGTACCTGGGGATCCAGATCTATCGACAACCAGCTGACCTGTTTGATGGTAACCCGGGGCTGGCGGTGACCGCGCTCAGGTCTCAGATAACCTTTTGGTCCACGCTCCCGTTGACAATCACGGGCAGGGTAGCTCTGGCCAAAATGGTAATGCTCCCCAGGTTCCTCTACTATTTTGTCAACCTCCCTCTGTTCATCCCGGCCTCCTTCTTCTCAAAACTTAACACCGTCCTGCGGGACTTCATCTGGGGAGCGTCTCTGCACCGGCTGGCGCTGACGAAACTCTTTCTGCCAACTGACAGGGGAGGGCTCGCCACCCCTTGCTTTGAACACTACTATCTGGCGGCACAGTTACAGTGGATTGTCCGCTGGCTGGCGGATAAGGGAAAGGAAAACACTGCCACGACTGAGCCACCATACTCGTTGTGCCGTGTCACCATGCTTTTTCACCCGCTGACGGCACCCGGGAAACTAGACCCGCCACTGCTGGTGGTGGTATACAAATGCTTCCGAAGAGCCCTGTCCCTCACCAGAAAAGTGCTACCATATGCACCTGCTGTGCCTTTGGACGGTTCCCCAGGGAGCGGGGGGGCTATTACTCACCCTATGCTGGAGCAGTGGAAGGACATGGACGTCCAAACGCTGGGTGATCTCTTCAGAGACGGAACACTGGTGGCCTACGAGACACTAGTATCCGAGGACGGACTGCCCCCCGGGGGGTTTCTGCTACATCGCTCGCTCGTCGCACATATGGCGGCCAAATGGGGCGACCTGACAACAGAGCCTGAGCAGCCCTTGACCATACAGTACCTGCATGTTATGGGGAGGGGCAGGCATCTGGTCCGTTGGTTTGCCGCATCTCTAAGAGTCCACACAGAGATTGACTTGGCCCCGCTTAGAGGTAAATAGGAGAGAGATATGGAGCGAGCGCTGACAGATAAGGACTGGGAGAGAGTTCTTAAAAGCCCGACGCGTAGCCCCCAGACGCGCGCTTCCGCCAGATACAACTCTTCATCGTACATAGAGCCTACCTAACGCCTGAGCTAATTAATAAGTACTTCCACCGCACCCTGTCCTAGATGCGACGGCCTTGACATAGGCATTATTCATCTCCTATGGAACTGTCCCAGGTTGGGTGCTTACTGGGAAGCGATAGGTGGAATGCTGGGGGTGTGCACGGGTCGCAACATCCCCTTTACCTGGCCTGAGTACATCCTGCACCAATTCAAGAGGCCACCCAAAGATAAGGCGACCTCCCGCTTTTTAGACCTAGGTTTAGTGGTGGCGAAGCGCCTCCTCACGAAGAGGTGGAAGGCGTGTGATACGCCAGCGGCGCAGGCCTGGGTCCTCTCACTTCAGGCATGGGCCCGGGCAGAATGGATAGCAATACAGAGGGAGGAAACAATAGGGCTCAGAAAGGAACCTATGGCGGAACGCTGGAAACATATGCTTGATGCCCTGCGGCTGCCAGGGGGGACCAGCGATTCAGCTGCTGTAATGACCTGAGTGGACCGATAGGGGGACTAGACCGCACCGCGTGATGTCTTATTACTCAGATAACCTGTCATGCCGTTTTCTAGCCTTTAGATCCGTAGACACATGTGATGCACATTTATGTATTTATTTGTAGATGTAGTTATACATGTGGTGGGGCGCCGTGGAAGGAGCGGGGGGGGGAGGAAGGGAGGGGGAGTATGAGTACACGTGCCTGTCAGCGATTAGCCGCTTTTGTTTGAATACTGTTTGGGGCAGATTTATGAGGCCCTTGCACCACGTTTACGTCGCTGTTGCGTCACGCAAGGCGGCGTAAACGTGGCGCATCCCTAAGACCGATTTACAACGTGACGCATCTAGGCAGATGCGTCACGTTGTAAAGCCCTGCGCCGCTTGTGGGCGTTACGGCGCAGGGTGGGCGTTCCGGGGCAGGTGCGCCTCGCAAAAGTGGCTGAGTGAAATCTATAAGATTTCACTCAGTCACTTTCAGGCCAATGCTGCGTCAAAACCCTGCGCCTGCTTGAAGCAGGCGTAGGTCTTGATGCAGCATTGCAAAGATGGGGCACCCCCGAGCCTTGCTGGAGCTGCGTCGCGCTTGCGACGCAACTCCAGCAATGCGCCACCTTAACGGCACAGATGCGTCACGCATCTGTGCCGTTTTTGCCCCATGGTGCGCTGCATTGTAAATGCGGCGCACCATGGGTGGCGGAGCAGCGGCGCAAGATAACTGGCGCATCCCTGGGGATGCGCCAGTTATCATAAATCTGCCCCAAATGTTTAACCTTGTTATATTATGGTTGAATAAATGTCACTTCTGGGCGCACGTACGTAGTGAAGAGATCCACGCTAAGTGCATGTTACTGTACGGGACTGTAACACCGGATAGCCCTAAACGTATGCGGAAGGAGTCTGACCGGGCCCTTCACGCACCAGCCATATCTAAGCACATGACCCTCAATTATGTGACCTTGTCAACGCGGTAACATGTTTTCCTGCTGTATAGATCTGAGACAAATGTATGATGAGCCGGCAAGACCGGAATGTAGTGATACGCTGATCGATCTCTATTCTGTATATTGCAAATGTAAAATCAAACAAAATGCTAATAAACAGATTTGACAAAGAAAATAGAGGGTGGACAGCGTACCGGCTAGTTCCGGGCTTTAATTCTTTCGGATACAGCAAATGACGGCACCCCGCAATCTGAATGCAACAGTGTCATCTAGTGGCAACATTGAAAATAGCAACCAGGCAACACATTCTCTTACCATACCCACTACAACGCTACAAGCAGCACATCTCTCTCAAATTGCCCAACAGATGTCTCTAAGAAGTCCTGGTCCTTTGACCGCTCTACATGGCTCAGGAGAGCAAATTCAGGTCCAGGGAGTCATTCAGACAGCACAGTCCTCCGTAATACACTCACCACAGGTTGCCTCTTTATCAGAGACTGAAGATTCTCAAGATTCGTCCGACAGTCTAGACTCCTCAAAGAAGGCCCGTGGAATCTTAGCTCGTCGTCCATCATACAAGAAAATCTTGAACGATCTTTCTGCAGAAGACCAGCGTGAAGACGACGAAGAAAGTGCTGACTCTTCTGCTGTTTCTTCTATGTCTGGTCCCACATCTATTTACCAGACCAGCACAGGACAGTACATTGCTATTGCCCCAAATGGAGCATTACAATTTGCCAGCCCTGGAGCAGATGGAATGCAGAGTTTGCAGGCATTAACAATGACAAACGCTGGTGGTAATCAAGGTGGAACAACAATACTTCAATACGCACAGACATCTGATGGGCAGCAGATACTCGTGCCAAGCAACCAAGTTGTTGTTCAGATTGCCTCAGGAGATATGCAGGCATATCAGATTCGGAGCTCCTCAACCACTTCCACGCTTCCGCAAACAGTAGTGATGACTTCGCCTGTCTTCCTTGGTTCTCCGTCAACCAAAACAGATGATCCACAGCTGAAACGAGAAATACGTCTAATGAAAAACAGGGAAGCAGCCCGTGAATGCCGCAGAAAGAAGAAAGAGTACGTTAAATGTTTGGAAAATAGAGTTGCTGTCCTTGAAAATCAAAACAAAACTTTAATTGAAGAACTAAAGACTTTGAAAGATCTGTACTGTCATAAAGCAGTGTAAGAAACAACCAAAACATGGATAAATCGTTTTTTTGTGGAGAACTTTATGAATTTTAGATGGGAACTTTTTTATATTTACATTTCTAAAAACGAAAAAGAGAGGTCAAAAAATGAAACTTTTTTTATCCTTTTGTCACACCATTAAAAAGCTGTAAGGAAAGGGCTTACAGTATGTGACTGATAATGCAAACTGAAAAAAAGAATAAACTGCCAGTTGAAACAACTGCAAGCATCATGCAACTCAAGAAAACTAAACAGAGGAATTACAAAGATAATGCAGACCATTTTTCATAAAAATGAGATTGCTGTATTGCTAAAGCAACATCTGAATCCTGCGTAGGTTCTGATTTCCGGGTGTTTTTCATTTGTTTATGTGCTTTAGATATTTGTACGTTTGTCCTGTGAATCCAAATCTACAGGGTAAGAAGTTAATTGAAACTGTAATTATTTCTGACAGGGTTCGTTCTGTGTTCTAAATGAACACTCTGTTGAATGGTTTTGTTCTTTTGCTGTCATCAGTCAATTTTTAAGACTATGTTGAGGAATGCCTACGTAGTTTGCCTCGAACTGAGTAATTCCAATTGCCTATAAAGCACATAATAAATTGCAATCAAAAAATCTGGGATGAACGGGTACAACTCACCAACAGCCTGTAAAAGGTTTGAGCTATTTTGTATTCCTGGTTACCTGGTGTGTTGAAATATCAAAGCAAAAACTGATTTATATGCATTATTGCAAATTCATTGGCTATTTTTTTCTGAAATCTTTTCAATGTGCTTAGTAAAATACAGTAATAAATTTGCATACAAAACAATAAAATTAAAAAATAGAGCACCTATAAAAAAAAGAAAAGAAAATAGCAACCAGGCTGGAAAAAAATGCTATTATATGACCGTTTCACGCGTGCTTGCACACACCCACACATACACACACGCACACAAACACACACACACGCACACCACCAGAAATGCCTTTGCCTGGCACTTGACACATGATGCAGGAATAGGCTAAGCATAGTGTGACCACTTAATCATGTGAAAGGGAGAGGCAGGGACGATATCACAAGGCGTGCTGCAGATTGCAGAACTCTCGCACCACCAGTGATGAAAAAGCTGTCTCTCTGCTATGCTCTGTTTTTGTGCCACTGAGGAGCTTCTTTAGAAAGCAAGTGCCAGCCTCTGCTGCAGCTTAAGCACTAAAGTGGATCTCACCGGGGCGACTGGTGAGTGCACGTTGCCCCAGGGGGATTGGTGAGTGCCAGTGCGATTGGAGGATGCATCTCCTGGTTTCACTGTGACTTTTATTCTTGTGCAGCCATGAGGAGATAACGAGGGCTGAATAAATAGGAAGTGCTGTGCAGCCAAGGTGCACACTGGAGAGCAAGAATGCTAAGATGCTGACTTTCCTCGAAAGCAAGAGAGCAGCCTCATAAAGAAGTTTGCTGGATGAAAAGGAATACATGGCCCTTGAGGCACTAATAAGAGAAAACACATGCTGAATAAGAGGAAACAGTGTGCAAAAGTCAATAGAAATAGAGCAAAAGTAAGTGGCAAACACACAAACCAATAAAAAGTAAGTACAGTGAAGACAGGGTCGAAGTAGTCCCTATAAATGTACGTTTAGTATTGACAGATCACCACAAGGCATTTCATCATGAACACAAATTTATTCAATAAATGCTCTTACAATTCAGAATATTTCATGTTAGTCCATGTGATTACCTTCAATACACTTTCATTATATACAATATATACAGTGCTCTAGGTGTAAAAAGAGAAAAGAAGGTTTGGAGTGCATTGGGGGGTGGTATGACGAGTGAGAGACAGGGTAAAGGTGATGTGACAGACACGTTTCAATTATATACAGTGAAACCTTTACAGCCTGATATAGGTCTATAGTTCCCTTATATTCATCGCACATAGGGTCAAGCAAATTGATTTCTTCAGTTCCTATGGTTTGCGTGAGTGTGATGGTCATACTGTAGTCTGCGTTTAGACCCCTGGTAGGTAAGGGTTGTTAGTTCCTCATTATGGGGTCATCGCCAGGACAAGGTAGGGTACAGAGCACCTGGAATTGAAAATTAAATTCAGTGCGTGTAGTCAAATACGGCCAACTGTAAGAATGTTAACCTGGAAAATACCTAATTGGGAAGCGGCTCAGAAATAACCGATCCTGTGGGGCAGCAAAACGCTCCTTGTTATCTGTAATGAGGTATATGATCATCAGGTTGTGTATGGGAAGGAGCAATAATTGTCCTTGAAGAATGTACAATGCACGGGAAACTCACTGGAAAGGACTTAAACTCCATGGGGTAATTACTCTCCCATTGTTGGATATGAACCAAGTCATGTAGTCTGTGGTTGAGTGGGGATCAATCCGTTTCTTTAAACCTTTCTGATCTGTTGCTAATTAGTCAACAAGAAAGTCTATAATGAGACAAAAAATGAGGGAACATTTAAAATGAGAGAAAACTGGTGCAGGTGGTAAACATAACAGGTTTGTAAAATAACATGCTACATTCTCCATTGTCCATTGTCCCTTTGGGCCGGTCACACCACGCAACGCGCACACTCCTCGTGAGTGAGCCCAGGCTGCCCCTCGTTGCCGCCACTGCCCGCAGCTGTGATCCCGGTTCTCCTCTGCTGCTGATCTCGCCGCCGTGATCCTGGGACACCGCTGGTGCTGATCTTGCCCCGCTTGCGCTGCCACTGTTGTTTTTACCCTGTGCTCCTTTGTTTAGTGGTCTGTATCTCCCTTTGCCCCGTGTTGTTTCTTTTTGCGTTGTTGTATTGTCCCTGCTCTCCCCTTGTCGCACCCAGCCCCTGCCGCGCTTCCCGCCACCTCCCGCTCCCCGCCGCTGCCCCCTGTGGCCCGACCCTCCACCTCGAGTGCCCTCCCCATTCGCCGCCCCGCTCCCGCCGCCCAGCTGACCCTCCCTCCCACTGGACCATAAAGGACGGAGTGCACGCGGTGGTGAGCAGTGACCATTGTCCCTTTGGGCCGGTCACACCACGCACCGCGCACACTCCTCGTGAGTGAGCCCAGGCTGCCCCTCGTTGCCGCCACTGCCCGCAGCTGTGATCCCGATTCTCCTCTGCTGCTGATCTCGCCGCCGTGATCCTGGGACACCGCTGGTGCTGATCTTGCCCCGCTTGTGCTGCGACTGTTGTTTTTACCCTGTGCTCCTTTCTTTAGTGGTCTGTATCTCCCTTTGCCCCATGTTGTTTCTTTTTGCGTTGTTGTATTGTCCCTGCTTTCCCCTTGTCGCACCCAGCCCCTGCCGCGCTTCCCGCCACCTCCCCGCTCCCCGCCGCTGCCCCCTGCAGCCCCGCCCCCTCACCTCGAGCGCCCTCCCCATTCGCCGCCCCGCTCCCGCCGCCCAGCTGACCCTCCCTCGCTCCACCCCCCCCACTCTCCACATATGGCAGAGTGGCAAACGCGCAGCGTTGACGCGCAGCGAGCGCGCCCTAAGCGCGCCGAAGGTGCGCCAAAGGCAAGCCCGTCTACGCCGTCCGCGCCTGGCCCGCGCCCAGCGCCCGAACCCCTGGCTCCGGCAAACACCAGCCCACCCACCGGACCTACGACGCCACCGAACTGAACGCACTCAACACAGGCCGGATCCCTGGATGCTACCGAGCCACCCCGAGACGCACCCACGGACCCTTCAGCTGCCACTCCTGCAAGTTCACCTGCACCCGGACGTGCACGGCACCCGCAAAGCAGAGCACCAACAGCAACCACCTGAAGTGCATCCTGCTCAACACCTGCTCCGTCCACAGACACGCAGTCCAACTCTGGAACCTGATCGACACAACATCTCCAGACGTCGCCTTCCTCACGGAAACCTGGATGAACGCCTCCTCAGCACCCGACATCGCCATCGCCATCCCGGACGGATACAAGATCACCCGGAGGGACCGCGGCAATCAGACCGGAGGAGGCATCGCCATCGTCCACAAGAACACCGTCCGCATCACGACCAACACCGACGACACCCTCAAAGCAGCCGAACACCTGCACTTCCAGATCCACACCGACCCCAAGACCACCCTCAGAGGCACCCTCATCTACAGACCCCCGGGACCACGCACACAATTCAGCGAAGACATCGCCGACTTCATCAGCCCGCACGCCCTCGCCTCCGCTGACTACATCCTCCTCGGGGACCTCAACTTCCACCTGGAGAACAACAACGACCGCAACACCACCACCCTGCTGGACAACCTCGCCAACCTCGGACTCAAGCAGCTGGTTACCACCCCCACCCACTACGCCGGACACACACTCGACCCCATCTTCTCCTCCAGCAAGGACATCACCTTCAGCCACGCCACCGGACTCCACTGGACGGACCACAGCTGCGTCCACTTCAGCTTCAGGAAGAACACGATCCACCACCACCAGCCTCAGGTTGCATGCAGAAACTGGAACAAGATCACAGCCGACCAGCTTGTCGCATCCCTGAGCCAGGACCCCCCCGCCAGCTCAGCGAACCCCAGCCAGGCCGCCAACAACCTCACAATGTGGATCACCAAGTGCGCAGACGACATAGCCCCACTGAGGACCCCGCCCAGCAGACCCGGCAGTAAGAAAGCACCATGGTTCACCGACGAACTCAAGAGCTCCAAGAAGAACTGCCGAGCCCTCGAGAGAACATGGCGCGGAAACCCAACACCAGACAACATGACCACCCTCAAGCTCGCCACCCGAAAACACCACCAACTGATCCGTGCACCAAGAAAACCTCTTTCAAGGAATGACTGGACAACAACGCACACAACAGCAAGGAACTCTTCAACATCGTCAAAGAGCTCTCCAACCCCAACGCCGGAAACAACGACATCACCCCATCGTAAGACCTCTGCAACTCCCTCGCCTCCTACTTCCACAACAAGATCGCAGACATACACAACAGCTTCAGCACAAAGCCGATGCACCCCACGACCGCACCGGCACCCCCCACCACCACCCTCCGCGCCTGGACCCCCATCAACACCGAAGAAACCCAACGCACAATGAACTCCATCCACTCCGGATCTCCTACCGACCCCTGCCCCCACCACGTCTTCAACAAAGTCGACGCCGTCATCGCACCCCACCTGCGGGACATCATCAGCACCTCCTTCGACACCGCCACCTTCCCGGAGAGCTGGAAGCACGCCGAACTCAGCGCTCTACTGAAGAAACCATCAGCAGACCCCACCGACCTCAAAAACTACCGCCCCATCTCGCTCCTCCCGTTTCCGGCGAAAGTCATCGAGAAGACCGTCAACAAGCAGCTGGCCGCCTTCCTCGAGACGAACGGGTCCCTCGACCTCTCGCAGTCTGGCTTCAGGGCCAACCACAGCACTGAGACCGCGCTCATCGCAGCCACCGACGACATCCGAGCCCTGCTCGACAACGGGGAGACTGCGCCCCTCATCCTCCTGGACCTCTCCCCGGCATTCGACACTGTCTGCCTCCGCACCCTAGTGCAGCGCCTCAGCAACATCGGTATCCAAGAAAAGGCCCTCGATTGGATCATCTCCTTCCTCGCCGGAAGGACACGGGGAGTCCGCCTCCCCCCGTTCATATCAGAAGTCACCAAAGTCATCTGCTGCGTTCCTCAAGGCTCCTCGCTCAGCCCCACCCTCTTCAATGTCTACATGAGCACCCTCGCGGCCATCGCACGCCAACACAACCTCAAGATCATCTCTTACGACGACGACACCCAGCTGATCCTCTCCCTCACCAACGACCCCGCCACCGCCAGAACCAACCTACACGAAGGGATGAAAGACGTCACCGAGTGGATGAAGAACAGCCGCCTGAAACTGAACTCAGACAAGACGGAAGTCCTGATCCTGGGCTCGTCACCCTCCGCCTGGGACGACTCCTGGTGGCCCCCCGCCCTGGGCAGCGCACCCAGACCGACAGACCACGCACGCAACCTGGGCTTCATCCTGGATTCCTCCCTCTCCATGACCAGACAAGTCAACGCCGTCTCCTCATCGTGCTTCAACATCCTGCGCATGCTACGTAAGATCTTCCGGTGGATCCCCACCGAGACTAGGAAGACGGTCACCCAGGCCCTCGTCACCAGCCGACTGGACTACGGCAACTCCCTCTACGCCGGAACCACTGCCAAACTCCAGAAGAGACTCCAGCGGATCCAGAACGCCTCAGCAAGACTCATCCTCGACATCCCCCGACACAGCCACATCTCCGGACACCTGAGAGACCTGCACTGGCTCCCGGTCAACAAGAGAATCACGTTCCGACTCCTCACCCACGCACACAAAGCCCTACACAACCAAGCACCAAGATACCTCAACAGCCGTCTCAGCTTCTACACTCCCACACGCCAGCTCCATTCGACCAACCACGCCCTTGCCGCCGTCCCCCGCATCCAAAGGGCCACCACAGGAGGAAGGTCCTTCTCCTACCTGGCCGCCAAGACGTGGAACTCCCTCCCGACTCACCTCCGCCGGACTCAGGACCACCTCGCCTTCAGGAAGCAGCTCAAGACCTGGCTGTTCGAGCAGTAGCGGACCACCCCCTCCCCCCAGCGCCTTGAGACCCTCCGGGTGAGTAGCTCGCTATATAAATGCATTGATTGATTGATTGATTGATTCTCATGTCACTGGCAGAACATGGGGTGATAGAATATGGGCCTTCTCCATATTTGTGAATGAACAAGTGACAACGTAAGGTAAATATTGAAATAACGGCAAAACGATCTCCTGACAGTAATTTAAGACTCTTACCTTACATGCTTGAAGGTTCCGAATGACAAGCAGAGTTGCTGTCGGAACACGTCATAAAAGCTAGATGCAGGCAGTGGGTGTGGCCACGTCACGCGGTGCTGCCGCTCGATGCTAACGGGGGCTCGTCACTGAAGCAACCAATTGGCACCAGTGGCGGGTAGCCATGGCAATCATTTGGTTAGAGTCACTCAGTGAAATAGCACACCCTGGTGGGGAAAGCCAGGATCGAGTACAAAGGGAAATCTTGTGCACGATGAATCAAAGGTGCCAGGGAATGATTCAAAGAAAGGGGACGTAAACGCTCCTTGATTTACTCCCAGCGATAGTTGCTCACGTATAGTAATGTTCGTAGTAACATTGGTTATTTCATTGCGAGATAGTGTTCAACATGTAAACAGCACGGTTTCAACTACAAAACACTAACATTTTTCAAACAGCATTCGTGTTAAAAAATTGGTACTATCTTATAGTATTAGTGGCACGGAGCATACTATTGGTCTTATACGCATGAAGACTTGTTGCATTAGCAGATATTATCATAAGAGCAATTCAAGTCAACATTAGGTGTGCGAGCATCGATAATATCTAGCTCAGAAACATACTGTTGTTATTATTATGCATATAGACATACTGCGTTAGTGTAAGGAAAACACAACTTATATCTTTAGCACAGCTGTATTGTTGGTCTACATAGGACCATATGGATGCAAAATTAAAGAATATCAAGAGGATACATCATTGCAAGTCATCATTATAATTCATGCCACATTCTGACAGACTGTACTGTGTTTCTAAAACAAACCTAAATCCTATATGGAATTTTATAAAGGAGTGTTGTGTGGAGGTGATGTTTAGCCCCTAGAGTACTGATCCAATGATGTGGAGGGTGTATGATGGCCTGGGTATAACTATTCTGGTTCCAGGCCCGCAATCAGAGCGTAGGTGGCATCCAGTTCATTGAGACCGTTATCAACTGTCTCCAATAGATGCATCCACTTGCATTCACTAATGTTCATAGTAGGACTAAGGTCTCCTCCTCTTGGACCAAGAGTTATTTTCTCCAGTACTAACCATTTCAGCAATTCTGGAGTATGGCCTTTGGTGCGAAAATATTCAACCAGAGGGGCTCCTGCTGTCTGGCATCTGATACGGCTGCAATGTTGTAGGATTCGCTTTTTTATCCTTTGTTTAGTCTGGCCTATGTATGCAAGATCACAAGGGCAGAGAATGGCGTATATCATCTCACTAGTATTGCAATTGGTGTGTGATTTTAAGTCAATGGTATGGTTCTTGTAGTTCCAAGTTTTGGTCTCTAGACACATTCAGCAAGCCTTGCATCTGGTGCATCTGTAGTGACCCACTACCTCTGGTAGGTTTCATAGTGTCTGAACCGTGGGAGCGGGAGGTGTTCCAGTAGTGAGCGGACCACATGGTCTCTAATATTCTTGGCTTTTTTAAAAGCATGCATTGGTGGGTCTCGGATCTCAATGGTGTCAGCAATAAGGTCCCAATATTTAATGATTATCCGTTGTTACTTCTCGTGCAGTGTGTAGTAACGCATATCATTCTTTCATGTCCGGTGGTACATTCCTTGGGTGTCAATAAATCCTCTCTGTTGTTGTATCAGGCCCTCTTTCTGGATCTTTTCACTAGTCTCTTGGGATATCCTCTCACCAAAAGGCGGGAAATGAGTTCATCCAATTCCTTAAATAAATCTTCTCTCAGGGAGCAGTTCCTCCTGATCCACAGGAACTGCCCAAAAGGTAGATTATCGCGGAGTCCTCTCGTGTGGTGACTGGTATATCTCAGTAATGTATTTCTCTCTGCTGGTTTCCTATACAAGGTAGTATATAGACAGCCATCCTTGGCCTTTATGCTGATGTCAAGGAAATCAATGGTTTCTCTATTCCAGTGCATGGTGAATTTGATATCTGCCGATTGTGAATTCAGCCACGTGAGAAATGATGTTAGGTCTTGTTCTTTCCCTGTCCACATCATTACCACATCATCAATATATATTCGCCATTCACTGATGTTGTTCCTGTATGGGTTGGCGGCTGACAGAATACAGTTTTGTTCATAATCGTCCGTAAATAGAATAGCCAGATCTGGAGCAAAAGCTGCTCCCATAGCTGCTCCCATAGCTGCTCCCATAGCTACTCCCTTGCTTTGAATGAAGAATTCCTTTTTTTTACATTATTTTTATTAAGCAACTCCAAAAATTGAACAAAAGATATAAAAAGTGTTTGCATATATCACATATATCAGTAGTGAT
This sequence comes from Lissotriton helveticus, assembly GCF_964261635.1. NCBI lineage: Eukaryota > Metazoa > Chordata > Amphibia > Caudata > Salamandridae > Lissotriton > Lissotriton helveticus. Next base: position 1,257,035,423 of record NC_136065.1, on the reverse strand, counting down.
ATAAATAGACATGGGTAATTCATAATAATGGTTTTAAAAGCTAAAACATCATAATATCAGAAAAAATATCATACATCAGAAGATTTTAAAATCAATGTAGAATAATAACGCTAGAGACAGAGGGAAAATCAATTCATCATTACTCATTTCTTATACCATTGTTCCAGGCAGTAATTGATATCCAAATTTGGCTCCCATGTATTCTGGCCTTTTTCCCTCTGGCTGCATAAATTGATTTTTCCTGATTATAGATCCCCAGGAAGCGGGTTAACCAAATTTGAAAATTCGAGGAATCAACCTCCTTCCAGCGAGCTGCCAAAATTATTCTATAAACTGCCGTGCCCAAGAACAAACAAGTTTCCTCTTCCTTACTATGCCATAGAGTGTTATCATATCCTAATAGATTCAGGGTAGGTGATTCCACTACTTTGTGACCAAATACTTCCTCCCAAAATTCAGATATCATTTGTCTGAAGGATATGAGCTTGGTACATTGATAAAACATATGAACCAAGTGAGCGGGGCCTGTTCCACATCTAGGACAATCATCATTGACTCTTTTTCCCCAAGTATATAACTTGGCTGGTGTATAATATCAGTTATATATGGTTTTATATAATTGAGCCTTTAGATTAGATGATACAAATAACCTAGATGTTAGCAGCAGAGCCATGTCAATGTCAACATTAGGATTATTAAATGTACTCGCCAAAGCAGTCTCTGTATGTTCTAGACCGTCCTTCTGTTTTTCCATTAATATATCATATAATGTACCTATCCAGGTTGATCGTTTACCTATATGATCAAGTAAGGGAATATTTGTCAGTGAGATAATTGGGGTTTTTAGACTAAGGATGGTATTAACTTGGATGAACTTAAACAGATCGGTATTTGGAACAGAAAAATTATTTTGAAGGTTTAAAAACCTGGTATCCGGATCTCTATTAAAAAAGTCCCCCACAGTTTCAACCCCCAGGTTTTCCCATCTCTTGGCAATGTCATCGTTAACTTGTCTGGATAACACAAAAGAGTGCCATAGTGGTGTATATTTGTTAGTCTTTGGAATTGCAAGGTGTCTGGAGGCTTTCTTCCATACTTTCCAAGCACTATTTATGATCTTGAACTTGACCGTCCTATAATAAGACAGTTCTACCTGTCTTGCCAGAAGACCTTTTGCTTTATCCCCTACTGCTAGTTCATAGATCGAAGAAATCTCATTGTCCTCAGTATTTGGACTTGAAGGATTTACGCTAAATAAGGGAGACATTTGCTGGAGGAGAGCGGCCCACAGGTAAAGCATTATATTGGGAATCGCCAGCCCACCTCTGTGCTGCGGTAGATAAAGATAATTCATGGCCCTCCTTACTTTTCCATAATTCCAAATCAATTTAGTCATTTGCGATTCTATGGACTTAATAACGTTATCCTCCACTATTAGGGGAATTGCACGGAATAGATATAAGAGCCTCGGAAGGATATTCATTTTTAAAAAATTCCCTCTGCCAATGAATGAGAGGTGAAGACTATTAACCCTCGTTAAATCGTTCTTTATCACCTTTATTAGGGGTTCATAATTCAATTTATTAATATTTTCTACCCTAGGGGATATACATATTCCAAGATATACGGCATTATCTGCCTTCTTAGGATCATCAAACTGAATATTATCGGTGCAGATAACCACTGTTTTATCTCGGTTAAGAGAATAACCAGAAAATTGACCAAAGGCCTGAGTAATGCATTCTATATTTGCGATTGCCTCGGAGGGGTTAGATGTTACTACCGCCACGTCATCGGCATATGCGAGTATCTTAGTTTCATGAATGCCAACAGTGATGGGTTTAATCATGTCACTTGATATTAATTTCAGGATCAGGGGATTTATATACATGGCAGACAATATCGAAGAGCATGGACATCCCTGCCTTGTACCTCTTAGAATATTAAATGATCTAGATTCAAGGCCCATCACTTGTACCTTGGCCTTTGGCTCCTGATACATTGCCTGAATAGATTTATCAAAGCAGGGCCCAAAATTATTTTGATCAAGCACCACCCATAAAAATTTCCAAGAAACTCGATCAAAAGCCTTCTCGTCATCGAGGAGGATCATAGACATCTGGCCCTCCCGTCACACTCATGATATCAAAGAACAATATAACCCTACGGATGTGATCCGTGGTGCCCTTACCAGGAATAAAACAGTGCTGCCAAGGGGACACCAGATGTTCTATGACCCTCCTGAGCCGATTGGCCAAGAACTTTGCGTATAGCTTCGAATCCGAGTTTATTAAAGAAATTGGGCGGTAGGAGGATGGTAGTTCTGGGGACTTTCCCTTTTTAGGGAATATAATTATATTTGTATCCTTCCGGGATTCCGGTGGGGTACCGTTCCCCTGGATTCCTACAAATAGATCTAGTAAATAAGGTGTTATATGCTCTCCAAGGATTTTATACAGTTCTAATGGGAGTTTATCAGGGCCCGCAGCTTTCCCTGAGGCCAGGTCAGACAGAGCCAGTAGTAATTCAATGAGCGTAATATCTTTTTCTAGATCTTCTCTGGTAACATCATCATTGGTCTTATTTGATCCAGTCTCAATTACCCATGACCTCAGGGCCTCTTTGATTTCATCCTGATCAGACATATCTTCATTTTGATATAGTTTTTGGTAGTATTGTCTAAAAACTTCCAAAATGTCTCCCGGTGTTGTGTACGTCCGACCCTCCACTTCAATAGTGACAATCGTATTAAGAGACTGTTTTTGGCGAGTGCGTAAGGCTAGCTGTTTCCCCACTCTTTCCCCGTCTTCATAGATTTTATTTCGGTTTGCTTGAAAAATCTCTGCTGCCTTCAGAGTAAGCCTGTTATTAAGTTCAGTTTTAAGAATTAACATTTTACGTAAAGTGATTCCCCCATCTACACCCCGTATTATTAGAGTGGTATGCTCTTCTTCAGCTTTAGCCAATTCTTGCATCTGTTGTTGGTTGATTTTATCAAATGATAGTCTCCCCCCTAAGGGCAGCTTTAAAACAGTCCCATACAATACCCCTGGATGAGCTATAACGATTACAATAAAAAAATCCTTCTGTCCAGATCTTTATATATTTTATATAGTCTTTATTTGCCAGAAGTTTCCTATCAAATGACCAAGTAGAACGAGGCCTGTTGAGGTTGGCTATATTGATTATAAGGACTAACAAGTTATGATCTGAGATTGTCTTTGGACATTTATGAATTTCTGCATCAGCAGAGTAATCTCTTGTTGTCCATATATAATCAATCCGTACATATTTTTTGTGGGGATATGAGAAATAAGTGTAGCCGGGATCCGATTGATGTTTGGAGTCCCAGATATCTATTAGATCCAAGCTCTCTCTAAGTTGAGAAATAGCTCTGAACACTTTCGGTTTTCGTCCAGTATATATATATATATATATATATATATATATATATATATATATATATATATATATATATATATATATATATATATATATATATATATATATATATATATATATATATATATATATATATATATATATATATATATATATATATATATATATATATATATATATATATATATATATATCTTGTTTTTGTCTCATCCCCATGAGCCCCAAGGAGATATTAAAATCCCCGCAGAATAATAATGTTTTGGGCCAGGATGCTAATTCTAACTCTAGTTCTTCGACTGTATGTGGGTCATCCTGATTAGAAGCATACACTGTGCAGATTGTAATGCAGAGTTCTAGTCCTATAATAACCCACCTTCCGAGGGTATCGACTGTCTTACGTATGGCCTGTCCCAGAAAGGCTATAGCTAGGATTGCTACCCCACGGGTTCTAGATGTCTGCGTTGTAGCTGCAAGTAGATTATACCCTGGAACCCTTAGTAACTCTCTTTGATCCCAAGGTATATGGGTCTCTTGGAAACAAAGTATATCGTAAGAGCCTAGTCTAATTATTTCGGGTAAACAAGTCCTCCAACCCCTATTGTTGAGCCCTGCCACATTCCAAGAGCATAATTTCAACCTCCCCATGGCATTTTTTGATTAGATGACTGGTGTATGATATATGTTCTTCTCTTCTTAACCATTAGCAAAAACATTCCTATCATTTGCATATTCACTGTACATATGGAGTTGCTTGTTTTTTACTACCTTTTCCCCCATTCCCCCAACCCCAAGCCCTTCCACCCTCCCCCCTCCACCCCCCACCCCAAAACCCAATGTGAGGCGTGTAGACTACATAAGAGTCTATTTTGATGAATGTGCGTCTCCTGGCCAGTGCTAAATTAAATATACTTAATCATGATAATCTTACAGATTAAGCAGCCTGAATACATTTTTTTGTATTTTATTTTTTTAACCCGTTTACCTTTTCAGCCTTTTAAAAAAAAAAATATTTTCAAAATTATACATGCATACAGATTGGACAATTAAACCTAGTTTACCAAATTAATTACTTTGAGCAGTACTATCTATGTTCCGCATGATAAATTCATACTGCATGGTGTAGCTATAATTATTAGCCCCATTTTATTAAGTAACATCCTGCTCCTGCTCATGGCTTAGTTAAGGCCATAAGGCCAACTAGATACTCTTTTGCTTTGATTTCCGACGTAACTAATTTTGTTAGACCCCCGCTTATTACTTTTAGACGAGCAGGATTGTTTAGGTATGCCTGCGCTTTCTTTTCTTGGAAAGGTTTGATCAGCTGGCGGAGCCGCCACCTCCTTTCCACAGTTGCATGGCAGAAATCGGGGCACACGAAATAAGAGATCGCGCCCCTAACACGCTTTACTTCTGTTCTAGCTTTCTCAGAAATTGCTTGTCTGAGAAGGAAATTTCAAAAATAGACAAGAATAGCACGTGGATACCCCCCCAGTTTAGCAGGACGCCTTAGGGTGAGAGGGACGCGATGGGCACATTGGATTTCCAGATCCCAGCTCCAGGTGGATAGTTCGTGCAAAGAGTCACGAAATAGTTGTACCACAAAGGAGCGAACATCCTCTCCCTCCGTTGCCTCTGGTACACCCAGGACACGAAGGTTATTTCTTCGTAGGCGAATTTCGAAGTCCTCCAACATCCACCTAACATCCGATAATTCAGCCTTGTGTGATTTAACCTGCTCGTGATTTTCAGCAATCTCTGTCTCGTTAGAGAAAATTTGAGATTCCAATTCCACCATTCGATCACCAAACATGCCAACTGTTCTCGTCAACTTGCGTACCACCCCTTGCACCTTACGAAGAGCTGCTTGGGACTTACGCCCATCTTGAGATATCTCTTCCCGATGTGCCGCTATGGCCTGAAGCACAGTATCAAGTGTAGTAGTAGTTGGATTTGAGTATACTGGGTACTCCGACTGTTGTGACGGTGACTGTTGTGAAGCGCTCATCAGGCCGGATGGAGCAGTAAACTGAGTTGAAGGGGTATAGTCTCATGCTAAATCAGCTATGCCATGAAGGCCTTTTTTTCTCTTTAAGACTGTTTTTTGGTACCCCAGATTTACGCCATCTTCACTTCCATTGGTTGAAATAGAGCCTGTCTCATCAGACCACTCGAGTTCATCCGAAAATGAATAGAAATCACTCGGGTCTTTATCTTTATCTTGATCTTGATCTGCATCGGCAATTCCTGTGTTAACACACTCTGTTATCTTAGATTCTGCTTCCCCCGTTACTATCAGGTGTTGTGCATTTGTTCCACCGTCAGCTCCTGCCTAATTGCAGATACTCGATATGCCACTCAGATTTGCACCCCCCTTCAAACATCATATTGACCTCAATATCCCCCAGGGACGGTGCGACAGTACTATTGTTGGTGACTACCAGCCGAGGAGAGAGTGGGGGGGTAAATTCTCCACCATGTCGTTCTGAGCCTTTATACTAGTATTTGGTTCCCCACCAATTTCCACGCTGGTGGGATCGGGACTTACTGTGTCGAGGTTGGTGAGTTCTGGAGCATCACAGTGGCTGACTTCGGCAGCAGCAGAACGTTCCCCAGCAGCCATTGCAGCTGGAGCTTGCCTGAGTGATTCTGTCGGCTTGCTCTTTCCGCTTTGACCCGGAAGGAGTTTTGCCGGTGTTCTACGGAGGAGGTCAGCCACCGATGGGCCGGTCGCGCTCCCCTTCCTTGCCGCAGCCGCTCCCTGCTTTGGGGTCTTAGATCCATTTGCCGCGGTTCCGCTGTCCTGTTTGTCCGGTTCCCCTCCTTCACGTAGGGCCAATCTCGCTGCACTTGCTTTGGCAGCGGCCGGCGCCGCTGCACTCTTTGGGGCCATGACTGTTCCGTTGATGCCTGCTTCGGCATCTCCGTCGGATCTCCGCTCAGGACCCCCAAGAAGGTATGTTTTCTTTATGATTTTGGGTTGTATGGCCCCTTTAGGATCCTTAGCACAGTCTCGGCATAAATAGCGGATCACTGCCAAGCCAATCAAAGAGCCTAATGTCACAAGTTGATTTCTGATCGGCACCTTCACATCGAAGCCGGTCTTTTCCTCCACCATCGTCGCTTATCTGTTTGCTTTAAACTGCCACAGCGCAGACTGTAAAAAATATAGATGCGATCTTGGAGCGTAATAGGATGTTTTTTTTTCTGTGGAAATTGCGGTAGCTTCCACATCTGTACTATCCGAGTAGGCTGCATAATCTGTATTTCTGCATCTTAAGCACTACTGCCATCTTGTCCCCGTTCGCACCTAAAAAGTGGAAGAATATATCTTCGCCATTCACTGATGGGTTGGCGGATGACAGAATACAGTTTTGTCCATAAATAGAATAGCCAGATCTGGAGCAAAAGCTGCTCCCATAGCTACTCCCTTGCTTTGAATGAAGAATTCCTTTTGGAAAATGAAAACGTTTTTTGTCATTGCTACTTCAAGTAATTCTATTAAGAATTCAGTGGGCACGGCAGCTGGTTGAGGTCTCTTTTGTAAGGCTCTTGTCATTGATTCCAGCGCAGGTATTTGAGGAATGCTTGTGTAGAGCGAAACAATGTCCATCGTTGTTTGTCTTTATCGAAGGCTCTCTTGTCCACCAAGTTGATCCCTTGCATCGTATCTCTCACATACGGTGCTGTAGTTTCGGCTAGTGGTTTAAGGAAGATATCCACGTATTCACATATGGGTTCCAATAGCAACCCACACCCTGATATGATGGGGCGCCCTGGTGGTTTAGACAAGTTCTTATGCACTTTCAGTAAGGTGTAGATTGTGGGCACTCTAGGTTGATTCACATTGAGATATTCATACTCCTTGTCCCTGGGGAAGCCTGCCTCTTTCCCTCTTCTGGTGATCTCCTGGATTTTCATCCTGATATCTTTGGTAGGGTCGGTGTTAATCGGTGTATAGCTGATTCCATCTCTCAGCTGTGAGTAGATCTCATCTTTATAATCCTGTACATCTTGCATCACAATAGCTCCCCCGTTATCCGCTGGTTTAATAACCACTGATTTGTTTTTCTTCAGAGTGTTGAGGGCTTCACGTTCACCCTTCGAAATGTTATGTTTCACATATGGTCTTGTTGTGCAGATTTTCATCACATCTCGTAGCACCATACTCTCATATGTTAGGATTTTATGAGAGACGGAATGTAGAGGTGGCATGAAGGTAGAGGGAGGTCGTAATCCAGTGAATGATGTTGAGGATATTGGTAGAGAGTGTTTGAAGAAATGTCTTAACCTTATCTTGCGGAAGAATCTGAACAATTCTGTCTTAATGTTGAATCTATTGGCATGGGATGTCGGCACAAATGACAAACCCTTACTCAATACACCCATCTCCTCCGTTGATAATTCATGCTTGGATAGATTAATGATGGGGTTTGTCTGGATTACCATCTGTACGTTTTTCTCCTGGTGCTGATTTCTCCATGATTCTCTTGCTGGAATCTCACTTGCTTGGGTATCTGCCCTTGTTGTCGTCCCCCGTCCAGTTCTGTTCCAGGGACCGCCCCTGCCTCTCGGGTGTCTCCAGGTGGTATCCTCTAAAAAAGTTTGTTTTGGGCCCATCTGTCAGTTCTGTTGTGGTTGGTACCATTGATCCTGGTATTGGTTGCCACTGTTTGGTCCTGCTGGTCCGTTGTCGCTTCCCGAGCTGTAGGAGGAATCTGAAAAGTTGGTATATCGCCTACCACCTCGATATCCGCCCCTTCCTCTGTAGAAAAAACGCCCCTGGTTATCTTGTTTAAAGTAGTCTTCTTGCAGGTAGGGATATGTTCTTTTTTTATCGTAGTACTGGATATTTTTGGCCAGTTTGTCTAACTTCTTAGCCTGTGTTTCAACGTCGAAGTCCTTTAAGGTCTTTTCCAACCTTTCCAAGGTTACTCTGGCATTGGGAAAGGCACAGTGGCTAGATATCTCTTGTTTAAGGTCTTCAATCTCCTTGATGAGCTGTTCAACTTGTTCATGTGCCGTTTCAACACCCAGCACCATCCAATGGCGCGAACAATTGTTAGCTACAAAACTGAAGCCTTCCTTAAATTTCGGGGTGTGCACAAAAATCGCCGGTTCATTGCGCACTTGCAAACCAGTTGGAATTATATTTGCTTGAAGGTACTTAGTAAGTAAGTGTCCATGTAGTCTAGTGCGCACCAGTTTCTTCTCGAAGCGTTCTAACTTATTTATCTTTTCAGTTAGTGAATAGTCAATATTCCAAGTGTTAGATGAGAGAAAAGTGGTCCCTGAATTTCCCTCTAATAGATTTTTAATGTATTCTTCAGTGTAAGAAAGGGTTTCCTGTTCATTCATGGTATAACCCTGGCTAAATAAATCAAAAAGTGTAGACAAAAGCAAAACCCTAGCAAGACAGCTCTTGCTCAGAGAGTGTTAAGTTTTAACGGGGTGGACCCTTAAAACTACCCGACCAGGGTCATATTGACAGTACGTTGAAGACAGGGTCGAAGTAGTCCCTATGATTTACGTTTAGTATTGACAGTTCACCACAAGGCATTTCATCATGAACACAAATTTATTCAATAAATGCTCTTACAATTCAGATTATTAGCTGATGTTTAAGTTTCTGAAACCTTTAATTGGACCTAATAAGATAGTGCCTTTACTACTTGTGGTGGACCTCAGTCCTCCCCAACTAATAAACCACTTTCTTACAGACATTGACGTACGTTTAACAAAATCTTAAAAAATGCTCAATGAATACAGTTTAACTAACATAATCTTTAAGAAAGATAACTTAAAAACACTGATATTGGCCAATTCTGTGTAGCTATGCAAACCATAACCCGACCTCCAATGCAACTCGTATGACTCACACATGTTTCGAATGATATCACACAAATTATATCATACATGACATCCATGGTAATCACACATAATGACCAAGGCCATGTGGCCAATATATTCTGTTTGCAGCCTTCTACTGTGTATATAAAACACTTGCACAATGAGGGTTGGTTGCATATTGAATTTAGCACATAGCTTGACTGGAGGTCAGGCATTTGGGCCAATAGGACTATGCATGGGCAAAGGGCATCCATAGTGGGGGGTGGCCACACAGAGTTTGGATTTTGCATATCATTAAAAACACAAAATGTCAAAGAAAACAAGTGGGGATAAGTGATGATTTTGTTTGCTTATATGTTTTGAAAGTATTAACATAATTCCCCAGATATCCTCCGAAATGGACACAGTTAAACTGGTGTTATGGCTAGAAAATAAAAGGTAAAAAACTTGAGAATTGTCCAGTGGTGGCTAGCATCGTAAATCAAAAACCACCTTAAAATGCATTGTGTAAGAAGTTGGGTTGTTGGCACAGGGGAATGAAACCCTACTCAAGCAACAGCCACAGTCCCTGTCAGGGTGAACCACAAAAATGTGTGAAATTAACCTGTGCTTAACTCTCTGGTAGCTTTGTACAAAAGCAGTCAGACTTAACTTAGAGGCAATGCGTAAAGTATTTATGCCAAATGTAAACAGTAATAAATTGAAAAAGAAAAATCCCACACCAATTCAGAAAAATTGAGTAGATTGTAATAAATGATTTGACACCAAAACAACAAAAATCCAATCAGTAGAACCGGAGTTTACATTTTAAGGTTAAAAATAGCTCCTAAAAGATCAATACGCTAACTGTGGCTCCAAGTTATGCAAGACTAGAGCAAAGCAGAAACTTATGGCCGATGCGATGGAGCACAGTTTGATACAAGAAGTGGATTAGGCCCCGTCTCCACTTACCATTAGAGTTAGAAGAAGTTTTAAAAAAGAATGTCTGAGAAGGCAAAGTTCAGCAGGGCATGTCAGACAGCAGTGTCCCAGGAGGAGGCGTTGTTGTCAGGGAGTCGCTGGACAATGTTGTGGTAAAGATTTCTAAGTTCGGACTTATATGCATAAACAAAAGGAATCCTACTGGCAGGCGAGTGTTACCCAAACAGAGGTATGGGAGCACTCAGTGTTTGTTAAAATACCCCTCACACACCAAAAGGCCCCTTGGTGTCATGCTTCATCATTGGGGTCTTCGCACCCCTCTATCGGGATGCGGCGTGCTGCGACCTGCGACTACGCGGGAGCACTGAAATCAATGACTATGTGTGGTGTGTGTGGTGCAAGTGATAGGGGTATTAATGTGAGTGGTGGGTTTTAGTGAAGGATTAAAAAGTACCTGGCTCGTGGGTGTATTGGAAAAAACTTTATTCACAGCCCCGAGCTGGCACTGCTAAAAGAAGTGAAGTGCGAGGTAGTATCTGTCGTGGTTATGGACAGTACCTCATGTGTGCGTCGACATGTTTCGGAGCATATGCTCCTTCTTCAGGACGGGGGCACAACTTCCCCACCTTACTCACGTTTCACTAGTTCAAAAAATCACAAGTTTGCGTTTAGTAAAAAGTGAAAAAATATTTTTAAGTGTATAAAAATAAGCAATAATGTGCCTACAGCGGATTTTCACTCAGGATACATGCATTTGCATGACCTGAAAAAGAAATAGAAAAACAGAAAAAAGAAATGGTCACCCTAGTCACGGGTAGTTCAGACAGGTGCAGTCACCTGGAACGAACCATTAGCACCATTGGCTCTGAAAAAGAAGACTCACAAGACATACAACATAGAGAACACAAGATTATATTTAAAAAAGGATATCACGGAAGTCTGGTCATACTTATTAGATACAAGTTGCTTGCTTCATGAGCACTCTAGAACGTCTGGGGGGTGATTGCTACTTTGTGCAATCTAAGTGAAAAAAACAAACAAATAGGTTTTATTCCTAAATCGTTTCTTACTCACTTTATCATAAAGAAATCCTTGTTTAACCTGCAGTATACTCACAAACTCTGGACGAGTTGTCCACCGTCATGCCCCACACGGTGCCCTGCTCGAATGGATGCCAGAGACTGCTGTGTGTGGTATTTATACCTGGTGGTTCTAATCAGTATAGCCGGTAATTACCCTCGGGCGGATGCATTGTTATGCCCAAATAAGGGCTATCCGCTTGTTAACTTAATGATTTTGTGATTTTGGGCTAATTGCGGGTCCATATAATGCAGATCCGGTCCGGCCGGTATGTAATGCGGCTCCGTTAAAGGGCCGTACACTGCCGCCGGTCTCTTCAGTGTGGCGCATGCTCTTTGAGCGTTTACCGCAACGGGCATGCACGCTGGGCAGACGCTGTATCTAGCGCATGCGTACTCCGGTCATATTGACTTGGTGATCACAAGTGGCCATAGAGATGGCGAATGAAGCGATACTCCTGCCGATCTTGTAAAAAGTGGTAGGGGGATTCCTCCTCAGTATGATGATTAGTCATTCGCATTTGTATGCAATACATCTAATTGTAATACTACCATCAGCATGGAGATGACCTGGGAAAAAATAAATGAAACATATTAGATGAATGGGGTGTTGGGTTTATAATAGTGAAACGTGACTCAATGAATATGTCTCAATGAGGGACATAACAATCTTGGAATTATAATCACATTAGGTAGACATACATACTGTTCGAAAAAACACATCGAGTATTATCATGTCACGTATGATTATGGTTAGCGTCATTGTTTAATGGGATAGCTGTGCCCATGGGACGTCATCGTTGAGTCCGAGTGTGTTTGTGCCCAGACGGAAAACCCATCGTTGCTCCTTTTGAAAAAGGCCCCTTTCTGATTGCAATGATTCAATAATTGTCCATCTCAGGTCATTGACACAATGTTGTGTCTCGAGGTAGTGTGTTGCCATCTTGGTCGTGCTTTTTTTGCAACGGACATTACTTTTATGCTCATTTATCCTTGTTTTTACAGCTCTGTTGGTCATTCCCACGTATTCCAGTCCGCATGGGCAGGTTATTAAGTAGACCACGTTCTTGGTATTGCAATTCATGAAGCGTCGCTGTTCCCAAGTGGTGCCATTTCTGAATGTAAGGATCCTGCTCTTTTGGGTCAGGTGGCAGCTACTGCAGTTACCGCAGGGGAAGTGACCTTGGATCCCAATTGTGTTTGGTTGTGTCTCAGTGTTAGGTTTCGGTCTTGTGTGTACCAAGATGTCTTTAAGATTGCGCCCACGGCGGTGGGCATGCATAGGTTTCTCCAGGTTAAGTGTACCACAGTTAAGAATGGACCAATGTTTGTTGATAATGTTAGACACCTCATTGGATACAGTGGTGTAAGTTGTGACACATATCGGTCGTCTTTGTTCACTGGTTTCGTGTGGTTTGTCCTCCAAAAGGGCATCCCTGTGGTTGTTCTTTGCTCGGACTTAGTCTTTTTTATGGAAGTCAAAAATCTCCTGCAGGATGAAACTGCGGGTTGTATCCAGCAAGTGCTCCAATAGGCATGATACCAATTCTGCGAGGAACCACTGAACATGATTTGCTTCTGTGGAGAAGACATAAGTGGGAGCTGCCTCAAAGTCTAGCAGACCTGCAATACACCTTGGCAGATTGGCAAGCAGGTAGGATGAGGTCTTCCCTCGGTTCCCAAAACACTTTTTGGAAGAATATTTTCTGTAGCCCAAGTTTTGGATCTGGGCTATCTGGATAAAATTAGCACCGCTTTTGAGTTTCCACGAATGAAGGGGCACCACTTGGAGGTTTAGGACTCACTAAGGCAGGGTCCAAGTACTTGTTCAAGATGAATAGAACCCTTTCTGCCCCTAAGGCTCTGATGAGGTGGCCAGCCAGCTAACTTTTATAGGCACTCTTTCAGTCTTGGGTTCGAGCAGGAAAGTAGGTTTCAGGCAGCAGGGCAATCCTCTGCAGGCATAAGGCAGGCTTCAGGCAGTAGGGCAGTCCTCTTGGTGCAACAGGACAGTTCTCTGGAGTACAGTCTTATGAACCCCAATGAACCGCAATATAGGCCTAGGTAGTTACACAACCTTTCACCTATATTCGTTCTACCATTATTCCACATAACAGGTTTGGTGCTGACCTTTTACCTAGTTAGGTGCTGCCTAAATGTTGTGTGGTTTTCTCCAAAACTAGCCTAATTTATTATGCATGAGGATTCTCAGGATCACAGCAGGATTACCATATTCTGCATAATAACTCTCTCCATCGTTGGTCAACATGCACACAGTACCATGAGACATCTAGAGAGAACTGCTGAGGGTACCTTCTGGGTATATAAGCAGCGAGTCTTCACTGGCCAGACCAGAGGTGAAAGACTTCCAAGTTGACACAAGATGCTGAGGTCCCTACATGCAGATACTCCAGCACGCCTTGGTCAGGCAACCCTCGCGGGGTGTCCATCACAAGACAAAGATGGGAGTCATTTGCTCTCCCACATCAGGTAATGGGGTCGGCTCTATCCTAAGAGGATTCTTGGCTAATACATATACATACATGATAGGTACACTTAGGTACATCTAGCTAGGGCTCGCATCGTAGGGGTATGCATTAGTACGGTCATGTGTCCATATGCCTACATATATTCATAGTTTTAGCACTATAGTACAATGATACCTTTTCTTAACTCTGCTGGTGCTTATAACTGTATATATCTGTTTCTGTCTCATGGTTGTCGCAGCACACATGATTCTGCTTTAATAAATGCTTATTGAAAACGTCCCCACCGTTTATTCTGTATGTCTCTCTAAGACAAAGTGAGAACAAGTGACTTATCGGAAAGTACTGTACTGTTTCCACAATCCCTGAGGGATCAGGGTTGTTATGTTGAATAGTTGCCAGAAGCTATTCGCTCGTTGGTAAGAGGGGCTCATAGTGGCACTACGAGCTAGCTTGTCTACTGACTAACATATACTCTGGGGTGTCTGGAATCAGTCTGGACACCAATCCCTTAGATTATGTTGTCTAAACATGCAGATCCTATAAAGGTTTGTAGGACCTACACAACATGGCGCGACCAACGTTAGTTTGGTTCTTATTTAACAATCAAATTGGAGTTGTTCAGTTGTACTTTCTCAGAGACCCCTACTCACATTTATCCAGAGAGGTCTGGAGTGGGAAGGGAAAAATCCACTGCAACTGAGTAGGTATTAACCCTGGGCGGGCAACTTCGCTACACCCACGAAGTGGGCGTAGTGTTGCCTACTTCGCCCTCTGCAAAGTAGGCGCAGCAGGCAACACTACGCCCACTCCTTGGGCGTAGCGAAGTTGCCCGCCACCCGCCTCCCTCCCGCCCTCCCGAACATAGCTAATTTCATTAAATGGGCACAAAAAATCAATAAAATACACTTGAGAAACATGAGAAATGTGCATGCACGGCCGCCCGCGCATGTGCATTCGTTAGAAGATGGCGGCTTGAACGAGCAGAGGGAGCCCCGGGACGCCGCGGACAAGGTAAGTGTATTTTATTGATTTTTTTGTGCCCATTTAATGAAATTAGCTATGTAGGGGAGGGGGTCATGTGGCGCGTAGTGGGGCTACGCAAAGTGCGCAGGTGGGTGTAGTTTCTTGCCCACTTTGCGTAGCTTCGCGTAGCCCCACTACGCACACTACGCCCAGGGTTAGTAGGTATATCCTATGTATTGGCTGTAGGTGTATTCAAGCTTGAAGGATTACAGTACCCTACATTGGGCCCGATTCACAGAACTAACTTAAGACAAAATCCTAAACTTACTACCATTTTGGTATTCACAGAAGGCACTTACTCATTTTGGTATTCACAATAGGCACTTACTCATTTCGGTATTCACAGAAGTTAGGAGTCCTAACTTTAGGACTCCTAAATGCCTTCTGTGAATACCGACAGTCTTAAAGTTAGGTTTTTTCTCAGTTTAGGAGTAGGAAAGTTAGGACTCCTAACTTTAGGACTCCTAAATGCCTTCTGTGAATACCGTAAGTCTTAAAGTTAGGATTTTTCTCAGTTTAGGAGTAGTAAAGTTAGGATTCCTAACTTTAGCATTCCTAAATGCCTTCTGTGAATACTGAAAGTCTTAAAGTTCGGATTTTTCTCAGTTTAGGAGTAGTAATGTTAGGACTCCTAACTTTAGGACTCCTAAATGACTTCTGTGAATACCGAAAGTCTTAAATTTAGAATTTTTCTCAGTTTAGGAGTAGTAAAGTTAGGACTCTTAACTTTAGGACTCTTAAACTGAGGAAAATCCTAACTTTAAGACTTTCGGTATTCACAAAAGGAATTTAGGAGTCCTAAAGTTAGGAGTCCTAACTTTACTACTCCTAAACTGAGAAAAATATTAACTTTAAGATTTTTGGTATTCACAGAAGGCATTTAGGAGTCCTAAAGTTAGGACTCCTACAGCCTGATTCATGAAGCGAAATAGCGCCCGCAATGGCTGCGAAAAAGCAATTGCGGGTGCAAAACACGGAAACGGCATTCAAGTACGAAATAGCGAATTCGCAAAAAAATAATAGCGATTTAAATAGCGATTACGCTATAATAGTCGCAGACTCCGGGTAGTCGAGCATTAGCGATACGGAAATAGCGACCAACCACGGAATCTGCGAAATGAATAGCGAAACGCAATATTGTCTCAATCGGCATTCATGAAATAAATACATTAGCGAAAAAGCGCTAATTCGCACGTTTGCGCGGCGCAATTTAAGGACAACTCAAAGCAGGTGGTAACCATAAAAGCCATGATTAAGTAAAATTTGAAAAACTGTTGGCCAATCACCAACAGGTCCAGGCCTGACCAATCACACATAAGGACATTCAGCAGCAGCATCAGGCGTTCCACAATGCCTGGGATGTACATGGTGGTGAGGCGGCGAAGGCTACAGCGAGCAGCACGGAGGAGACGCATGAGGCAGGCAAGGATTTACCGGCAGCGGGTCACCTTGCTGGGCCAAACCAGAGAACAGATTTATGCTAAATACAGGCTGAATGGGGAAATGATCACCTGGCTGATACAAGAACTCGACCCCATCATGCAGCACCCAAGAAGGCGAAACAATTCTGTGCCCACACATGTGCAGGTATTGTGCAGCCTGCACCTCCTGGCCTCCGGCAGTTTCCAGGGCATAGTAGCCGCTGCTGGGGGGATATCCCAGCCCACCATGTCACGCTGCCTCCACACTTTTGTTGACGCCATGCTCAGCCAGCTCCACCGGCACATCACATTTCCCACGAGCCAACAGGAATTGGACCTGACAAAACTACAATTTTATAATGTCGCCCATTTTCCCCATGTCCTCGGCTGCATAGACTGTACCCACGTCGCCATCTGCCCACCAGCTGCCACGGAGTATATGTACCGCAACAGGAAGTCCTACCACTCCCTCAACATACAGATGGTCTGCAATGCCAAGACCATCATCACTGACATTGTGGCCCAGTACCCAGGGAGTACCCATGACTCCTTTATCTTCAGGCACAGCGGACTCCACACACGACTGATCAGGGGAGAGTTTGGGGAAGGACACCTACTTGGTAAGTACACTTTGTCGACAATGTCACATTGCTATGAAGTAACTGCGCTGCACAGGCAATCAACATCTGCTCCTCTCATTCAGGTGACAGTGGCTACGCCCTACGGGAATACCTCCTGACCCCTTACCTCAACCCTGCCACACCTCAGCAACGGCGCTACAATGTTGCGCACATCCGGACAAGGAACTGTATAGAAAGGACATTTGGCCTGCTCAAGAGCAGGTTCCGTATACTGCACAAGACAGGTGGGGCCATGTATTACAGTCCTGCAGCGTGCTGCCGCATTGTGGCTGTCTGTGCAATGCTTCATAACATTGCAACCAAGCGCCGGATACCTGTTGACATCTCAGGCAGTGAATCTGAGGGGGACGACCGGCCACCAGCACATGCGCACCATGCACGCGGGGAGAACCCAGCTGAAGGCCACAGACGTCGCAACCACATCACAGCTAACAATTTCTAGCCCACCCCCTTCCCCCACCCCACATATCACAATTGCATGCAAAATGTAATGATTACACAAGGCTAATGTGTGCAGTAAAATAAATGTATTTGTTTCATTCACAAGAAAAAGGTTATGGTTTCAACTATTTACAAATTACAGTATTCCTGCATACTGCATGTGAAGGTTCATGGCAGGCTTAGCGTCAGCCTGCGCCAGTGTCCCTCACACAGTGTCATTGGCGCCTCTGGCGCATAATGCCCAGGCGCCGTTGAGGCTCATCCTCATCCTGGGCAGCTGTACCAGGCGTAGCCCTGGTGCTGCGCCTAGGTGGCGGGACCTGCGTGGCAGAGTGGCTGCTCACGCTGGAGGCACCCTCACTAGCATCGTCTCCCCCTACAATGGCCGGTAGCACAGGTGTATGAAGTGCCGTCACGGCGGTGGTCAGGTGCTCCAGCACCCTAGTGATGTCCTCGCAGCACTGGACCAGTTGGTGCTGCTGGGTGAGGGAGCGCCGCGACAGCTGGGTGGGGGCATTTGCTGCCACATAATTTGACCTACTATAGGCCGACAGCCGGCTCATCAGCTGGTGGTGGCGCCTGCTTGCAACACTGCGGTGTTTGAAGAGCGCAGCAGTGTTCTCCTCCATGGCCGTCGTCATGCGGTCCATGGCCGCCGTCATGCGGTCCATCCGCTCTCCAACTCCCGCCACATTGCGGCCAATTTTATGCAGCTGGAGCTGGATGGCTCCTTGCTGCTGCGACTGGCGCTGGTGGATTCGGAGCATGCGCCGCTCCACGCTCATGCAGGCATGGAGATGCCCATTGCCCCTCCTGCTGTTCGGCCGCTGTGTTGCGGATGTGGCTGGCCCAGATCTGGTTGCACGAGCTGCAGGTGGTGTAGCAGCTGGTGTTGCTGGTGCGGCAGGAACTGGAGGCACATTGGTGGGGTGCCTGGCTCTGGCAGCCGGTTGGCCGGCAGATGTAGGAGCACGTACGGTGGGGGGCCTGGCCTTGGCAGCCGGTTGGCCGGAAGATGTAGGAGCAGGTACGGTGGGGGGCCTGGCTGCTGGTGTTGGTGCAGCGGCAGCTGCAGGAGCAGGTACGGTGGGGGGCCTGGCTGCTGGTGTTGGTGCAGCGGCAGGGGCTGGTGGCTGGGTTTCGGGTACTGATTCCTCCTCCTGGGCCTCCTCATCAATCTGCAGCCTCTCGCTGTCACTGCTATCATCGCCACCTGTGAGGGTAAGTGGATACTCATTAGGTGCATGTTACTGTCAGACGTGCAGATGTTACATGCATGCTGGGTGTCATTCCCTGGATGGCTGTGGATTTGCGCACTTTGGAACCTTTCTGGCCGCATTGTGGTACTACTACATTGTGGACATACTACATCTCCCACAATGCTTCAGGGCATTTCCTGATGCACAACATAGGCATGACTAAGGGCCAATGAGTGAGCCTATTTGGTCAGGGACGGTCATAGGGGACAGGGTCGCAGTCGCATGCCACTTACCTTGGGTGTCTTGGGTGGGGCGGGAGGAGTCCAGAGGGGTCACGCCAACACACGCCTCCCTCTCCAAGGTGTTCTCAACCTGGTCCTCCAGGGGTGTGTTGGGTGGGACAGTCGGTCCGCCACCTCCAGTGCCCGATGCCTCACCAAGGCGCTCCGCCACCCTCTCCTTGGCACGCCCTCGGAGGTCGTACCAGCGCTTCTTCAGCTCCTCCAACGACCTGTCCGCCACGCCCACCGAGTTTACGCTGGAGGCTATCCCCAGCCAGATCCTCCGCTTGTCCTGCTCTGGGACCTTTCTGGAGTTGGTACCAAACAGCCTGTCGTGGTTGGCCACCACCCCTTCAATCAGGTTCTCCAGCTCCTGCTCGGAGAACTTGAGCTTGCGCTTTCATCCAGCGCTGTTGCTGGGGCCAGGGACAGGTTCCTCGGACATGGCGGTCGCTATTTCTGCCGTTTCTGGAGTCGCTAACGGTGCTTTAGCGTCTGCTTTCCGTCGTGCACACTCGAAGGATAGCGTCACTGTGGTGTTTGGGGGTGGGAACTGGCTGCTTCCTGGTTGTGATGTCATCACGGTGCTCGGAATGCGTCTTCCCGTTTTCCCGATCGCGCGAGAATGCGACTCGCATTCCCGATCGCACGGGATTGCGAGTCGCAATCCTGTGCGATCGGGATTGCGAGTCGCAATCCCGTGCGGATCGGGATTGCGAGTCGCAATCCCGTGCGATCGGGATTGCGAGTCGCAATCCCGATCGCAGGTAGCCGGGAATAGCGATTTTCTGCGTTTTTTGTAGGTCGCTAACGCCTTTAGCGCCCGCGTGCGAGTCGCTATTTTTTCCCCGAAAAGTACATGAATGCCGTTTTGCGTTTCCTCAATAGCGAGTCGCTATTAATCGCTATTAGGGACACGCAAAACGGCCCGTACATGAATCAGGCTGCTAACTTCTGTGAATACCGACATGAGTAAGTGCCTTCTGTGAATACCAAAATGAGTAAGTGCCTTCTGTGAATACCAAAATGGTAGTAAGTTTAGGATTTTGCCGTAAGTTAATTTTGTGAATCGGGCCCTGAGTGCATAAAACTAAGGGTGGGCGTGGTTCGCGAATTAGCGCTACGTGTAGCTACGTAAAGTGCACTTAGCACTACGCGAACTGTGTAGTAGCATGGTCGCACTATGCAAGATGTCGTTTTCAATGATTACACAGTGCGGACAAGCATCCCGCACTGTGCAATCATTGAAAACAGCATCTTGCATAGTGCGAGCTGTACTTTTCTGCCGCTCGAGTAGATTTTTACTCGAGCTGCAGCTTTCTTAATGTGGACTGGTAGTTTCTCATCGCGAGCATGCGCGACCACTCGCAATGAGAAACCTAGCCTCCCTGCGTTGAGAATCTCGCCGTGAGGTTTATTTTCCATGCTCGCGATCGGCAACTTGATGTTGCTGATCGCGAACAAGGAAAAAGTCTCGCGAGGATGTAATTTTGCTTGCTTGCAGTCCCCAACATGATGTTGAGGACTGCAAGCAAGCAAAAAAATGACTGCTGCACTATGCTATGCTACGCAAGTTTGCACTGTGCTACGTGCAGTTCGCGTAGTGCGAAGTTGCACAAACTTCGCAAACTATGCGAGCATAGCGTAGTGCTTTGCCCAGGGTTACATACAACCTTTCTTACTCTCTTTGAAACTATTTATTTTCTATTCTAACAATGTCTGTTGAAGATAACGCAGTGGCAGCACTACATGTTAATGCACAGCAGAGGCAGAGGAGGAAGGTGCTATGAACATTTCCGAAAATGTTGCACTTACTTTATAATAAGCAGATGTTAGAGTCCCAGCATTAGGTGGGACTGTTACCTTCATGGTTGAGGCACACAAAGCATGCAGAAAGGAGGTGTTCTATTAGTGGTTTAAATTCCCACCTGCAGATGCACACAAATATATTTCATTCTTTCACTCCAGATGAAATACCAGAAGAATACAGTGCATACGAGGACATAGAGGTCTGGTTAATGTACCAGTAACATATAAACTGGTTAAAAGGTGCCTTCCCGGGGCGTGGCCAAGATGGCGGCATGAGCAGACGCATTCTTCCGAGCTCCCGCCGCCGGCCTCTAACAGCGAGGGCTCCCGTTGAACGGAGCCCCTTCTCAGCACCCCCAGCAACCAGTCCGGCACCTCCCGCGACTCCGGAGCTCGGCGGGGGCCAACAGCGCGGAGATGGAGCTGATCGGGCGTCGGCAGCCGCAAGGCCTAAAGCGTGGCCTGTCGCCGTGGCACGCAGGGGAGGCGTGGCCGCAGGTCTTCAGGGCGGCTGTCGAGCTGAGAGGCTGCAGATCGGGGACGATCTACGAGAGAACCGAGGTGGAGCTGGCGGGCCCGGCCCGCGCATATCCTTTGTATGAGGCGCCAGGCGCAAATCCCGCTTGGTAGCTACTGCGGGCCCGCCACACTTCCGATCCAACAAGCCAGTGCAGGATCTGCCGTGGGCCACATAGGTAAGGAGGAAGGTGCAATGGCAGACTGCGGCGGGCACCCCGAGTGCGTTGGCTTCGAGCGGACCGTGTGGCGGCCAGACCAGAGAGGGGAAGAGACACTGCGGAGGCCGGCCCACCCATGTGACTGGCCGGCGGGGAGGTGGAGTGCGGCAGTGCCCGAGAACGACGGAGGTGGAGTAGGCCCGGCGTGGTACTCGGAAAAGATCACAGCGGGTGATGATAGAGGCCCGGGGAGGGACTTGAGAGGAGAGAGGGAAGAGCTCCCGGGGACCGCCATCTACCCTCACGGCCCTAACCCTTTGTTTTGGTCGGAGCCATACCAGGACAGGAGGCGGGCGAGCACAGGCCAGACTTTGGTGCGGTTAGGTGGCACGAGAAGAGAAAGGGCGGCCTCCGGGTTGCTACGAAGCAGGAGCACTACGGCTCGAAAGTGCCAGGGTCCGCACAGCTAGTGAAGGCAGAGCAGATACCCACGGCCCAAGAGACGATCGGTGGTTGAGCGGATCACCTCACGCGCCACTGACGGGAGGAGCGGTGATAATGTCGGGGACAAGGGCCCGTAAGGAAAAAACAGTGAAAGACTTGTTTGGCAAGGCCCAGCCGTCCCCTACACCCAAGGACAAACCAGCGATGGAGGCCCGGCAAGCCGACAAGGTGACAGTCGGCGCAGAGCCAATCACGATGGCCTTCCTGGAGTCTCTATTCTCGACCCTTAGGGATGACATCCATACACTCAAGAAGGAATTTTCAGAGGAGATCCGGGCAGTACGGAGGGACATGGACGGTATTGGTGAACAGGTGATGGAGCTCGAAACAAAGCAAGATGGCCGCGATGTCGAACTAGAGGCGTTGCAACAGGAGACAGGAGATCATACGTATCCATGATCAGCAGGTGGACTTGCAATCGCATCTTGAGGATCTTGAAAACTGTTCTCAGCGACACAACATTCGGATTCGGGGGTGGCGATGTCAGAAGACACTAGAGACCTCTTCAAGTTTACTAGGGATCTTTTCAACCACATCCTGGTACGCCCACCGGACGCTGAGCTGACGATCGACAGAGCGCATAGAGTCGGGCCACAGCGATCTGGGGCGTCACCCCCGGCAGACATTTTAGTCTGTGTGCAAGACTTCCGAACCAAAGAAACCATCCTTCAGAAGGCGCGGTGGTTGCACCCCATCGCCTTTCACAGCCATTCGCCAACTCTCTTTCAGGACTTGTCAACCCTCACATTGCAGAAACGCCGGGCCTTCAAGCCCGTCACAAATTATCTCCAGCAACAGGCCATATCTTACAGCTGGGGCCACCCATTTCGGATTGTGTTGAAATTAAACAATAAGCTCTATCAGTTCCGCTCGTTGAAGGAGGCCTGTCAGCTGCTAGGCATTGACCTGCCTAAGGAGGAAGAAGAGCCGGCGACGCACTCTGGTGGGTCCGGGGGTTCATCATCCCAGTGGCGCCAAAAGCGTGGACGGCGTCGGGTCAAGAAACCCCCAAAAACTGAGATCGAGGATGGCCAGAGAGCAGCGGTGGTAGCGGTAGCGTCGGACTTGACCTCCTCGCAGCCGGGATGAGCATACTGTTTGAGTGCCTTGAGACTGGGGTCTGCTGGTCACTTCTACGGGGTCGGTGGTGGGGGGGTAGGAAGGGCGCCCTGACTGGACGTACCCCCCCCACACTACTTTTCAACCAATCATCTTTAAAGATGATGGACAATGGTTTGGTACTTTACTTCTTTATTTTTTATTTCATTGTTCAGGGGGTTATGCAGGAGGGGGTAGGGGGGCTGGAAGTTGGGGGGGAAGGTGGGGGGAGTTTCAGGAGGGTTCGGGGGGAGGGGATGGGAGGAGTCTTTGGGGGGGACGGGTGGGGTTCCAGGTCCTGGGGGGTCCTCTGATAGCTATAGGCCTGGGTGTTCAGGTAACTGTCGAGTGGCACGAAGGGCAACACATTTGGAGTAAAGAGTGGTATGTCAGAGGGGGCTCTGCAGAGGGGTGGGTGGACCTTTTGGGCTCTGAGCGGAGGAGGGAAGAGATGACTTATACCAGCTACTGAATTGCGAATTCTCTCCCTGAATGTCAGGGGACTAAACAACCCAGTCAAGCGCAAAGCAGTCCTCTCCCTCTTAGAACACTCCAAGGCAGATAAATGCCTCTTACAAGAGACGCATCTACTGCCAAAGGACTGCATGCGGATGAAGGCACGCAGCTTCCCACACCAATTTTTTTCTTCTGCGCCGACTAAAACGGCAGGGGTTGCGATACTGGTGGCCCAGTGCTTCAGGGGGAAGGTGTTACAGAAGGGAGCAGAGATAAGAGGGAGGTTGTATTCATATTGTTTTTCCCTGGGTGGGTCCGAATTCACGATCTGCTTAATTTACGCTCCTAATGAGCAGCAGGAACGGTTCTTTTACCTAGCACTTAGCGAAGTGGCGGCCTCTGCAGATCGCCACATTCTGGTGGGCGGGGACCTTAATCTAGTGTTCGACAACACCCTAGACAGATCGGCCCAGCGCTCCACGCAGGCAGGGACCCTCTCCAGCGGGGGACAGACCAGGTTGGAAGAGTTGGGGCTGGTAGACCTCTGGCGCAGCTTTTACCCAGACACTAGAGAGTATACCTATTACTCAAATGCCCACCGTACATATGCGCGTTTGGACTATTTCCTAGCTTCCACCTCCCTTCAGGCCTTGACTTCTACAGTGGACATTGGCACCGCATCACTTTCTGACCATGCTCCCATCTCCGTGGTGTTCACCTTTCCTCCAGTGACGCGGCCCACGCGCTGCTGGAAACTAAGAGACACGCTATTACATCGCAAAGACGTCATTGACAAAATGAACGGGGCTATCACTGATTACCTATGCCACAATCACACTTCTGACACCTCACCGGCAACACATTGGGCAGCGCTTAAGGCAGTTTTGCGCGGCGAATTCATAGTGGTTTCGGTGGCTGAGAATGTAGAGAGGGAGAACAAAAAGGGGAAAGTTAACACAGAAGGTGAAGGAATTGGAGCACATGCATCAAAGAACGGGCGCACCCAGGATCTGGAAACAATTGAAAGCAGTGAGGCAACAGTTAAGAGCACTAGATCAGGACAGGGCGGAATATGCGGCACTGTGGGT
The DNA here is from genome assembly GCF_964261635.1 of Lissotriton helveticus. Taxonomy (NCBI): domain Eukaryota; kingdom Metazoa; phylum Chordata; class Amphibia; order Caudata; family Salamandridae; genus Lissotriton; species Lissotriton helveticus. Next base: position 1,257,011,047 of record NC_136065.1, on the reverse strand, counting down.
GAGACACATGTATTACACAGGAGGGGACAGATGCGGGCAGTTGTTGGGTTGTGCACTCAGAGAGACTAGGCATCGACACATGGTGAAGGAGATTGAGAGGGAAAATGGAGGTCTAGCGATGGAAGACACAGAGATAGCTACAGCATTCAGTGACTTCTATACCTCCTTATATACCGGATCCCAGTTGGACCAGAACGCCGGGGAGTCCTTCCTGGCTACTATTCCTCTCCCGGCCCTTACACTAGAACAATCCGAGCTCCTAGAACGCAACATCAGACCGGAAGAAGTAATTACCAACATCCAGGCTAAAGCTGGGGAAGGCACCCGGGCCTGACAGCTTCACCCCGCTATTCTACAAGAAGTTTTGCTCCCGAGTAGTTCCCCTGCTTACCGTTCTCTTTAATTCCTTCTCAGACCCAGGCGCTAATCCAAGGGACCTCCTGGAGGCTACTATTTCTGTTATTCCCAAACCCAGGAAGGACCATTCGAAGTGCGAGGCATACCAGCCCATATCACTACTTCATATAGATCTTAAACTTTATACCAGCATATTGGCAGCGAGACTGGCTCCGCTTATGCCGGGCCTAATTGAGCCAGACCAAGCGGGATTTATCCCAGAGCGGCAAACTGCAGACAACACCAAGAGGGCTCTGCATTTAATGGAGAAGGCACTCGGACACCTGGGGAGTACATGATGCTCGCGATCGATGCTGAAAAAGCATTTGATCGTGTTCACTGGCCATACTTAGAACAGGTCTTGGTCAAGGCAGGGATGGGAGACAAACTCCGCACATGGATCCTGAATTGTTACACGTGGCCCTCCGCGACGGTACGGGTCAATGGCTGCTCCTCGCCCCGCTTTCCCATCGAACGGGGAACGAGACAGGGATGTCCTCTGTCGCCATTGCTCTTTGCTCTCTACATGGAGCCGTAGGCTCAGGCAATGAGGCTTGCCCCCCCCAGTTAGTGGGATTACATTTGGGGCATATGTGCATACCATCAGCTTATATGCTGATGATGTCCTCTTATCGCTATCCTCACCCAGGGAGTCATTGTCGGCGAGTGTCGAAATATTAGATTTGTTCTCGCAGGTGGCGGGATTCAAAGTTAATATGAGCAAGTCGGTGGCGCTAGACCTTTCATTGGAGGGCCCCACCCGGGCTCATTTGCAGGAGCTCTTCCCCTTCCGCTGGGCATCGGACGCCATACCCTACCTGGGAATCCAACTGGCAGCTACACTACAGGACAGGGTCCGCCTTAACTATGCCCGCCTTTGTCAGACTGTCAGGTCGGAGCTGGGTAGATGGAGACACCTTCCACTATCCTGGTTGGGCAAAGTGGCTGCCATAAAAATGACTATCCTCCTGCAGATTCTCTACCTGTTCCGCGCTATACCCCTGCGGCCGCCTGAGGGCTGGATCCGCCAAACCCAATCTGAGCTGGCTCAATTTATATGGAACGGCAGGCGGCCGAGAATGAAACTCAGGCTGGCAACACTACCGCCTGAGAAGGGGGGATTAGGGCTCCCTGACTTGCTGCTCTATTACCAGGCGGCGCAGTTGCGGACGCTGGTAGACTGGAGTAAATGGGTATCGGAGAAGCACTGGCTTTTTCAAGACCAGGCAGTAGCGGGTCGCCCATTCCTGGAGGTCCCCTTCCTGCGACATCAACACCGTCCCCCTAACCTATACGCCTCGCATATCACAAGGGTTCCGCTGGAGGTGTGGGACCAGGTGAACATCAAACACGAACTTACGACCTTCCAGTCTCCGCTTACGCCCTGCTAGATAATCCTGATATTGGTCCCGGCCAAGACTCAGCGGCTTTTGCCCGGTGGCGCCCGGCGGGGTGCAGGTCTTTTATTACACCTTTACGCGCAGGGGGGGGGGTCATTTCCTTTGACGCCTTCCGCCAAGAATTTGGCATGCCGGAACAGGAACGGCTCAGTTATTGCCAGGCTCGACACTGGGCACTTAATGAGCAGACCAGGGAGGGGGCGGATCGGAGACTTAGTCCCTATGAATACTGGTTGATTACACGAAAGTCAGACAAAAAACTCATATCGGACCTTTACCGCATGCTTTTAGGTCGCTATACAGTTATTTATAAGTCAGGGAAAGCACGCTGGGAGAAAGACTTAGGGCGTACCCTCAGCAACAAGGATTGGGAGGGCATTTGTTACCGGGAGCGACACTCGGCCTACCATATGGGCTTGACTGACACCCTCACCAAGGTCACTTCATACTGGTATTACACTCCGGAAAAGCTCCATGAGATGGATCGCAGCAAGGAGGCATTCTGTTGGCGCGAGTATGGAGGGAGGGGCACTCTAGTTCACATACTATGGGAGTGTCCACATTTGCAGGAATACTGGAAGCTGACCCTGGATGAAGTGGACTTGCACTTCGACACGTCTATCCCTAGGTTCCCTGCCTATGTTTTGCTATGCCTGCCCAACCCCATTACTTACCCATTGTGCTCACGCAGGGGTCAACTAATCGCCATAGCTCTGAGTGCCGCATTACAGAATATTCTATCCCATTGGCGTACCACCCATGTCCCCACTTTTCAGGGCTGGTTATACGGTCTCTGGCATGTCCTGGGCATGGAAAAGTTGTCCCTGATTGTGAAAGAGGAGGGTGACAAATATTTGGAATTATGGCAGCCCTTTCTAGCATTGCTGGCAACGGAATTCAGGGAAGTGACTTGTCCCAGATACTTACGGTTACTGAGGCTTTCGCCTTTCGAAGGTGTGGGACCATTCGGCTATATGACTCAGTGGCTACAGGAGGATATCGGACCTGGAACAGGGGTGGCGGGTCGGTAGGGGGGGGGACAGGGGGAATCGGGAGGTGGGATTTGGTTACTGTTTATTTGTTTATATGTGCATATGCCTTTTCAAACTAACCCAGCGGCCATGGCAGTGATCACACGGCCACGTTAAGTTTTACTTGGCTTATCTTCACTGCTCCTTTTATGATGGCACCTGTCATATCATTGCTGTGTATATGTCTTGCATTGTACTATGTATGTGTGTATCTTTATTTGTCAATAAACAAATTTAATACTAAAGGTGCCTTCCCACACACCACTGAAAAAGCGAGAATCGCTCTGCTCAGAAGAGACGGAGCAACTTGGCCAGTTCTGGCTGCTTACACACCACATCCAGAAGTTGACACATTGCCACTAGCAGATGTATGCCTGCTCCACAAAGAAATAATAAAACTTTACAGAAGTCTGTTTGTTATGAAAATACTCACACTTCAGCCAACAAAGGTAACACCAACAAGTCAACTCCAAGGGACCACAACTAAAATCACCACATAAACACTGAACTCAGTTATGGGAAGAATGTCCACTAAAAGTTAGCAAATGCCCTTCTGGATAGCAGAGAAAATAGCACAGTCAGAAGCAGTGTTTGCACACACAGGCCCAGATTAAAAACACAGAATACTGACAATTTGCTTGCCAGTGGGGATAGCTCCCCCGATAGAGGATTGAACCAATTCGAGTACAGTCTTTGCTGCCATCTACACCAAGGCTCATGGCACCCCTTCAATAGCAGTGATACCAGAAGTATTAAGACAAATACAGAATGAGTATGGAGCAGAACCTGCTCTAAACGTAGGGATGAAATTAAAAGGCAATTTTTCCCAGGTATCTACAGTTATGCTGCAAACATAAAAGAGGAGGCAGCTGTGGTGGCTGTATGCCAACGCCTGAGGGAATGCATTTCTGCACAATAGGAGCTGGATTTACCCAAAATTGTCGAAGACAAATATGCTGAATTAGGTAGAGATAACTTGGGAGCTAGACCTATGACACCATAAGTAATTGGTAATTCTGAAAAGAATAACGCTAAGCAAGCAACAGGTTCTTCTAAAAAAAAAATGGGATAATAAACAACAACAAAAAAAGCAGAATGCATCACAATCACAGCGTGGGTCTCCTCAACAAGAGCCCTCCGACAGAAGGTAGAACCTTAAAATCTATGATAATATTAAAAAACCTGACAGGTATCGGGATACTGATACATGTTCCTCTTGTTCATTTCAGGGTTCATCAAAAACTCAGAGAGGGAAGGATCGTCAGAAGACAGATTGGAAGAGCAAGCCAAGCCAAGAGATACACATCGCACTTCAGACTATAATATTAATAAAGAAGATAAACCAAAATCAAAACCTCAATTTAAAAAGAAGAAAGTAGCTGGCCTTAAAATAGAAAGGCCCAGGGAATGAGCTCTGATGATTCTAGACAGCATAGCAGAAGTAACAATAGCTCACCAGAACCTGATGGAATTTCTGGTGACAGCGGCATTGAATGAATACATCATGGTGGAGACACCTGATACTAGGGTAAGTGTCCCACACCAATTATACGAAGTAACACTCCATATGGAGGGGGACATACCCAGGAAAGTGAAAGGTATCTTTTAGGAGAGCCTGTTCTTTGGATACAACATCCTTTTAGCATAAAATATTCTCCGCCTGAGTTTGTTATTGACTGCCCAAAAGAAGAAACAGTTATTTTACAAGCCTTCTCCGACTTCGTTCCAGAATCACTAAAACATTCATACTCGCAGAAGTGGGAGGTAGCACTAGCTCCTGCATTATACAGCAATCATGTAGGGTGGGATGTTGAGTCAACTTACCATGAAGTCGCAGTAATACTCCAACTTCACAGACAATACCCAATAAAACATGACGTGAAAAAACAAGTCAGATAGATCTTAGATCAACCTGAATACCAAGGTGTAATATAAAATTGCACCTCTTCCATGAATATTCCTTTGTTTTCCGTAATGAAACTTAACAATTCAAACCATCTAGTTTTAGACTACAGGCATTTGAACACATGCATAAAAACATTTGAAGTACAGAATGTACACAGTGCTGCATTAATGAATAATATTGTACAAAAAAGTTAAAAACAACACTATATATCTCTAATGGATTTTTTTGACAAAATATAGTGCCTAAGAGGAGACATTTGACAGCATTTTCAGGCCTCAGCTCTCAACGTCAGTGTTGTAGACTGCCCCAAGTATAAGAATATCCCCGGATTGTTCTCAGCAAGGGTATCAGAGCTACTTCAACATGTTGATGAGGAGGCATTGTCTTATTTGAATATGTGATGCTACATTGCATTAAGCATGGGCGTAAAATCCGTTCCGTTCGCGGAATTTGAGGATTTTCTGCAATTTCGCGGTCCGCGAATCTCGCGAAATTGCAGAAAGATCCGCGAAATCGCATTCGGGATGGATTTTCAAAAACTGAAGTACATGAAGCACTTACAGTGTTACAGCAGGTGCCCAAGTTGAAGCTAATTTCTTTGTAACCATTTACAAAATGGTTACAAAGAAATTAACTTCAACTTGGGCACCTGCTGTAACCCTGTAAGTGCTTCCTGAGCGGCGCCTCCAGAGTTGTTGCCTACTTGCAACTATTCTCTGACCCTGCTTTGACCCTCGAAGCAGGGTCAGAGAATAGTTACGAGTATGGCACAATGCTCCAGGCTGTCACAAAAATTAAACCACAACAGGAAGCACTTACAGATAAGGAAGCAGGTGCCGGACTTGAAGCTCAAATTCAGTAACACATTAACCAGCCCCCGGTTGAGGCTGAGCAGGTGTGCTTACTCCCCATAATCTACAGTGGTGAACCAGAGGTTGCTGTGATGAACCAGAAGGTGCAGTTGTGAACCAAAGGGTGCTGTGATGAACCAGAGGGTGGCAGTGGTGAACCAGAGGGTGGCAGTGGTGAACCAGAGGGTGGCAGTGATGAACCAGAGGGTGGCAGTGATGAACCAGAGGGTGACAGTGATGAACCAGAGGGTGGCAGTGGTGATCTAGAGGGTGGCAGTGATGAACCCGAGGGTGGTAATGGTGAACCAGAGGGTGGCAGTGATGAACCAGAGGGTGGCAGTGGTGAACCAGAGGGTGTTGTGATGAACCAGAGGGTAGCAGTGATGAACCAGAGGGTGACAGTGATGAACCAGAGGGTGGCAGTGGTGAACCAGAGTGTGGCAGTGATGAACCAGAGGGTGGCAGTGGTGAACCAGAGGGTGGCAGTGTTGAACCAGAGGGTGACAGCGATAAAACAGAGGGTGGCAGTGAAAACCCAGAGGGTGGCAGTGATGGACCAGAGGGTGACAGTGATGAACCAGAGGGTGGTAGTGGTGAACCAGAGGGTGCTGTGATAAACCAGAGGGTGCCACGGGTGAACCAGAGGGTGGCAATGATGAACCAGAGGGTGGCAATGATGAACCAGAGGGTGGCAGTGATGAACCAGAGGGTGGCAGGTGTAAACCAGAGGGTGGCAGTGGTGAACCAGAGGGTGGCAGTGATGAACCAGAGGGTGGCAGTGATGAACCAGAGGGTGACAGTGGTGAACCAAGGGTGCTGTGATGAACCAGATGGTGGCAGGGGTGAACCAGAGGGTGGCAGTGGTGAACCAGATGGTGGCAATGGTGAACAAGAGGGTGGCAGTGATGAACCAGAGGGTGGCAGTGGTGAACCAGAGGGTGACAGTGATGAACCAGAGGGTGGCAGTGATGAACCAGAGAGTGGCAGTGGTGAACCAGAGGGTGGCAGTAATGAACCAGAGGGTGGCAGTGATGAACCAGATGGTGGCAGGGGTGAACCAGAGGGTGGCAGTGGTGAACCAGAGGGTGGCAGTGGTGAACCAGAGGGTGACAGTGATGACACAGAGGGTGGCAATGATGAACCAGAGGGTGGCAGTGATGAACCAGAGGGTGGCAAGGGTGAACCAGAGGGTGGCAGTGATGAACCATAGGGTGGCAGTGATGAACCAGAGGGTGACAGTGGTGAACCAGAGGGTGCTGTGATGAACCAGATGGTGGCAGGGGTGCACCAGAGGGTGGAAGTGGTGAACCAGAGGGTGGCAGTGGTGAACCAGAGGGTGGCAGTGATGAACCAGAGGGTGGAAGTGGTGAACCAGAGGGTGTTGTGAAGAACAAGAGGGTGGCAGTGATGAACCAGAGGGTGACAGTGATGAACCAGAGGGTGGCAGTGGTGAACCAGAGGGTGGCAGTGGTGAACCAGAGGGTGGCAGTGATGAACCAGAGGGTGGCAGTGGTGAACCAGAGGGTGGTGCTGCTAAACTGCCCGGGAGCCTTGTGGGTGTAAGCCCCTGCGCTGCTGAGCTGCCCAAGGGTTGTGAGCCCACGCCTTACTGAACTGCCCCGGGGCCCAGAGGGTGTGAGCCCCCGTGCTGCTGAACTGCCACGGAGCCCTCTCAGTGTGAAAATCATTCATGCTCAATTGCCTGGGAGCCCTCTGGGTGTGAGCACACATTGTGCTAAGTGTCCCCCTCCCCCCAGTACATATATACCCGTACCGCACAGCACCATTATGCTCTTGCTCCATGAAGTCTGGTGCCTGGATGCTCCTGATCCGTGTAGGTGGTACCACCGTCTGGTGCAGTCAAACTGTAAAGTCATAACTTGCTACACAGCACCAAGAAACACGTGTCCCCCCTGGCACCGGTATGCGCCTGTACCAGGCATGGAGCACCCGCATACCACTGTACCCTACTGCCCAGCGCCAGCATATGCCTGTACGGGGCAGTTTAGTATGAGATGTGATATTGTCCAGCAGCAGCAGCTGCATGCGCCTGAACCGACAGAGCAGGATCAGAATTGCTTTGTACCAACACGCGCAGCAGAGCTATCTTGGACATCTGAAGGATTCTGGGGTCCTGTGCCAAATGTATTTTTGCATCCATGAGTTTCCCGAGCGCCATCCCTGTGTAGCTCCTGTGACCAGGAGGCTGCTTTTTCCTCATGTGCTGCTCTGCTCGGTCTCTGACCCTTTATTAACAAGATGCATGTGAACTCGCATTGAAACCCCGCCTGTTTGGCCCCATCCACCACACACTAGCGGTATGAAACGTCTGCCGCCCGTCCCCACTATAATGGCCAGCTCACTCAAGGGACCTCGGCGCCTTTTGGCGCGCTGGCAAAGTTACAGGCATACGTGGACACATATTTGTGCAAATGGCACAAAAATCCGCGAGTTTGCGGGAAAATTCGTGAACTCGCTGACTTTTTTTGCAATTTTGCACGAATTCGCAGACCGCGAATTCGCAAATTTCGCCCATACTTACATTGCATGCCAGTACAATGCAGTGTTATAATGACTGCAGTGTTACATCGCATACCATTACAACACAAGTAGTTACAACCACTTGCTGTAGGGGCGCTGAATGTTGGAATAGTATAATTTATGATTTCTACTCCGGTCAGTGCAACACTAGAGAAGGTGTTGGATTTTAAATCCAACACATTCTGCCCACTACAGCAAGTCGTTGTAATGACTTGCATTGTAATGGTTTGCAATGTAACAACGTGGTCATTTTAGTGGCCGCATTGTAATGGCATGCGATGTATCGCATATGATGTAAAGGATGTCTCCCATCCTATATAGATGATATTTATCTGACAGACAATAAACTATTGGATCATTTGGCAGGGGTGAACAACATCATTTTTGGGTTCGCCTCAAAGCGCTACACATTTTACTTTAAAAAATCAAAAAATACCCACCTCTATGTCCTATTTGTAGAATATGAGCTTTGAAATGAAGGGGAAAGCTTGGCAGCAGTTTTTTTTTAGAAAATGTACATTGCTCCAACCTCTAAAGACTCTGAAAAACTCAATTTTAGGGTTCCTAAATTTTGGCAGAACATACATTTGGGTTTACGCAGAAAAGGTGAAACCTGTCTACGACTTAATTAAACTCGATTTCTCAGTCCAACGTTAGAAACGGGAACATACAGAAATTCTTCATTCTCTACAAGCTGACATGATAGCTTCCAAGCACTTACACACATGTGGAAACACTATGAATTTGGAGATACAAGTAATAGTGGGTCATACCAATTGCATACCAATTGCATACAAATCACGCAAACGCTAAAATGCATTTTGCATCAACCGAAAAAATTCTGACAGCAGTACAGACTGCTGTATTGAGAGAAAGTCCACAAAAGTGTAACAGGTACCCTTCTAAATGTAGGGGACAGGGCCAATTTACAAAGTATAAAGGTAGTGTCCCCCACGTGACACTGTGTTTCCTTATATGCCAGGCACTCCCCTATTCACACCTCTACCACACACACCTAAACCACGGAACCCCAATTATATGTAATAATGTCTCATCTTCTTATTATAGTAGTGGTGTACTGTCGAAATATTAAAAATATTCAAAACAGTGCTTATTTTAATAAAAGCAGAGCCTGATAAATACTAGTATTACTCACAGAGGGATTTATCAACGGATATACAGGCACAATCTATACATCAATGTACATAGATTAAAAACACATTAAATCATCAGTAACACATTGAAAAAGCACAATATTGTCTGGCACATGGCTACCCATATGTACATGTGAAATAACCAAAACCCTATAGTTGTCAACGCAGCGTTTCGATGGATAAAACTCGATAGGACCACCTTATTCAGGACTCTAATTTTATGACAACAGTAATCTGTTTGTTATTATTCAAGGGATATGTATTTGTTCAAGAAGAACTTCCAGGACAAGTTGTGTTCTTCACTGGGTGGCATTAATTGAGCCCCCAGGATACTTCAGTTATTCGGAAACATCAAACTACCGCTTCCAAACGGTTGTCTGGTCAGGCACGCAACTCAATTAGAGCCCCCAAGAAAATCTTTTTCATAATGTGGAGCCAGGTCAAATGTTTTCTTTCTTCTAATTCTTTCCTCTCGCCAGGTTCTCTACCATACTCCTTATGGAGTCAGGGTCATAAATGTTTTAGCTTGTGCAAAGTCCTGTCTACACGATCGGGTATCCTTCTCCTTTAAGGATCGTGTAGACGGGTCTTTGTACAAGCTAAAACATTTATGACACTGACTCCAGTGAAAAACACAATGTGATGTATAAATTGTGCCTGTATATATATTGATAAATGACTCTGTCAATCAATCAATCAATCAATCATGGTATTTATAGAGGGCACTAAATACCCGTGAGGGTCTCAAGGCGCTAGGGGGGGACACTGCTACTGTTCGAAGAACCAGGTCTTGAGGAGTCTCCTGAAGGTTAGGAGGTATTCGGTCTGCCACAGGTAGATTGGGAGGGTGTTCCATGTCTTGGGGGTGAGGTGGGAGAATGATCTGCCGCCGGCCGTTACTCTTCAGATGCGGGAGGACGGTGGCGAGGGCGTGGTCGGCGGAGCGGAGATGGCAGGTGTGGGTGTTGAATCTGAGTCGGCTGTTGAGGTACGCTGGTCCTGTGTCGTGGAGTACCTTGTGTGCGTGGGTGAGGAGTTTAAAGGTTATCCTCTTGTAGATGGGGAGCCAGTGCAGGTCTTTCAGGTGGGGTGTAATGTGGCTGCGACGAGGGATGTCGAGGATCAGGCGTGCGGAGGCGTTCTGGATGCGTTGGAGCCGTTTCAGGAGTTTGGCTGGGGCTCCTGCGTAGAATGCGTTGCTGTAGTCCAGTCTACTGCTGATGAGGGCCTGGATGACCGTCCTTCTAGTTGTGGTGGGGATCCACTTGAAGATCCTGCAAAGCATGCGGAGGGTGTTGAAGCAGGAGAAGGAGAAGGCATTGACCTGCTTCGTCATGGAGAGGGTGGATGCTGAGGGAGTGGATCCAAGGATGAGGTCCTCCGTCTTGTCCGAGTTCAGCTTCAGTCGGCTCTTTCTCATCCAGTCGGCAACGGCCTTCATTCCCTCATGGAGTTTGCTTTTGGCAGTTTGGGGATCTTTGTAGAGGGAAAGCATCAGCTGGGTGTCGTCAGCGTAGGTGATGATGTTGAGGTTGTGCCTTTGTGCGACGTGGGCGAGCGGTGCCATATAGACGTTGGGCAACCTTGGGCTGAGGGATGATCCTTGTGGTACGCCGCAGATGATCTCGTGGCTTTGGAACGGAAGGGAGGGAGGCGGACGGTCTGAGTGCTGCCGGAGAGGAAGGAAGTGGTCTAGGCCAGGGCCTTCTCTTGCATTCCAGCATCGTGGAGGTGTGTTCGTAGTGTGCGGTGGCAGACCGTGTCGAAGGCGGCTGACAGGTCCAGGAGGATGAGGGCTGCGGTTTCTCCATTTTCCAGCAGGGTCCTGATGTCGGGTCAAAGATGCTGTTCTCCTTGAGGAAGTTGGTCAGTTGTTTGTTGATGGCTTTTTCGATGACCTTTGCCGGGAACGGGAGCAGGGAGATGGGTCGGAAGTTCTTGAGGTCCTTTGGGTCTGCCTTGGGTTTCTTGAGTAAGGCGTTGATCTCTGCGTGCTTCCAGCTCTCCAGGAAGGTCGCTGTCTCGAAGGAGATGTTGATGGTTTTCCGGATATGGGGTGCGATGGTGATGCTGGCTTTGTTGAAGATGTGGTGTGGGCAGGGGTCTTCCGGGGTTCCGGAGTGGGTGGTGTTCATGATCTTGATGGTGTCATCGTCGGTGATGTTGGTCCAGGTGAGCAGGCGGTTAGTGAGGGTGGTGTTCATGGGAGCGGAGGTCTAGGCGGTCTTTGAAGGAGGTCCTTTTGGCGGATCTGCTGAGGTGTTGGTGTCTGCGGGTGGCATTCTTGTGGGCTGTGTAACTTTCCGGTGTTTGTTCGTGGATCCAGTATTTTTTTAGTTTTCTGCTGGTTCGCGTGGAGGCCTCGAGGTCATTGGTGAACAAGCTGGCTCTCTTGCTGGTGTTGGTGTTGGGGGGCTTTTTGAATCTGGCGACGGTGTTGGCGAAGTTGTCGATCCATTGTCTGAGGCTGCGGGCTGCGGCTTCGGGGTTGGTTGGGTCTGCGGATGGGCTCTAGGCAAGGGCGGTGGTTAGCTGGTCCTCGGTGACCTTGCTCCAGTGGCGGCGAGGCATCTGCTGGGTGTGGTGGTGTGTGGTGGGTTTCCGGAAGATGAAGTGGATGCAGTGGTGGTCTGTCCAGTGGAGTTCGGTGGTGTGGTTGAAGAAGATATGGGTGCTTGCTGAGAAGATGGGGTCAAGCGTGTGGCCGGCGGAGTGGGTGGGTGTTGTGATGAGTTGTCTTAGTCCGAGGTTGGTGAGGTTGGCGATCAGGGTGGAAGAGTTGGCGTCATTGTTGTTCTCTGTTGTTCTCACTGTGAGTAATACTAGAATTTATCACACTGTGTTTCATTAAAATAAGCACAGTTTTTAATATTTTGATATTTTTACACTATTACTATAACAATAAAATGAGACATTATTACATATAATGGGGGTTCAATGGTTTAGTTGTGTGTGGAAGAAGTGTGATTAGGGGATTGCCTGGCGTATGAAGAAACCTAGTGTCCTTAAGTGCGACATCCATCACCAGACGAAGGGTTCCACCATAGCATGTCCACCGCAGACACCCTTACTGATATCAGACAAACCTCTTGCACGTGTCTATTTGGACCACTGCAGTCCCCGACAATCTGACGGGGCTTACATGTACATCTTGGTGGCAATGGATTCATGCTCTAGATTCCTGTGGGTTTGGCCTCAGCGCTCGGCTGACACCCGAACTGTTATAAAGGATTTGCGAGTCTTCATAGGGACGTGTGCAATTTGCACATTACTTTCTGACCTTGGCCCCATGTTCAGCTCTCAGGCTTACAAGGAAGCCATGGGAAGTTTGGGTGTAGCATTGCGGTACTCCTCTCTGTATCATCCTGAGGGAAATTTGATTGTGGAGAGGAAAAACCGGGACGTAAAGCAATCCTTAACAGCAAGGGTATTAGGCTCGGGTGGCAGTTGGGTCAATCACCTATATAGGGTCCACTGGGCACTAAATACTGTCGTGTATTTCTATAGGTTCTGAATCAGTCCCCCTATTCCTGACCCTATTCTGGTTAAACTAACTATCAAGTTAACTAACAGTCAGCCCATGAGGCAAGAAAACCCCCATGATGCAGATACCGTTATCTGACGCAGTCACACTACGGCACAGGAACGTGTTATCTGATTAGGTCATAACGCTTGAGATCTAATTAGACAAGCGACATTCCTCCAGCCCCTGATAAGGCATACGACGTTCTCATAACAAATCAAACCTATGACAACCTGGAAAATCCGTGCGGCCATTGTTTTGATTTCACAGAGAACTTCAGTAAAAGAATGTGCTAACGAGCAAGTCGTATGACATCTTTATTGACGTATCTATGTCCATCCTTACGTCAATCTCGGCACCTTTAAGGTATAAATATTGCCGACCTTGCCCTATGCAAACACACGCGTGGTGACAAGACGGAGCAGCCATACTTGCCGAAGCCGAGAGCAGAAGCAGACCCCGCTGGCAGCAGCCCCGCCTTCCTGACGCGCTGAGAGACGCGCTGCTATCTCAAGCCGAGAGACCCAGCACCGGCGCTTTCGGGCAGCCCTCGCAGGCAGCCTGGAATATCGAGAGCAGAGAAAGAGATACCATTCCTCATTCATCCTAACTTCCAGGTACAGAACTGAATAACCCCTCACAGAGAATTCTTTAGTTATTCACTTGGCAAAAACAAACTTAACTTAAACTGTAACTTTCTATTCCCGCCCACGCATTAGACTTAGGTCAGGTACACGGGGTAGGCGTATTTAGAAACACCAGTTGAGTACGTTTAGTCAAATGTATATGTGTATGTAAATATATTTTAATCATTTTAAACATCATATGGCTCAGAAACCATATCAATGTTTTTACAGTATTATTTTATACTATTGCTTTTAATGTATGCACTTTACTTAACTATAAGTATTGCAATAATATCGATCCATTTCTCATGTATGAGAAAAGAGACTGATCAATAAATAACATCTTTTATTGAACACGCCCGTCTCTTCCTTTTCTCTACATTCTGATGAGACTAAGAATGCACGTACTGACTGAGTAAAATAATTGCCTTGTGCTCACACGACTCTCGAGATTGACTCTTGATTAGGGGAGAGCAAAGTTGTCATGTTCTATGGTTGTCAGAAACTAAATCCCTTCTTGTCTAATCAGGGGAGTTAATTCCTTCCTTGAACATTCGAGAAAGTTTCTAGCGAACTCTGAGCTTAGCTGGCAAACCCAAAAATTAAGTCTAGTATCGACAGTAGTAGACCTAGTTAACGTCTGGCCTAGGTCTTTACTGCTGTAGGTACTATTCCAATGCGCAGAGCCTATTGGGAAAATAGGAGCTACACTACATGGCGCCCAACGCGTTTGGAAAGGGCGATAAAACTAACGTAAGACATTTAGAGTAACTCAGTCGTGCTTTCTCACTCAGACCCCTTTTCCCAAAAACTCCAAAGACGTCTGGAGTGGGTGAAAGGTTATATCCTCCAAAACCTCGCAGGAGGGAACTCCTATGTATGGTTCTTGGTCAAGTCAACGTTGAAGGATAAACAGTTCCAAAATATTGTGCATCTAATCTTTGTTCCATAAAGAAACCTGATCTGCAAACAAACATAATACATCCTGTCTGTAAAATGGCAGAGAGTGATGATGAAAGAGAGGCAGTTAGATTAGCAACTGAACTCGCAGACGCTGATGCTACCATGCAAGCAGCAGACCCGAATATAACACTCATTCCGGTCATTAAAAGGAGATCTATAACCTTAAAACTTATAGAAAATGGACTGACACCTAGAGGTGGCACAGTCATATTCGTAATTGAGGCACACGAATATCGGCAGACAGAGGTATACTATTCATGGATACATTTTCCGGCAGCAAATGCTGTAACAAAGTACTTCCACTATTACAAAGTAGAGGAACCTCCTGAAACGTACACTCCTTTCAAGGAGGTGGAAGTACCACTCAAATTCAAAGAGCATTTGCTCTTATTTGATGGCGCCCTAAAACATAACAATCACATTACAAGACTCGGTCCTTTAGGAAGACCAGGAGCAACGTGGCCGGTCTTAGCCGGATACACACCACATCCAGACATCGAAAGAATGCCTGCAGCAGAGCTGTTAATACAGCTAAAACAACTACTAAAAATTCATAGACAATTAGTTCAGTATGTAATGCGGACTTCAACAATTCAGCCAGCGATTAAACTTCCACAGCTGACCCCTCACCAGGGGAACACAAATAAAATTACACCACAGAACATCCAATCCTGCCTAGGTAAAGTTCCAGCTAAACGGGAACAGATACCATTCTGGTTGGCACAGAAAATTACCCAAATAGAGGCGGTGTTTCCTGACACCACCCCATTAGAAAAACACATGATTCTGACTATATGCCTCCCAATGGGAATCGCACCACACATTGAGGACTGTGACACTTGGGGTACAGTCTTTGCTTCCATCTATACAAAAACGCACGGTGTTCCATCCATTTCGGTAATACCAGATGTGCTAAAACAAATTCAAGATGAATACGGTCCAGAACCTGCTTTAACCCTTGGTATGAAATTACTAAAAGACTTCAAGCAGGTCTCGGCTATATTATTAGCCAACATAAAAGGTGAGGCAGCAAACGTGGCGATCCGCCAGAGGTTAAAAGAGACAGATATAGCAGACCAACCAGCTGAAATTGCCAGAATCATAGAAAAATCCTATGAAGAACTAGGCAGAGATAGTCTAGGTGGAATACCAGTAAAACCGCAACTGACTACAAGTCCAGAAAAAATATTTTTTAATAATAATAATTCACCAAAAAAGAACTGGGATGGAAACAAACAATCCAATCCTAAAGAAAAGAAATTCCAGTCCCGAGGAAGGTCTCCTAGGCGAAGAGAGAAATCTCCAAACCAAAGACAGAGGTCACCGCAGAGTGACCCCTCGGGGAATAGATATAACCTTAGAAATAGGGATAATATTAAAAAACCTGATAGATATCAAGACATTGATACACGTCCCTCTCAATCTTTTCAGAATTCCTCGCAGAAATCGGAAAGAAGAGGACGATCAGAAGAGCACGCCAAGTCCAAAGACAAGGAACCTGCTCAGCTAAAAAAGAAATTACAATTTCCAAAAAAGAAGGTAGCCAGTATCAAGGTAGTTAAAAATGCCGAGAATACTGAGGACACAACTGAAAAACGGAGAATGGGCTCAGACAATGCTAGACAGCGCAGCAGAGGTGAGCATAGCTCGCAAAGTCCTTATGAATCATCTGGAGACAGTGGACACGAATGAATACCTTCAAGTGGAAACTGCAGACACCAGAGTTAGCAAGCCCCACAAGATATACGAGATAACATTACGTATAGAGGGAGATAAGACTAGGAAAATTAGGGGACTATTTTGGGATAACCTCTCAAAGGGTTATGACATCCTTCTAGCTGAAAAAGACTGGCCACCAGAGTTTGTCAGGGAGTGCCCTCATGGCGAAGAAGTAATTATGCCTGCCTTCTCGAATCAAATACCGATTCATAAAAAATACACACTTGCTAGAAAGTGGGCAGTGGCCTTAGCACCTGCTTTATATACAAATCATGTAGGATGGGATGAGGATTCTCCTCCTCACAAAATCCAGTTAAAATCACAACCTACTGCACAAAGGCAGTACCCAATTAAGCAAGAAGCTAAAAAACAAGTAAATGAAATACTAGATCAGCTAGAATACCAGGGGGTGATTGAAACTTGCACCTCACAAATGAACAATCCTTTGTTTCCGGTCTCCAAACCAGACAATTCATATCGTCTAGTTTTGGATTACCGACACCTTAACACATGTTGCAAAACCTTTGCAGTGCAAAACTCACACAGTGCTGCACTAATGAATAACATAGTGCGCAAAAAATACAAAACAACCTTGGACATCTCCAATGGATTCTTTTGTCAAAACATAGCACCAGAGAGCAGATATTTAACTGCATTCTCAGTAAATGGCACTCAAAAGCAATTCTGTCGGTTAGCCCAGGGGTACAAGAACAGCCCGGGGGTATTCTCAGCGAGAGTAACAGAATTACTACAACTATATGATGATGAAGCATTATCCTATGTCGATGACATTTACTTAACAGATGATGACTTGGAGACTCACTTGAAAAGGGTGAACACCATAATACTTGGGTTCGCTGCAGAGGGTTACAAATTCAACTTTAAAAAATCCAGAATTGCCCATCTGACAGTCCTATTCTTAGGATATGAGTTATCAAGTGAAGGTAAAAGCCTGGCAGACAACTTCCTAGAGAAATGTGCCGTAATCCAAGCTCCTAAAACACTAAAAAACCTACAGTCAATTCTAGGCTTCCTAAATTTCGGAAGAACATACATTGCAAATTAGGCAGAAAGGGTCAAACCCCTTTATGATCTAATTAAACCAGACTTTAAAAGATCCAATTGGACTCAAACACACACAGAAATTTTGAGATCCTCACAAACAGACATGCTAATTAAAACAAAATTAGAAACACGTGATAACACACGCAACCTTGTGATCCTAGTCATCCCAGGGAGATGCGGATTCACATACCTGACTTCTAATGAAGGAGAAAAGGTACCAATTGCATTTAAATCACACTTGTACACAGAAGCTGAACAGAAATTCAGTAATACAGAAAAAATCATTCGTGCAGTTCAAACCGCAATAGCTAGAGAAAAAGACATAGCTGACGGTAGACATATCACAGTCAGAACAGCAGAATCAGCCTTTGAGGCACTAACAACACCTTGTAATTTACCAACAACAACATTGAATCCGGAATGGATACAATGGGTGAATTCAATCACAACGGACAAAGTATACTACTACTTTGATCCAGAACTAGAAGAATTAAAAAATCTAAAATATGAAAAGACGTATCCTCTGCCAATCGACATTCTTCCTCTACGACATTACGCCTGTGTAATCTATACAGACGGACATGCTCAACCCTCCGTTTGGGGAGAACATGCATACAATCCCACATGTGAGATTACAAAAGAAGTGTGGCGCGGAGGTAAACTAAGACCTCTATTAACAAAATCACACTCAGTAGAAACTAATTCAGAACTACAAACTGAAATAATAGCTTTGAAAATGGCGCTAGATAATGCGGATCGCGAATTCCCGACGCTTATAGTGTCAGATTCATATTACTGCGTCAAAGCATATAACAAGGATTTGCAGACATGGATTCAGAACGGTTACAAAGATGACACAGATGCACCAATAAAGCAGAAACTGCTCTGGGAACAAGTAGCTCTTTTACAAAAAGAACTACCAAAGACTCACGTGACACACTCACTGAGTCATCAGCGTGATGGCGTTCACGTTGTGGGGAATTCATTGGCTGAAGCAGCCGCAGCGGCAGCCACTAAACCGGCTCCCGTAGATCGAAAAAAGCGTAAATTAAAATACATTGACGGTGAAACAATGCTGGCGGTGAAAACGTCATCAAAAGGCGACTGCTCAGCGTTACCGATCAACTATCCACTCAATTATACATACATAATCGATGCAAACTCCGTCCCTTTTGCTCGAATCCCTGGAGTGGGGGATAGAGTGATTCCAAACATGGACAGGAGAAACTTGTTAATCGCAGACGCACACATGGGCGAGGGTCTCAGACACCTTAAATTAAAAGATTCTCTGGAAGAATTACAATCACGGTACTGGTGGCCAGGCATGAGCCTGCACTACACCATGTTTGTAAAAAACTGCCCAAACTGCAACAGAGATCGCAGTGGGGAGAGAAGCAGTTTAATACCTCGTCGTATCAAGGCAGATAATATTACCAGCAAAAAGAATGGCTTGCGATTAACATATACAGGCTAGTTTCCACTTATAATGTAGATCACCAGCACTCGGCTGACGTCCGGACTATTATACAAGATTTGCGAGTCTAATTGGCATATACGCTAAGAGCATGTTACGTTTGACCATTGTTTTCACTCAGGCAAACCAGCCTGGGGGGAAACATGGCCAAATGAGCACAGTCCAGCGGGAATCTTCTCACTTCCTTCCTGAGGGTACGGGATGGTGTAAAGAAAAAACCAAGGCAGAAAGCAATCTATAATAGAAAGGATATTAGGTTCGGGAGCTGGGTGGGTCAAACATCTAATAAGTGTCCAACGTAGTCTAAATAACTTGCCAAGAAATTCTCTGAAGGGATTCAGTCCGTACGAATTATTATTCGGAACTAGGATGTTGATCTCTGACCTTGATAGTCAGACTTCAGTGGTAATAGAAAAAACCATTGATGTCAAAGACCGTTTGGCTATTTTGCAGGACTTAAACAAAACAAGAAAAGAGCTGAGCAACATACAGTTGAAACAACAGCCAACAACCACTGAAGAATCACCACCTGTCCCAGCAAGACCTGTCTGGATTCCAAAAGTCGGGGATCTAGTCAGGGAAAAGATCGCGGTAAAGAAGGAATTTGGGCCTTCTTACAGAAAAGCAGTTCCTGTCTTGTCTGTCAACGGGACAAGATCAGTTGTACTACCGCCACTTGCTGGTAAAAAGGAGAACCGAGTTGTATCCATCGACCTGGTAAAACCACAACATGTGGCCGATAACAAACAGTAGGCCAAGTGGACTCCCAATAAGTAGCAGAACACCAAGGTTTGCTACCAGTACAGAGGTCCTAACAAAAAGGCTCATCACATTCGAAACGCCTGCAGAAGAACAAGAAGGACTATGCAACAATGCAATAGAACTCAGACCTCTGAAAACCCAAATAAAGACATTTAGCAGAGACGCACCGATCTATACTGAAGTACCAAGTGAAAATGCAAAAAACAGAAATCCTGAACCAATTGGAACAATTGACAGAACTGCATCCGGTTACTTCATCAACTTCGATGATTCCTCTGAAAGCTTGAGTGAATCAAAGACACAGCCATCATCAAAATCCTTTAAAGACAAAGCGAAGGAACTTTTGAAACATCTGAAAGAAACATATCTGGTTTCTCCATGGATTGAATTTTGGGTGGGTTTTGGTGCATTTATCCTCATACTTTGGCTCATCATGGTATTTACTTTGGGACGCTTCATTGAGGGAAAATATGCTAAAATGGACACAGCAAGTCAGAACATCAACTTGATCCTCAAACCACACACATCTTCACACGTCGAGAAAAGAGAACTTTCTTCAGCCAACTTCACAGCCAATCCTATACCTGGTGGGGTAGCCTGGGACAACACTGACTATGAAATTTATGGTCCGGTCGAGATCCTGAAATATCCACACCAAATCAAGATCTCCTTGAGTGACTTTGCAAAACCAAACTCATTTGCTGATGATTGGGACTTCGAAAGTATTAACAACATGATGTCTGACTAAGTAATGTCTGCTAAATTTACAAAACATGATTATTTGCAAGGTTCTACAAATTATGACAGTATGTATTGCTATAACCACTATGGTAACCATTTTTTACATAAATCTGCACAACCTAGAAATGTTTTAAATTATAATCAATGGGAACATTGTGCTACACCTCCAAAAGGGAGCTCTAGAACCGTGTATGACAAATATTCATATTTTTCAGGTTTTAACACAAGTAATGCTGAAACATTTTATTTTAAATTGTCAAACAAGACAGGGATGAAAACCATGATAACCAACACAAAATTGATATATTCAGATTCATTCTTTGAAAAATGAATACATTTGGATTTGATTATTGGGACAAAAATGTTGATTTGAAAAGTGTTTGGGGTACAAAAGAATGGCAAGTACAGGGTATAGAAGCTTTGTTTAGAGCCTGCATGATCCCAGAACAAATGATATTTTTAAATGACACTGTTCAACAAACCACCTGTCTTGGTTTTGCCAAAATCAAAGATTTAAATAAACCGTCTATTCCAAAGCCAACAATGTTTAGCAATAGCTCTGATACAGATGAAGAGATAGACGTAAACCATATATTAAACCAAAACAGAACACATCCTGATTGGAAACAATGGTTGATCTGGCCCACAGATACAAATAACTGTCAAGATAGATTCCTGAATAAAACACAGGGTTTCAAAATGACCAGGCCAGACCCTAGATATCCCCAAAGACATCACCCAGGGATAATAACAACCTACAGTGTGGGCAAATTATGCCTTCAATGGCTACAAACTTCCACACTGCCTGAAATTAAGCAACACCTAACTTTACTTACTGATGGTGCTGACTTGCGTGATTTCATAATGGGACCACGCAAACAGCGTCAAAAGCGTTTCATAGCAGCCTCTGTATATGCAGCATACAATGAGGCCTGGAAGGTTACTCAAATTGAAACAGCAGAAAGAATACGGGAAATTGACCGTATCAATTTGGAAAAATCACTTTCTGTAGTGGACAATGGGTTAATGACTCTGTCCTCCAGAATTTTTTCATTGGACAGCATTGTGTCTTCAGCAATCGATATATTATCGCAAGACTTACTGTTATTACAACATGGTCAGTCACAATTGCGTTCCATTGTACAGCTTGGCTGGACGTTACAAAATCTGCGTTCAGGCTATGTGCCTTGGCGTTTAATCAACACAACGTCACTATTCCAAATCTTTAACCTTACTGATAGACAAATCAGTATGGCGCAAAAGGGTGCTGATTATACAATCTTGAGCATTGAAAAACTAGAAAGATTACCATTGACAATGTCAGAACGACCTGTCAGTGAATGGATAATCCACGGAATCATAAATATTCCAATCTCAACCTTCAGGTTTCAATACTGCCAAAAATATATACAGGCTGGCATGTACGAGAAATTGGGAAAGGGGTACCTTAAAACAACTTGGAACCTGCCCTATTCACATGCATGTGTCAGTAATAAAGGACAGAAAGTGTTTCTTAGTGGCAACAATTGTGCTAAGTCACTAAGCGGCACACTTCTGTGTAACGGTATTAGTTTGCACGGAGCCTGTGAAGGGAATTCATACAACCTTTCATGTCACCAGCAAGGCGCACCTGCAACTGAAATAGAACCATTCTTTCAAAGACTCTATAATGGGAGTTACATTCTTATTGTAGACCGCAGATGTTGTAGTCTTATGCCCGGGACTCCTTATCTAGTAACTACAACGGCGAAGGTCAAGTGCTGTGGACGCTCTTTATTCCCCAGCTCCTTTCCAGACAGGGAGGCAAGGGCATGGCCCAGTTTGAAAATTACTTCTATTCGAATAGATACTTTAAGCAGAATGAAAACAGTGCTTCTTCAGACGCCTACAAGGCTCACGTCATCAAAAGAAACGTATGATCTACAAGTCGCAAGGACGACTGCAGAGATACATACATTTTTATCAACTAATTCCCCCGTACATTTCGCGGAAATCCTGAGCGAAATCTTAAATATTTCTGATACCAATGGGATCTCAGGGGTATTTAAGACAGTATTTTCGATGGCATTAACACCATTCAAAGCCATACTGGGTATTTTTCCAGATTTCGTCCATTCGATTTTTGGCGGACTTCCCCTGATCCTGGGACTAATTGCAGGAATCCTATTCCTAGTCCTTATTTTTCGTTATGGCAACCCATGTCACAGATCAAACTCTCGCGACAATGGAAGATACGATCCTAGCCATTGGATACCGGGACCGGATATCAAAAATCCTGGGACTCTCCCGGCTTAGAGACCTAAACATGACTTGGTTTCTATCATTTCGACCAATGTGGCAAAGGTGTGTTTTACCTGTACTAAGGTGTCTGCTATGCGGAGAAGAATGCGTGTTAGACACCTGTCTGACGCTACAATCGGATGCGCCAGTGGATGCAGATACACTGTTGGTTCCTACCAAGGTTCACGCTTTGTGCTGCCCTCAAAGGCTGCCAATCCTGATGACGGCATTCGTGGAATCTTCACCACTGCGATTGAAGAGTAGTGAAGTTCAAGATGAAAGCAGCATCGAACAGGTACGACCTTCTGTCAGCAATGCGAATCAGAATGTCAATGGAGACAATCATGCGCACGAATGCATGGTTACCCCTATTTCCGACTTAGTGGAACTTTCCCATGAAGCTGTTGACAGTTTTTTCGAAAGCCTGAATGATATGATGTTCTCTCCAGAACAGAAATAGAGACTTTTGAGCAAGCTCGCACACGGCGTTCCCTGAATTCGGCCTTCAACTTTAAAAATAAAGTCACATGAACAATTCTTCCCACCAGTTCACGGACAACAATTTTTTAGCAGCCCCAAATTATTTTTCACAAATTTTTCGGGACACTTAACTTCTGCTTAAAGTAAGAAACTATTCCTAGAGAACTAAGATTTCTATTTTTAGATACTTTATAAAACTTTAGTTGCCCGCTGGGATGTTCACAAATATTTTATTATGTGATGAAATGGTCTCGAACTTCCTTTCTGTATAGCCATATTAAGAGCCATTTCATGTGTATTTCTCATATACCAATAAGCAATAATGCATAAAAATGCGTGTTTACTTTTGCATTTAATTCATAGCTTAAGTGCATACAATATATATGACTGCAATTTTTCAGTATATTTGAAAATTTCGAAATGCATTTATGTATTTTGGGGTGGTAAGGTATACACTATACTCTATAGTATGTTGTACTATGTTATACTATGCATAGATTAGTAGATATGACCATAGTTAGCGTGGAGTGGGTGTCGTGTATTTCTATAGGTTCTGAATCAGTCCCCCTATTCCTGACCCTATTCTGGTTAAACTAACTATCAAGTTAACTAACAGTCAGCCCATGAGGCAAGAAAACCCCCATGATGCAGATACCGTTATCTGACGCAGTCACACTACGGCACAGGAACGTGTTATCTGATTAGGTCATAACGCTTGAGATCTAATTAGACAAGCGACATTCCTCCAGCCCCTGATAAGGCATACGACGTTCTCATAACAAATCAAACCTATGACAACCTGGAAAATCCGTGCGGCCATTGTTTTGATTTCACAGAGAACTTCAGTAAAAGAATGTGCTAACGAGCAAGTCGTATGACATCTTTATTGACGTATCTATGTCCATCCTTACGTCAATCTCGGCACCTTTAAGGTATAAATATTGCCGACCTTGCCCTATGCAAACACACGCGTGGTGACAAGAAGGAGCAGCCATACTTGCCGAAGCCGAGAGCAGAAGCAGACCCCGCTGGCAGCAGCCCCGCCTTCCTGACGCGCTGAGAGACGCGCTGCTATCTCAAGCCGAGAGACCCAGCACCGGCGCTTTCGGGCAGCCCTCGCAGGCAGCCTGGAATATCGAGAGCAGAGAAAGAGATACCATTCCTCATTCATCCTAACTTCCAGGTACAGAACTGAATAACCCCTCACAGAGAATTCTTTAGTTATTCACTTGGCAAAAACAAACTTAACTTAAACTGTAACTTTCTATTCCCGCCCACGCATTAGACTTAGGTCAGGTACACGGGGTAGGCGTATTTAGAAACACCAGTTGAGTACGTTTAGTCAAATGTATATGTGTATGTAAATATATTTTAATCATTTTAAACATCATATGGCTCAGAAACCATATCAATGTTTTTACAGTATTATTTTATACTATTGCTTTTAATGTATGCACTTTACTTAACTATAAGTATTGCAATAATATCGATCCATTTCTCATGTATGAGAAAAGAGACTGATCAATAAATAACATCTTTTATTGAACACGCCCGTCTCTTCCTTTTCTCTACATTCTGATGAGACTAAGAATGCACGTACTGACTGAGTAAAATAATTGCCTTGTGCTCACACGACTCTCGAGATTGACTCTTGATTAGGGGAGAGCAAAGTTGTCATGTTCTATGGTTGTCAGAAACTAAATCCCTTCTTGTCTAATCAGGGGAGTTAATTCCTTCCTTGAACATTCGAGAAAGTTTCTAGCGAACTCTGAGCTTAGCTGGCAAACCCAAAAATTAAGTCTAGTATCGACAGTAGTAGACCTAGTTAACGTCTGGCCTAGGCCTTTACTGCTGTAGGTACTATTCCAATGCGCAGAGCCTATTGGGAAAATAGGAGCTACACTACAATACCATACCAAGAAGCTCCCTGGAAGGCCGTACTCCATACGAGGTCCTGTTTGGGATGAGAATGTGGGTACCCAACCTCTATAGTCAGAGCACAGAGGCGGATGAAAAAGCATTTGACACCAATGATCGTTTGGCTGTTTTACAGGAAGTCCATGAATTCCGGAGACTACAATGCAATGTCCAAGTAAAACGACTCGGGAAGTTAAAGCAGTTTCGACAAGACCTGCCTGGGTCCCAAAGATTGGGGATCTGGTCAGAGAAAAGAATGTGGACAAAGAAGAATTTGGGCCATCTTAAAGGGCACCTGTACCTGTCCAGGCTGTCGAAGGAGCGAGAACAGTACTTCTTCCGCTTCTTGCTGGTAAAAATAAAAAGTGATTCATCTCCATTGACGCCGATACTGAATAGCACGCCATGTAGACTCCTGGATAGCCGTCAATCTCCTTATGCTACCATACAGGAAGTTCAGAAAGAAAGACTAATAACTTTTGAAGATTCTACTCTACAAAGTAACGGAGTTGCCAACAATGCAATGGAACTCGTACCAGTCGAAATTCAACAACAACAACACACAAATGAAACACAGGTATCAATTTGACCTAATACCGATTTCTATATGAATATATCTCAAAATGAGTCTACTGCCAGTTCTGCAAAACCTGCTCAGCTACCAAAGATAGATCAAACAGTGTCTGGCTACTTCATCGATTTTGTTACTTTCTCACTAGATCCAACTGAACCTGAGTCACCGCCAACTTCTGTTTCGCACAAAGAAAAAATATATAACATCTACCTTTGGCTGAAAAACACTTACTTCGTTTCTCCCTGGCTATAGCTCTGGATTGTAATTAGTCTACTGTTCCTAGTACTTTGTATAGGTGCAGTGACTGTCATTTTTCTGCTTCTAAATGTATATTATCTCCCAGAACGCTCTGCAGTACAACATGTGAACTTGCTCCTGAAACCACACAAATCATCTCATCGTGAATGAAGAGACCTGTCCATGGTGAGTTTTACAGAAGTTCCAATTCCTGAAGAAATATTTTGGGATAGGGTTTCATATGATGTATTTGGTCCTCCTGAACATCTGAAAACACTACATGTATTTGAAATCTCTTTAAATGATATCATCACCTCCAGTACATACTCTGATGATTGGGACTTTGGAACTGCATGCTGTCTGATTTAGAACAATGTGGTGCATTTTCTACAAACACAATGTATGAAGAAAAATCTGATTTTGACACCATACATTTTCACCAAAACTATGGTAATCATGTCTTGCACAAAACAAGTATCCATACATACCATCAATGGGAACATTGCTCAACGCCACCAAAAAGTTTGCTTATTTTTCTGGGTTTAACACTTCAGACCCAACCTCATACTATTATAAGGTTGCATCTACTCTTGCAAGGAAAAAGATGCTCTCTAACACGAAACAGTTATACTCTGCTGCCCTAATTTACCAGCTGTATTTACAGGGTTTTGACTTTTGGAGGGAAACGATAGACATAAAATCTGACTGGGGTAGTAAAGATTGGCAAGTTCAGGGAACTGAGGCACTAATCAGAGCATGCCCCATACCAAAGCAGATTCTATCCAGGAACAATACAGTTTAAAAGACTTCCTTGTCTTGGACTAGCCAAGATTAAGGACTTGAACACACCTCAGATTCCCTCGCAATCACACTTTGAGGGCTGGCAAAACATTACACAACATAGTGAGGATACATTGAATGGCATTATACATGAAGATTCATACAATTCTCAGACCCCAATTGGAAGGGATGGTTAGTTTGGACTATCAACACAAATGGGTGACAATCAGCATTCAAGTGTACCACTGAAGGGTTTACTATCCATAGGCCGGACCAACTCTATGTACAACGAGAACATCCGGGGTGGTGACCTCCTACAGTGTTGGGAAGTTATACCTAGATTGGCTAAGAACCTCAACACTGTCCCAGGTGAAACAACACTTTGTCCTTACTCTCAGTTAACATAGATTTTAGACATTTTTTGCTAGGTGCCCGGAAGCCAGGTTGTAAACGCTTCTTATACGCTATTTACAATGAAGTTTAGAAAATCTCTCAACAGGAAGCTGCAGAGAGATTGGTGAAATTGCTAGGGTTAACCTAGGAAAGGCTTTGGCAGTGATCGACAATGTCATGACCACATTAACATCCAGGATTTATTCACTGGCTAACATTGTGTCTTCTGCTATAGATATAATGGAACAGGATCTGTCGATCCTACAACATGGCAAATCACACTTACGATCCATTCAAATTTTAGGATGTATGCTACAAAATTGCGCTCAGGTTATGTGCCCTGGCCATATATTAACAGTACGCAGCTGTTCTCTGCTTATAATTTAACAGAAAGGCAGACAACAATGGCACAAAGAGATACAAAATATATAATTGTGCACATTGAAAAATTGGACCAATTACCTTTCACCGTGGCTGAGTCACCGTCCAGAGAATGGTTAATTCACGACCATTTAACATTGCCAGTAACAAGATTCCAATTTCAATATTGCCTAGAGTACCAGCAAGTAGGCACGTACGAAGCGTTGGGGAAGGAATACGTCCATGACTCTTGGGACTTGCTGTACATATTTAGATGCAGGAATGGGGACACTGAAGTATTTCTCAGCGTTACAGGCTGCGATAATTCGTTAAGTGGGTCTATAATTTGTCAGTTTAGTTTACTTTACTTTATTATTATTACGCATGAGTAAAGAAAACTGTTGCATGCACGTGTCATTAACACATTTATTGACATGATACAAAAAGTAAAAACTATCATAAAATACTTCGTAATAAAATTCAAGTTGGGCCTTTAACAGCGTGTCAGGTTTAAGGTGCATGTGCTTCAAGAGGCAGACTGACAAGAGCCTAGTTAATTCAATCAATCTTTATTGGGTGGCAGTGATGGACCAGAGGGTGACAGTGATGAACCAGAGGGTGGTAGTGGTGAACCAGAGGGTGCTGTGATAAACCAGAGGGTGCCAGGGGTGAGCCAAGGGTGCTGTGATGAACCAGATGGTGGCAGGGGTGAACCAGAGGGTGGCAGTGGTGAACCAGAGGGTGGCAATGGTGAACCAGAGGGTGGCAGTGATGAACCAGAGGGTGGCAGTGGTGAACCAGAGGGTGACAGTGATGAACCAGAGGGTGGCAGTGATGAACCAGAGGGTGGCAGTGGTGAACCAGAGGGTGGCAGTAATGAACCAGAGGGTGGCAGTGATGAACCAGATGGTGGCAGGGGTGAACCAGAGGGTGGCAGTGGTGAGCCAGAGGGTGGCAGTGGTGAACCAGAGGGTGGAAGTGATGACACAGAGGGTGGCAATGATGAACCATAGGGTGGCAGTGATGAACCAGAGGGTGGCAAGGGTGAACCAGAGGGTGGCAGTGATGAACCAGAGGGTGGCAGTGATGAACCAGAGGGTGACAGTGGTGAACCAGAGGGTGCTGTGATGAACCAGATGGTGGCAGGGGTGCACCAGAGGGTGGAAGTGGTGAACCAGAGGGTGGCAGTGGTGAACCAGAGGGTGGCAGTGATGAACCAGAGGGTGGAAGTGGTGAACCAGAGGGTGTTGTGATGAACAAGAGGATGGCAGTGATGAACCAGAGGGTGACAGTGATGAACCAGAGGGTGGCAGTGGTGAGCCAGAGGTTGGCAGTGGTGAACCAGAGGGTGGCAGTGATGAACCAGAGGGTGGCAGTGGTGAACCAGAGGGTGGTGCTGCTAAACTGCCCGGGAGCCTTGTGGGTGTGAGCCCCTGCGCTGCTGAGCTGCCCTAGGGTTGTGAGCCCACGCGCTACTGAACTGCCCCGGGGCCCAGAGGGTGTGAGCCCCGTGCTGCTGAACTGCCACGGAGCCCTCTCAGTGTGAAAATCATTCATGCTCAATTGCCTGGGAGCCCTATGGGTGTGAGCACACATTGTGCTAAGTGTCCCCCTGCCCCCAGTACATATATACCCGTACCGCACAGCAACATTATGCTCTTGCTCCATGAAGTCTGGTGCCTTGATGCTCCTGATCCGTGTAGGTGGTACCACCGTCTGGTGCAGTCAAACTGTAAAGTCATAACTTGCTACACAGCACCAAGAAACACGTGTCCCCCCTGGCACCGGTATGCGCCTGTACCAGGCGTGGAGCACCCGCATACCACTGTACCCTACTGCCCAGCGCCAGCATATGCCTGTACGGGGCAGTTTAGTATGAGATGTGACATTGTCCAGCAGCAGCAGCTGCATGCGCCTGAACCGACTGAGCAGGATCAGAATGGCTTTGTACCAACACGCGCAGCAGAGCTATCTTGGACATCTGAAGGATTCTGGGGTCCTGTGCCAAATGTATTTTTGCATCCATGAGTTTCCCGAGCGCCATCCCCGTGTAGCTCCTGTGACCAGGAGGCTGCTTTCTCCTCATCTGCTGCTCTGCTCGGTCTCTGACCCTTTATTAACAAGATGCATGTGAACTCGCATAGAAACTCCGCCTGTTTGGCCCCATCCACCACACACTAGCGGTATGAAACGTCTGCCCGCCCGTCCCCACTATAATGGCCAGCTCACTCAAGGGACCTCGGCGCCTTTTGGCGCGCTGGCAAAGTTACAGGCACACGTGGACACATATTTGTGCAAATGGCACAAAAATCCGCGAGTTCGCGGGAAAATTCGTGAACTCGCTGACTTCTTTTGCAATTTTGCACGCATTCGCAGACCGCGAATTCGCAAATTTCGCCCATACTTACATTGCATGCAATACATTGCATGCCAGTACAATGCAGTGTTATAATGACTGCAGTGTTACATCGCATACCATTACAACACAAGTAGTTACAACCACTTGCTGTAGGGGCGCTGAATGTTGGAATAGTATAATTTATGGTTTCTACTCCAGTCAGTGCAACACTAGAGAAGGTGTTGGATTTTAAATCCAACACATTCTGCCCACTACAGCAAGTCGTTGTAATGACTTGCATTGTAATGGTTTGCAATGTAACAACGTGGTCATTTTAGTGGCCGCATTGTAATGGCATGCGATGTATCGCATATGATGTAAAGGATGTCTCCCATCCTATATAGATGATATTTATCTGACAGACAATAAACTATTGGATCATTTGGCAGGGGTGAACAACATCATTTTTGGGTTCGCCTCAAAGTGCTACACATTTTACTTTAAAAAATCAAAAAATACCCACCTCTATGTCCTATTTGTAGAATATGAGCTTTGAAATGAAGGGGAAAGCTTGGCAGCAGTTTTTTTTTTTAGAAAATGTACATTGCTCCAACCTCTAAAGACTCTGAAAAACTCAATTTTAGGGTTCCTAAATTTTGGCAGAACATACATTTGGGTTTACGCAGAAAAGGTGAAACCTGTCTACGACTTAATTAAACTCGATTTCTCAGTCCAACGTTAGAAACGGGAACATACAGAAATTCTTCATTCTCTACAAGCTGACATGATAGCTTCCAAGCACTTACACACATGTGGAAACACTATGAATTTGGAGATACAAGTAATAGTGGGTCATACCAATTGCATACAAATCACGCAAACGCTGAAATGCATTTTGCATCGACCGAAAAAATTCTGACAGCAGTACAGACTGCTGTATTGAGAGAAAGTCCACAAAAGTGTAACAGGTACCCTTCTAAATGTAGGGGACAGGGCCAATTTACAAAGTATAAAGGTAGTGTCCCCCACGTGACACTGTGTTTCCTTATACGCCAGGCACTCCCCTATTCACACCTCTACCACACACACCTAAACCACGGAACCTCAATTATATGTAATAATGTCTCATCTTCTTATTATAGTAGTGGTGTACTGTCGAAATATTAAAAATATTCAAAACAGTGCTTATTTTAATAAAAGCAGAGCCTGATAAATACTAGTATTACTCACAGAGGGATTTATCAACGGATATACAGCACAATACATCAATGTACATAGATTAAAAACACATTAAATCATCAGTAACACATTGAAAAAGCACAATATTGTCTGGCACATGGCTACCCATATGTACATGTGAAAAAACCAAAACCCTATAGTTGTCAACGCAGCGTTTCGATGGATAAAACTCGATATGACCACCTTATTCAGGACTCTAATTTTATGACAACAGTAATCTGTTTGTTATTATTCAAGGGATATGTATTTGTTCAAGAAGAACTTCCAGGACAAGTTGTGTTCTTCACTGGGTGACATTAATTGAGCCCCCAGGATACTTCAGTTATTCTGAAACATCAAACTACCGCTTCCAAACGGTTGTCTGGTCAGGCACGCAACTCAATTAGAGCCCCCAAGAAAATCTTTTTCATAATGTGGAGCCAGGTCAAATGTTTTCTTTCTTCTAATTCTTTCCTCTCGCCAGGTTCTCTACCATACTCCTTATGGAGTCAGGGTCATAAATGTTTTAGCTTGTGCAAAGTCCTGTCTACACGATCGGGTATCCTTCTCCTTTAAGGATCGTGTAGACGGGTCTTTGTACAAGCTAAAACATTTATGACACTGACTCCAGTGAAGAACACAATGTGATGTATAAATTGTGCCTGTATATATATTGATAAATGACTCTGTCAATCAATCAATCAATCATGGTATTTATAGAGGGCACTAAATACCCGTGAGGGTCTCAAGGCGCTAGGGGGGGGACACTGCTACTGTTCGAAGAACCAGGTCTTGAGGAGTCTCCTGAAGGTTAGGAGGTCTTCGGTCTGCCACAGGTAGATTGGGAGGGTGTTCCATGTCTTGGGGGTGAGGTGGGAGAATGATCTGCCGCCGGCGGTTACTCTTCAGATGCGGGAGGACGGTGGCGAGGGCGTGGTCGGCGGAGCGGAGATGGCAGGTGTGGGTGTTGAATCTGAGTCGGCTGTTGAGGTACGCTGTTCCTGTGTCGTGGAGTACCTTGTGTGCGTGGGTGAGGAGTTTAAAGGTTATCCTCTTGTAGATGGGGAGCCAGTGCAGGTCTTTCAGGTGGGGTGTAATGTGGCTGCGACGAGGGATGTCGAGGATCAGGCGTGCGGAGGCGTTCTGGATGCGTTGGAGCCGTTTCAGGAGTTTGGCCGGGGCTCCTGCGTAGAATGCGTTGCTGTAGTCCAGTCTACTGCTGATGAGGGCCTGGATGACCGTCCTTCTAGTTGTGGTGGGGATCCACTTGAAGATCCTGCAAAGCATGCGGAGGGTGTTGAAGCAGGAGAAGGAGAAGGCATTGACCTGATTCGTCATGGAGAGGGTGGATGCTGAGGGAGTGGATCCAAGGATGAGGTCCTCCGTCTTGTCCGAGTTCAGCTTCAGTCGGCTCTTTCTCATCCAGTCGGCAACGGCCTTCATTCCCTCATGGAGTTTGCTTTTGGCAGTTTGGGGATCTTTGGAGAGGGAAAGCATCAGCTGGGTGTCGTCAGCGTAGGTGATGATGTTGAGGTCGTGCCTTTGTGCGACGTGGGCGAGCGGTGCCATGTAGACGTTGGGCAACCTTGGGCTGAGGGATGATCCTTGTGGTACGCCGCAGATGATCTCGTGGCTTTGGAACGGAAGGGAGGGAGGCGGACGGTCTGAGTGCTGCCGGAGAGGAAGAAAGTGGTCTAGGCCAGGGCCTTCTCTTGCATTCCAGCATCGTGGAGGTGTGTTCGTAGTGTGCGGTGGCAGACCGTGTCGAAGGCGGCTGACAGGTCCAGGAGGATGAGGGCTGCGGTTTCTCCATTTTCCAGCAGGGTCCTGATGTCGGGTCAAAGATGCTGTTCTCCTTGAGGAAGTTGGTCAGTTGTTTGTTGATGGCTTTTTCGATGACCTTTGCCGGGAACGGGAGCAGGGAGATGGGTCGGAAGTTCTTGAGGTCCTTTGGGTCTGCCTTGGGTTTCTTGAGTAAGGCGTTGATCTCTGCGTGCTTCCAGCTCTCCGGGAAGGTCGCTGTCTCGAAGGAGATGTTGATGGTTTTCCGGATATGGGGTGCGATGGTGATGCTAGCTTTGTTGAAGATGTGGTGTGGGCAGGGGTCTTCCGGGGTTCCGGAGTGGGTGGTGTTCATGATCTTGATGGTGTCATCGTCGGTGATGTTGGTCCAGGTGAGCAGGCGGTTGGTGAGGGTGGTGTTCATGGGAGCGGAGGTCTAGGCGGTCTTTGAAGGAGGTCCTTTTGGCGGATCTGCTGAGGTGTTGGTGTCTGCGGGTGGCGTTCTTGTGGGCTGTGTAACTTTCCGGTGTTTGTTCGTGGATCCAGTATTTTTTTAGTTTTCTGCTGGTTTGCGTGGAGGCCTCGAGGTCATTGGTGAACAAGCTGGCTCTCTTGCTGGTGTTGGTGTTGGGGGGCTTTTTGAATCTGGCGACGGTGTTGGCGAAGTTGTCGATCCATTTTCTGAGGCTGCGGGCTGCGGCGTCGGGGTTGGTTGGGTCTGCGGATGGGCTCTAGGCACGGGCGGTGGTTAGCTGGTCCTCGGTGACCTTGCTCCAGTGGCGGCGAGGCATCTGCTGGGTGTGGTGGTGTGTGGTGGTTTTCCGGAAGATGAAGTGGATGCAGTGGTGGTCTGTCCAGTGGAGTTCGGTGGTGTGGTTGAAGAAGATATGGGTGCTTGCTGAGAAGATGGGGTCAAGCGTGTGGCCGGCAGAGTGGGTGGGTGTTGTGATGAGTTGTCTTAGTCTGAGGTTGGTGAGGTTGGCGATCAGGGTGGAAGAGTTGGCGTCATTGTTGTTCTCTGTTGTTCTCTCTGTGAGTAATACTAGAATTTATCACACTGTGTTTCATTAAAATAAGCACAGTTTTTAATATTTTAATATTTTTACACTATTACTATAACAATAAAATGAGACATTATTACATATAATGGGGGTTCAATGGTTTAGTTGTGTGTGGAAGAAGTGTGATTAGGGGATTGCCTGGCGTATGAAGAAACCTAGTGTCCTTAAGTGCGACATCCATCACCAGACGAAGGGTTCCACCATAGCATGCCCACCACAGACACCCTTACTGATATCAGACAAACCTCTTGCATGTGTCTATTTGGACCACTGCAGTCCCCGACAATCTGACGGGGCTTACATGTACATCTTGGTGGCAGTGGATTCATGCTCTAGATTCCTGTGGGTTTGGCCTCAGCGCTCGGCTGACACCTGAACTGTTATAAAGGATTTGCTAGTCTTCATAGGGACGTGTGCAATTTGCACATTACTTTCTGACCTTGGCCCCATGTTCAGCTCTCAGGCTTACAAGGAAGCCATGGGAAGTTTGGGTGTAGCATTGCGGTACTCCTCTCTGTATCATCCTGAGGGAAATTTGATTGTGGAGAGGAAAAACCGGGACGTAAAGCAATCCTTAACAGCAAGGGTATTAGTCTCGGGTGGCAGTTGGGTCAATCACCTATATAGGGTCCACTGGGCACTAAATACCATACCAAGAAGCTCCCTGGAAGGCCGTACTCCATACGAGGTCCTGTTTGGGATGAGAATGTGGGTACCCAACCTCTATAGTCAGAGCACAGAGGCGGATGAAAAAGCATTTGACACCAATGATGGTTTGGCTGTTTTACAGGAAGACTATGAATTCCGGAGACTACAATGCAATGTCCAAGTAAAACGACTCGGGAAGTTAAAGCAGTTTCGACAAGACCTGCCTGGGTCCCAAAGATTGGGGATCTGGTCAGAGAAAAGAATGTGGACAAAGAAGAATTTGGGCCATCTTAAAGGGCACCTGTACCTGTCCAGGCTGTCGAAGGAGCGAGAACAGTACTTCTTCCGCTTCTTGCTGGTAAAAATAAAAAGTGATTCATCTCCATTGACGCCGATACTGAATAGCACGCCATGTAGACTCCTGGATAGCCGTCAATCTCCTTATGCTACCATACAGGAAGTTCAGAAAGAAAGACTAATAACTTTTGAAGATTCTACTCTACAAAGTAACGGAGTTGCCAACAATGCAATGGAACTCGTACCAGTCGAAATTCAACAACAACAACACACAAATGAAACACAGATATCAATTCGACCTAATACCGATTTCTATATGAATATATCTCAAAATGAGTCTACTGCCAGTTCTGCAAAACCTGCTCAGCTACCAAAGATAGATCAAACAGTGTCTGGCTACTTCATCGATTTTGTTACTTTCTCACTAGATCCAACTGAACCTGAGTCACCGCCAACTTCTGTTTCGCACAAAGAAAAATTATATAACATCTACCTTTGGCTG